>NC_047086.1:177775496-178078527 GCF_902459505.1 Geotrypetes seraphini | reverse complement strand
GTAGTGTCTGAAATATATGTATTGAATGAAGAACTGTTAATGCTTAAAAAAATTATTAGTCAACAGAGATATTATGACTGCAAGGCCAAGAACAGGAACATTGTAGAAATGGACAGGGAGTGGAGGAAACTCCAGTGCCTGTTCAATGTCAGTGCTTTGACCCCTCGCTATCAATCTGTCATGATGGAGTACTTCTGTCTAAATGCAAAGTTACTGTTCACCATTAAGGGGAAACATAATATACTTCAAATGGACAGCGCGTGGAGGAAACTCCAGTGTCTGTTAACCACCAGTGCTTTGACCCCTCGCTCAGTAAGTGAGGAAAGGGAACACATACCATGCTCCACTGTGAGGTCTTTGAACCCCTTCATTATTGGTGATAATGGAGTGCATTTAAGGAATGGGATTTTATACCTCCTGAAAAAGATTATTCTCATGCTATTACTTCAGGAGACCTGTTTATCTGTTTTATTAAGCAATCACATTGTTAGGTTATGAAAGGAAAGATGATTACATAACAACTATCCTGTCATGTACATGAGTATCCCAGCCACCTCCTGGAACAGGTGTAGTATGTTGCCCACAACCATAGTCAATATTTGCACCACTGTCTGAATATCCTCTGCTGTTACAGACCTGCAGAAGATCAGTGAGCGTAGCAGCATGAGGGGATGAAGGAGGGCATTTGTGGAGAGGGATTTTATACCACTGAAAAAGATTATTCTCATGCTATTACTTCAGGAGACCTGTTTCCTTGTTTTATTAATGGTAAGTAGTTCTAGGATTTAAAAGCAAACTAGATGCACATCTCCTTATGAGCAGCAAAGAGAGATATGGGTGACTAAAATTACGCCAGGTGTACACCTGGCTAGGCCTCCGCGTGTGCGGATCGCCGGACTTGATGGACCAAAGGTCTGATCCGGAGATGGCTGTTCTTATACAGCAAACACATTGTGTGGACATGAAAGGAAAGATGTTAACATATCACCTATATACATTTCATCTAATTTAAACATAAATGATTAGGAATGATAAGTGTTCTACTCTATTAAAAAGCTCTTTAAACAAGATAAGCCGTCTAACTTGTAGCTTTACAAATTCTACCTAGTTCTGTGCTGTGCTGCTGTCGCTGGGCATGACATAGCCATTAGAGAATGACACGGTGGCGGTTACCCGCGGCTATCCGCATTTAGCCGCGGGTAACCTGCCGGAACGGGGAAAGAAAAGTAGCAGTCGCTGCGGGGACGGGGACAAGGCCATTCACCGCCCCGTGGAGCGGTGAATGGTCTTGTCTCCGCAGTGAGGCATCAAGGATCGCGCGATCCCCGCAGCCACCGCCCGCCCGCCCGTAGTCTTTAGCCAGCTCCCTCCCTCCACCTCACCTTATATTCCAAGTTTGCCAGCTTCCTTTTTCCCGAGCCGCACGTGTTCAAAAAGCCGGAAACAGGAAGTTGCAGGAGAGGAGAAGTTTGATTGACTCGCGCAGCTGCGCGTGCACGGCTTTTTGAATGCGTGCAGCTCGGGAAAAAGAAAGCCGGCAAACTCAGAATATAAGGTGAGGTGGAGGGAGGGTGGGGGCTGCTAGTCCTTTCATAGATCTGTAATACATAAATACTGTTTCGTTGTGGGTATTCTCCCCTCTTTAGCAGAACTGGTTTATCATTTTAAAATCATGTGTGGCACCAATGGCAAGAAAATATAATGATAAAATAGCAACTAATTTTGCCTATTTTTATATATTAAAAAAAGTACTACATTTGAAATGTATATCACCCAGTCCATAAGGTGAATGTCCATATTGCTGTCTGTTGTTCTGCTGAGCGCTGGCATTGAAACAGCAAAATGCATTTATTGCATACTTGTCCTCTGTCGGAAATATTATGGTGGTATATTAGTTGTGTTGATAAAAATTTATAAACAAAGCCCTGCCAGCTGAACATCTCTTTCTCTAGTTCAGCAGCAGGAACTTTGATTTATAAGAACGGAATAAGCTAAATATTAGAGTACTAAGGCTTAAATGGATGCTGCGGGGACGGTGACAGGCCGGTGAATAGGATGGCAGTGGCGGTGACGGGGCGGTGAAAGGGATGGCGGTGAAGGGAACGGCAGTGACGGGGCGGTGCAGAGGATGGTGGGCCGGGGACGGGGCGGTGTCGGGGACAGATTTTCCCCCCGTGTCATTCTCTAATAGCCATGTAAACTTAACACTTATGTTTGATAAATTTTTGCATTTATCCTGTACGCAGTTGTGGCTCATTTTCAATAAACTGTATATTAAAATGTCTTTTTAAAAGTATCATAGACATGATGTCACATTTTTCTGATAATCGAAGGAGAGCTGGCATGCCAAGTCCAGACGTGGGGGATGAGATGGTGGGATGCAGGCGAGTCCTGATGCTGGAGACTTCATTGTTGAGGTAGAAGTGATTACAGCTGCAACACAGGAGGCTGGAGGGGAAAGAAAACACATTTGTGAGGGATAGGAAGCACCAGTCTGGGACCGGGAGAGAGAGAGAGAGCCATTCACAGGAGGATTGGAGACCCGATGAGACGGTAGGAAGCAGGCGAGTCCTGTTGCTGGAGACCAGATGTCCGAGGTAGTAGTGAGTGGCGGCTTGAGTGCTGCTGCAACACAGGAGGCTGGAGGGGAAAGAAAACACAGTTGTGAGGGATAGGAAGCACCAGTCTGGGACCGGGAGAGAGAGAGAGAGAGACATTCACAGGAGGATTGGAGACCCGATGAGACGGTAGGAAGCAGGCGAGTCCTGTTGCTAGAGACCAGATGTCCGAGGTAGTAGTGAGTGGCGGCTTGAGTGCTGCTGCAACACAGAAGGCTGGAGGGGAAAGAAAACACAGTTGTGACGGATAGGAAGCACCAGTCTGGGACCGGGAGAGAGATAGAGAGAGAGAGAGAGAGAGAGAGAGAGAGAGCCACTCACTGGAGGATTGGAGACTCGATGAGACGGTAGGAATGTCCTCCACTGTTACTGAACTGGGTGGAGGATCAGTGTTGGTGGCAGCGTGAGCCACAATAGTGGTTGCTGCAATAGGGGTGGTTGGTGGTGAGGAGATGGTCCCACAATCTCGGGTGGAGCGGCGGAGGGGGGTAGAACAGGTGGGACAACGGGCGGGACTTTGAATGGGGAGGGAGGGGGTTGAAACATGGGATAGGGTGGGAGAGAAGGGGGAAGCCAATATATCTGCAATGAAAAAGAGCATTATAAGCAGTTTGAAATTGAAAAGACAATTACATAATCAAAATATCTGAACACTTACCAGTCTCAATAGAGAGGTCGCTAAATCTTTGGAGAATGGGGAATGAGGGAGGGTTGCTGGAGGGATGTGGGAGGGCTGAGGGAGTACTAAGGATGGAAGGACGATTGGGGGAGGGAAATTTCAATGCTGAACAGGGGGGTAGGGTGTGGGAAGGAGGGGGAACCAGGCATTGGGAATGAAGGGGCAGGGCCGGGTTTGGGGTGTTTTTTTAGGGGGATTTTGGATGGGGGTGGGCAAGGGCGTTGGTGGGTGGAAGGGAGTTGGGAAGAGGGATGGGACTGGGCGGAGGTGGAAGGGGGTTGGGAAGTGGGACGGGACCGGGTGAAGGTGGAAGGGGGTTGTGAAGTGGGATGGGACTGGTGGAGGTGGAAGGGGGTTGGGAAGTGGGGCGTCTGCGGGGGATAATGAAGGGGCAGTCAGGGGTAGGGGCAGCGGCAGCATCTTCCTCTTCCTCCTCCTCCTCCTCCTCCTCATTGTCATCTGAAGAAATAAATGCATGTAGTGTCAGAAGTATATGAAGAACTGTTAATGCTTAAAACAAATTATTAGTCAACAGAGATATTATGACTGCACACCTTACACCCCACCTTTAAGTTACTGTAACATAACTGGAGTGTTATCCAGATTCATCCTCACAGACCTCACCCAGGCGGGATGATGCAGCCTGAGCTCATGGGCTTTTTTTTTTTTTTTCCAAATCCTCCACCTATTATATAATGGACAGAAATGAGTGAGGCATGATATATATGGGATATGTTGAACATTATACTAAAGCAAGGGTAGGCAACTCCGGTCCGCACGTATTCCAATCGGGTTGTCAGGATTTCCCCAATGAATATGCATTGAAAGCAGTGCATGCAAATAAATCTCAAGCATATTCATTGTGGAAATCCTGAAAACCTGACTGGAATACGGCTCTCGCGGACCGGAGTTGCCTATCCCTGTATTTAACTCAAAGAAGTAAAACATAGAGGGAAACAATTATGAACTGCGCAATTTTCCAGCGGGTGGATGATGATGCAGTGCGCAATTTCATGGAATGTGGACGAAATATGCATACATTTAATTGGCTTCCTCGCAACAAACATGCATATTATAAATATATATAAACTGCGCATGTATTTAATAGGTACTTACTGAGCGCGGAGTCAAGGCACTGGCGTTGAACAGGCATGTGAGTTTCCTCCATGTCCTGTCCATTTGATTGATGTTGCGTCGTTTCCCCTTAATGGGGAACAGGAGCTTTGCATTAAGAGAGAAGTACTCGGTCAGACGTAGTACTTCTCTCTCTGAGAAGTTGGGCTTTCGCCCACGAACTGCTTCATCGGAAGCCATCTTCTCAGTGCATCTATGACGTTTTTGCAAAGCTTATATACCACTCACATGACTGATTGAGAGTGAATATCGTAAGATTTCCCCTTCCTGTGCTGCTATTGGTTATCTAAAACACGTGTTATATGGTTAATCATCAAGCACTGATTATATTATATTGAAAGCACGCATTGGAATAGTGAAATGCGCATGTTAATTGAGTATGTGTGAACATAAGAACATAAGAGATGCCACTGCTGGGTCAGACCAGTGGTCCATCGCGCCCAGCAGTCCGCTCACGCGGCATTCCTTTTGGTCCTTTTGGTCCAGTGCCCTAACTGAGACTAGCCTTACTAGTGTACGACCTTTTTCAGTAGGAACTTGTCTAACTTTGTCTTGATTTCCTGGAGATTGTTTTCCCCTATGATAGCCTCCAGGAATTGTGAAGCATATATGTTTTGTATTACTTTAGCGAAACACAGAATTTGCGTCAGCGTGGCGCGCATAATTCTTGACTATGAATCGCGTGATGACATCAGCATGCATCCATTGTGCATGGTAATGACGTCCGTCCTCATTTTAAAGTTATCATTGTTTTGCGCGCAATTGACGGATTTTCCCAGCGTGCAAGTGACGTGTTAAACTTCAAATACGTGCAATTTCTTAATGTTTGCTTTAGAAAATATTGTTTACAGAGAACTGGGAATACATAGGTGTCAACATGGGGGGAACGAACTGTGCATGCGCAGATGATGTCCGATGTATGCATGCACTGGCATAACGCTCCTTATGAGACAAATCAATGTGAATGTGCAGCGTGCATATGTTGAGGGGTTTACTATCAAATATTCGCAATTGTTTCACGCATATTTGTTCGAGACCCAATATTTTAACTATGGAACAGAACGGTGCCAAGTCAAATGTGTGAGAGACTGACGCATATGCGCATGCGCAGAAGAAACGGGAAGCACAATATGTTAATCTGTAAATACTAGTGTAGTGGTTAAAAAAACTTGGGGAAATTATAGGCATGGCTTGGGAGTGATTGCATGATGATATGTCGCATACAGTTCAAGAGGGCTGATAGCGCCTGAAAGCTGGAAAGGGGATAAGAGGGAGATAAGCAAAGTCCAATATGTATGAAGAGGACTATAGAGGCTATGTATGCTCTACTTCAGTGTGCTCTCTAGCTACACCTAAAGTTTTTCCCTTCTGCATGTGTGCCAGGAGTGTGTTTGTCCTGCTTTTTCCTTTTTATTATTTTTTCAGTGTTTTTCGTTACTTTTTTCAGGATTTCTTGTGCTCAGAGCAATTCTTCAGCTCTGCCTACGTGGAGAACTCACAGACGTTGGTCTGCAGCTGACAGGCCAATCCCTGATGGTAACTGACAGCCAGCTTGCATCTGCTTCTGAGGAGTTAGAACCATCCGTTCCCGCTTCTCCTACTGCTGGACAAAGTTTGGTGTAGGCTGTTGGGCATGACTAGGAGATGGCGGTTCACAGGAGTAGAGGTGCAGTCAGACATGGAGTCTGACTAGCAGCCCAAAGATCAGTATCATGGAGACATTCCCAGCATGAGGCAGTGGTTCTCTTATTCCAACTACTGTAAGAGCTGTAGCAGGTTGCAGCACATTTCCAGCACAGGTCACAGTGAGTAAAGACTGTCACAACCCACGAGGTGAATCGGGTGGGGGTGGGGTATCCTAATTTCGCAGTTTTAAAGGTTTCTGTATGTCCCCCTGTGTTCTACCACCTGAAAAATCCTAAGATCGCCATTTTTAAAGTTTGCTATATATGAAAAATATCGCAATTTTGGTGTGAATGTCTTAGCGGCAGCCATCTTAGATTTGTAGCGATCTTTTTTTTTCCAAAACTGCAATTTTTGCATTAAAGCTTATTGGGATGAGGTCCTTGGGCTCTCCTACTGTGAATTCTTGCTAGGATTGCGCAAATTGGGTGCTTTTGGAGTGTTTTTGTGCCACGTGTCATGTGGTACAGCCAGAAGTGGCAGCAGCACAAAGCTTAACCTCTGCCCTGATTAAACAGGTGATTAAACGCTTGGCTAGATCAGCGGGGCAGCCTATTTTGCTATTGGGGCTTGGCAAGGCTGATGGTTCTGTGCATAAGGCTGCGGACCCTCCGCAGCCTAAGAACCACATACTTCAGTCATGTCAGGGTGACTGTGCCCCAGGAGTTGTAGGCCTTCTCTGACTTTATGGCATATTTGTGGAATGCATTTTGCAGCTGACGTTCTTCCTCTGCACAATCCCATCCTGCATCTGCTCTGTCTCTCAGCAGCATTGCTTCTATGGGCACATCTTCCTCTCAGTCTGCCGCTGTTCCAGTGCTGCCTGATCCTGATCTAGGTGATCCTTCAGATGATGACCAGCTCGCTGGCCCTTTATTCTCCAGTGCAGTGCTTCCGGACATGGGAGCTCAGGACTGTATTCTGGCTCTTTGGAGTCCCCAAGAGTGGCTTTGCCAGATCCTATGTCTGAGTCTCTGCTGGAGTTGAATTTGGTCACTTAGTCAGTTCTGTCCAGTTTTTCTTCCTAGCTTTGTGGAGTGCACTCCAGTTTCCTTTCCTTGGCAACCTGATATGAGCTTTTAATCTCCAAGCAGTAGGTTTCTCTGGAAGGAGCTCTTAGGATGGCGTGGACTTTGTCCTGCTTTTATCTGCTGGCAAAGGAGTGCCAGCAGCTTCTGGGTCAGCCTAGGGTGGATCTTTTAATTGCGCAGGTAAGTACATGCCTTTCTTTTCCCAGTGCAAGTGGTGTGTTGCTTACGGATATGTAGGACCGCCAGATGGAGGTTGCCCTCTGGAGGCTTTTTACTTCAGCTATTTTAGGTATTAAGGCTGCCTCGGTGGCATCCTTTGTCACTCGCACCTGTTTGTCTTGGCTGCGCACTCTGGAAACTGAGGCAGTGCAGCCTCCTCCTCAATTTCTTTTGGCTTCTTATGTGAGTATTGGCTAAGGTGCCGTGTACTCCATTTCTGCTAAGGATGCTCTGGATCTGACAGTGAGTTGCTGATTCCACTTATAAGGCTCCATTGGCTAAACTTTCCTTTAAGGAGCAGTTTTTGTTTGCCAAGGACCTGGATAACCTAAGGAATTCTGTGGTGAACCATCACTCTTGTCCCTACCGGATAGCAGTCCAGAACCTCTAGAGGTTCTGGATGCTTTCATTTTTCATGGCTCCAGGCGATTCTGCCAGCATATGACTGCCACATCTTAGAGATTTCACAGAGCTCCCAGCAGTGGCACTCTGGCTGCAGGTGAACCCAGCCATCTGTCTCCCGTTCTGCGCAAAAAGGCGCAATGACGCCAGGACAATATATGCCCCTCTACAGATAGGGGGCAGACTCTCAGTGTTCCTGCCAGCCTGGGTTTACATTTTGTCCGACCAGTGGATCTTGGACATTTTTTGATCAGGCTTCAAATTGAAATTGCCTAGCCTCTGACGGATTGGTTTATGGATTTTCCCGCAGGTTGACCTGCCACA
This sequence comes from Geotrypetes seraphini, assembly GCF_902459505.1. Classification (NCBI taxonomy): domain Eukaryota; kingdom Metazoa; phylum Chordata; class Amphibia; order Gymnophiona; family Dermophiidae; genus Geotrypetes; species Geotrypetes seraphini. The sequence goes on along the minus strand of NC_047086.1, from coordinate 178,070,437 downwards.
GTGCTCAAGGTGCAAGCCACTGTATAACGCTTTCTGGATATTCAAACTATAGAGCCGGGACCACCTGATCTCTCAGGCTCAGGTGGCTACTCCATACACTTCATTGTGCTAAAGAAAGGCTCTGACAATTGGGGGCCTATTGTAGATCTCCAGCATGTATATGCGGCTCTCATGGTTCTACACTTTTGCATGGAGCCAGTGAGCTCTGTCATTGCAGTGGTGGCCCCGGGAGAATTCCTTGTCTCTCTGGATCTCATGGAAGCTTACATGCACATGCCGATATTTCTAGCCACACCATGCATGCTGGTGGTTCCTATTTTAGAAAAAATAATATATTATATATATATCTATATATCAATATATATATATATCTTATTGCCAGTTCTCAGCTCTTAGTACCTTCACTGAGGTGATGCTGGTCATGGCAGCTTATTTACGCAACATGGGTCTGCCAGTAGACCCTTACTTGATAAAGAGCCCCCTTGTTAGCCGAGGGTTGCTATACAGTGGATCCGGTGATCCCCATTCTGGAGGGCCTTGGTTGAATTGTAAGCTCCAGACAGAGTAGTCTGACACACACGCAGCCTCTGGAATATCTGGATGTTCTATTTGATGTGGCAGTGGGCTGCGTCTGTCTTCCAGTAGCTGTGTTCCTACAGTTTCCTCCTTCTTGAAGGAGCCTGCTCCATTGGTATGAGGCTGTCTTCAGATCCTAAGGTCCCTAGCAGCCATATTGGATGTAGTTTTTTGGATGAGAACACACAGGTGACCTCTACAGCATGCTTTCCTCTCTCGTTGGGCTCCGCAAAAGATTGTGTTGGCAATGAGTTGCTGATTCCACTTATAAGGCTCCTTTAAGGAACAGTTTTTGTTTGGCAAGGGTCTAGATGATCTCTGAAATTCTCAGATTTCCCCTGGAATCCTTTTTAAAAATCGGCGTAATATCGGCCACCCTCCAAACTTTGGGTACTACAGACGATTTTAGCAACAGGTTACAGATCAGTAACAGTAGGTCAGCAATTTCGTGTTTGAGTTCTTTTAGCACCCTAGGATGTATACCATCCGGTCCAGGCAATTTATCACTTTTTAACTTGTTGATTTGGCTTAGTACATTTTCCAGATTCACCGAGATTTCTTTCAGTTCCTCCACATCATCACCCTTGAAAACCATTTCCTGTTCAGGTAGATCTCTTACACCTTCTTCTGTAAAGACAGAAGCAAAGAATTCATTTAGGGCTCCTTTTGTTAGTGGCTTTATCGCATGCACCTTTTTAGTGCAATCCAGAAGGGACTTAAGGCCATCGCGCTAAAAAGCTGCATGCGATAAAGCCACTAACAAAAGGAGCCCTAAATGAATTCTTTGCTTCTGTCTTTACAGGAAGAAGGTGTAAGAGATCTACCTGAACAGGAAATGGTTTTCAAGGGTGATGATGTGGAGGAACTGAAAGAAATCTCGGTGAATCTGGAAAATGTACTAAGCCAAATCAACAAGTTAAAAAGTGATAAATTGCCTGGACCGGATGGTATACATCCTAGGGTGCTAAAAGAACTCAAACATGAAATTGCTAACCTACTGTTACTGATCTGTAACCTGTTGTTAAAATTGTCTGTAGTACCCAAAGTTTGGAGGGTGGCCGATGTTACGCCGATTTTTAAAAAGGGTTCCAGGGGAAATCTGAGAAATTAGAGACTGTTAAGCCTGACTTCAGTGCTGGGAAAATGGTGGAAATGATTATAAAAAATAAAATTGTGAAAAACGTAGACAAACATGATTTAATGAGACTGTCAGCATGGGTTCAGCTGAGGGAGGTCTTGCCTCACCAATTTGCTTGACTTCTTTGAAGGTGTGAATAAAGGTGATCCAGTTGATATAGTGCATCTAGATTTTCAGAAAGCTTTTGATAAAGCTCTTCATGAGAGGCTTCTGAGAAAATTAGAGTCATGGGATTGGTGGCAAGTTCAGTTGTGGATTAGGAATTGGTTATCAGATAGAAAACAGAGGGTAGGGTTAAATGGTCATTTTTCTCAATGGAGGAGAGTAAATAGTGGAGTGCCGCAGGGATCTGTACTGGGACTGAAGCTATTTAACTTATTTATAAATGATCTGGAAATTGGAACAAGTCTGGAGATTAAATTTTCAGATGACACTAAACTGTTCAAAGTTGTTAAAATGCATTTGGATTCTGAAAAATTGTAGGCAGATCTTAGGAAATTGGAAAACTGGGCATCCATGTGGCAGATGATCCATGTGGACAAATGCAAAGTGATGCACATTATAACCTGAATCACAATTACCGGATGTTAGGGTCCACCTTGGGGATTAGCACCCAAGAAAAGGATCTGTGCGATGGTGGCCCAAAAAGCAAACAGGATGCTAGGAATTATTAAAAAAGGGATGGTTAACAAGACTAAGAATGTTATAATGTCCCTGTATCGTTCCATGGTGCGACCTCATCTGGAGTATTGCATTCAATTCTGGTCCCTTATCTCAAGAAAGATATAGTGGCACTAGAAAAAGTTCAAAGAAGAGCTACCAAGATGATAAAGGGGAAAAGAGACGGCTGAGGGGAGATATGATTGAAGTCTACAAAATCCTGAGTGGAGTAGAACAGGTACAAATGGATCGATTTTTCACTCCGTCAAAAATTACAAAGACTAAGGGACACTCAATGAAGTTACAGGGAAATACTTTTAAAACCAATCGGGGGAAATATTTTTTCACTCAGCGAATAGTTAAGCTCTGGAAAGCTTTGCCAGAATTTATGATAAGAGCAGAAAGGTTTGAGCAATTAGCCCACTCTAGCATTTAGGGATTGCTTTGGTATATCCCACTTGTCTAGAATCTCTCACCTATTGCACTAGAAAAAGAGAGTATGTACTTACCCTGGTAAGCTCTTTTCTAGTAGATAGGTGAGACATTGTAGACTCTTGCCCTGTCCTTCCTGCGCATGCCTATTGTCTGTTTATGCTTCTCCAAGTTGTTTCTTGGATGTCAGCCCTTGGGCTGGAAAGAATCTGTATATATGCTACTGTTTTATGCTGGGGGGTTTTCTTGACTCCTTTGATGCATTTGTTACCAGTTTACGGTTAATTTTCTCATGTTAATGCTTGAGCAGAAGATTTGTTTATGGGCTTCATTGCCATGAGTGTCTCTACTTCATGTTTGTAAGGTGGTTCTCAGTGCTTGGGTATTAACTGTAGGTGGATATAGAGAGCACACTGAAGTACAACAGAATCACAGAAAAAAATCCGGATTGGATTCCTTTCTTCATATGCACGCGGCCATTGGGACTTGTCTAGAATGTCTCACCTATCTACTGGAAAAGAGCATACCAGGGTAAGTACATAATCTCTTTTTCTGCATTTATCCTCATAATACAAAATATTCAACTTAAAAGGTTTGCAAGGAAAGCTGTAAGACTTCCATTATTTACAGATCATAAACTTCAGCAACCTTTTCTTTTCAGGTGGCCTCCTTGTTTCCTCGGCTCATTTTGGAGCATACGTGTGTGGTACAGATATTAATTACAACACAGTCCATGGATTAGGTACATTTGCATGCCTTTATTCTTTGCATTGCTAGACAAGATTTTCTATTTATTATGTTTTACTCTTTATCAAAAAAGTGTCTCTATTCAGCAGTACAATGAACTTATAATTTTAAACATTTAACATAGATGATTTTATGGTAGTGGCACTGAATAAATAGAGGGGCATAGAGTAAGCCTGACTTTGGATGTTTCCGCAAGGACGTCCAAAAGTCTGTTTAGGAAAACGGACATTTTTGAAATCACAAGACATCTCTCTTTTGTTTTTTCTGAAAATGACTCATCTAGATGTTCTGGATCTTAAGATGTCTATATTTTTTGGCCATTTTCAAAAAACAAAATGTCCAAAACAAGCCCATTTGGATGTGGGAGGGACCAGGATTTTAATGGGCTGGCCACACAGACATGCCAGCACAGCAGTGGGACACTTTAAGGGGCACTGCTATGATCTTCATGTAAAGGGTGCCAGGTACACATTTCCCTCCAAAACTCCCTCAAAAGCTACCATACCCACCTGTCTACCACCCCAGTAGCCCTTATGGCTGCAGGTGTCACCTTTATGGCAGTAAAGTAGATTTTGTGGCCTCACACTTTCCACCATAAATGTTGTGGGTAGGATGGGAAATGGACCTGGATCCCCCTCTCTATAGTTCACTACATTGCCCACCAGGCTACTCCAGACACCTGCTTGTTGCTATACTAGGATTTCCCATAATAGCTGCAGCTGCCATAGAGGCTGGTATGTACTATTTCTTTCACATCTTTGGGAGATAGGAGGGGGTCAGTGACCATTGGGGGGAATGTGGGGGATCATACCTTCATGCATCCAATGGCTATCTAGTCAGTTTTTGATCCTTATGTGCTTTTAAAACAGGTCTAACTCTGAACATCAGCAGTGAGGCGTGCAATGTTCCAGAACAAAGGTAACATACCAAGGGCCTCAAAATAGTACCTGACAGGCCGCATGTGGCCCCCGGGCTGCGAGTTTGAGACTACTGCTCTAAGCTGAGTGGGAGTCCACCAACTTCATTGCTACCTGTGGGAGGCAGTGCTTTGATGTTTCAATTGCTAGGGACAGGCAGGTTTCTCGAGTCCTGCAGAGCTTGCCTGTCCCTTATTCTTGAAAATGTGATAGTGAAACAGCACCATCCACTGGCAGGCTTGTAGGTGGAGGACATCCGCTCAGCTTAGAGGGAACAGTGGTTGTAATTGCTGCTCTGTGCAAGTTAACGCCTTGTTTAAGGTTGTAACTGCCATTCCAAGTAGGTTACCCCCCTCTAGGCTTCTTTGTAGTGTGAAAGTCATTTAAGTTTTGCCTTCAGTGGAGATAGAGTCTATTTATCTCATGACTTTTTGAATTCCATCACCATTTTTGATCCTACCATCTTTACTGGGAGGAAGGTTCAAGCACACATTATGTTTTCCAGCATTCTTCTAGCTTTGGCCACTGCCTTGTCACATTATTAGGCTACATTGAGATCCTCAGATACTGTTGCTCCTGGTCCTTCCACATCAGCTTCTTATCCCCTACTGTATATATTTCCTTTGGACTTCTATACCACTCTTTGGAAGCTTCGGTCCATTAGAACATATTTTGATGTTTCATCATTTAGAATTCTGGTACAGTCTCTTATACTGAGTCATCTTGATTACTGTAATATTGCTTATTTGGCAATTTCCCAGAAGAATATGCGGCGATTACAACTGGTGCAAAATGCAGCGGTCAGGATGATTTTTGGGTTGATCATGTATCACCTTCCTAACGACTTCTGCATTGGCTGCCGATGGAGGCACATATGAAGTTTAAGTTTGTATGTTTTTGCTTTAAGGTACTATTTGGTTTAGCCCCTAAATATATAACTGACCTTTTCTCTTTCTCAACCAACAGACATAAGAGAAGCTCACACTTGAATTTTGTTTCTCCACCGGTTAGAGGATGTAAATTTAAATGACATCATCAACATCTTTTCTCATATCAGGCAGCATTATGGGGTAAAGATCTGGAACAATTGCTTATGCCTACTACTCATGGGGAATTTAGGAAACACCTAAAAACATATCTGTTCCTGAAGTATTTAGGTAACTGACCTGTACAATCTTATTCCACAATAACTGATCTGTAGAGCTGTTAATTTCTAGCTTTTAACTTTGTTAATTGTACTCAATTTGTAACACCTTTTAATCATTTTAAACCGCATAGAACTTCACGGTCCTGCGGTATATAAACTGTTATTATTATTATTATTCACATGAAATATTGGCAATCAAGCATTGGACCATTCTAATATTTCTAGATCACTTATGCTGTCTGCACCCTCCAGAGTGTCCACTCTTTTGCAAATCTTTGTGTCATTCACGTAAAGACAAACATTTCCAATTAATGCTTTGACAATATTACTAACAGCACTAATCCTCCCGCTTCATCATCTGTTGAAACATGGCTCCATGGCGTCTGCTCCAGTTTAAAGCTGACATCATAAGCATGTCACAACATGCTGATGTCACCCATTCATCAAACAGCTCTTCATTCAAATAATAAATCAGAGATCTTTTCCACTCCCAAAATAATACTTATTGGCGCTTATCATGTTGCCTTTGGGTTTGCGATCCACTGGATTGTAGAAGTTTTATATCCTTTCTTTCAGTAGTGTCTCTTATTTTTTCCAACCACTGAGGTAAGGTTTACCACTCTCACTTTTCCACCTCTTCCGTTAACAACTTTTGTGAAGGACTACATAAGTATTTCTTTAATCCTATGGAACCTCTATTGTCTCCAGGAATCTATTAAATACTCCCTTAAGAGGATCTGCTAGAACCTCTCAGATCTCCCTCATATCCTGGGATGTATCTTATCTAGGCCCATGACTGATTACTTTGTTTCACTTTTGTCAGTCACCTGTGGTCCTCCTGCAAGGCTTTCTTCATAAGTATGGGACAAGTATTTGTTTAGTATTTCTGCTTTTTTCTCATCAATCTCCACACATTGCCCCTTAGCATTTTTTAGTCTTATAATTCCATTTCTGGCTTTTCTCCTCTCAAGTTTCAAGTTTATTTTTGACTTATTGAATCGCTTAATTTAATTTGCTAAGCGATTTACAGATAAAAAATAGATACATCAGATTAATTATAAAAAGATACATAAATTTAACACATTATCATACAAAATAATAAATAAAGTCATACAAACTAACAGACACATGGGGAAAGAAAGGGTAGAACTACAATCGTATATATTAAAGAAAACATAAATGGTAAAAATACAACAGGTAAGGGAAATAACGGGGAAATAAAAAGATAAAAAAGGAAAAATTTGATAATAATCCTTAATTAAGTTCACAAATTAAACGCATCTTTGAAAAGGAAACTCTTTAAGCTGCTTTTAAACTGTTTCAGATCATTTTCTACTCTAAGATACTGGGGCAAACTGTTCCATAATTGTGGGGCTATTACAGAAAAAATGTCAGTGCGACGAGTTCCAATGACTTTTAGTGATGGAACTGTTAGAAGTTTTTGATCTCCCCAATGTACTTGAAATTCTCCAAGGACAAGTAGGTGTTATATTCTCACGTGGGTGATGTCATCCATTGAACCTAGTACAGACACTACCAAATGCACAGTCACTTTAAATTTTTTAAGGCAGTGCTTGTACCGTGTGCATGCCAGTGCCTTCAGTTCTTCATTTTCCATGGAGCTGAGAAGCAGTGTTATCAGTGTTCTCCTCAGCGTGTCAAACATCTTTGAGTTTTTGATGCTGTCCTGTTATTTTTCAAACTTTATGTCATATTTCTCATATATTTATTTAATCTTACCAACTTTGGTTCATTTTTGTTAACTCTTGCATTTTTGGCTTTTGGGCCACTTCGAGCCCTTTTTTCTTCCAGAGAGCATCGATTGTTGTTGGGCTCTTTTCTACTCAAACCCTGGGTCATTGAGCTCTTTGCGTTCAAATTGGTACCAAACAGCTTTAAGAAATGCTCTCGATGCAATAGGACCATTTCAGGATCTGATCCGCAAAATTGATGCATCCAGTGTATAGGACCTGAACATTGGGACATTGACTGGGTTTTCTGCTCCCACAAACTTCAGTTCAAGAAACATTTTAGTACCTTGTCGGCATTGACATTGAGCAAGGCTAGGCACTCAGAAACCGATGCTCAGCCTCAAGTGACTCCGGCATTGACATTGGCGCCAACTGCATGGACACCAATTGTGAATATCAAGAGCCTTGTAGCACCGAGACTCTACTTCATTATCATTGATACCTCAGGCATTGAAAGAGATCGCACTTAAGAAAGCTAAGAAGCATAAAAATTCTTCCCCTTCTAGACACACCATGGTGTCCTCCCAAGCATCAATATTGGCGCATAATGAGCATCAATGCTCGGAGGATTATTTATTTTATTTATTTATTCAATTTTCTATACTGTTCTCCCAGGGGAGCTCAGAACGGTTTACATTAATTTATTCAGGTACTCAAGCATTTTTCCCTGTCTGTCCTGGCAGGCTCACAATCTACCTAATGTACCTTTCCACAGAGGTGTACTTTGATATTGAGGTCTCCCACACACACCAACCAGTACAGCAGACTGCTTCAGTGCTGCTGTCAATTCTAGTACCGGAACTGACTCTCCAGGAAGAGATTCGGGTTGTGCTCAGACAAGAGCTTTTGGGGCTACTGCAGACACAGTTTTCTCAGGCCTTAAAGACTTCCTTGAAGGCCTCAGCCCAGCCTGAAGATGCATTGATGCATCAATTTGAGAACAGGGTCAAACACGCTCAGTATTGAGCATCGGAAACCAAAAGGACTCACTCAACACATGCATCATCCTTGATGGAGGAATTATCCCCTTGTTTCACCTTGATGCACCTCAATACAGAGTCAAAGCTCTTCTCAACACACAATCCCTTTGTCGTCCACTCAACCAGTTCCTGACCCAGTTCGTCACTTTGGGGCCCATCCCAGAGGCAATCAGTTTTCTTGTGCAATCCTAATTTATTCCGAGACCAGTGGGTTACCCGCCAGGACTTTGTAGGAAGACGCAAAGTTCAGAGACTTAAAGCCCTCCCCCTCTTACCTCATCACTGTCCCTGTAAGCATCAGTTTTCCTTCCTACAAGCCAGACTGTAGGAGCTTGTCTTTTCTGCTTGTGTTGTATTTCATGTATTTTCAGTCTTTGAGTTTGCAATTTTTGCCCTCGTCTTGCGGATGTTACCTGCGGATACAACTCTGACTGCGGGAGATTGCAGACGTTTGGAAAAGTCTGCTTCTGGAGGGTTCCCTGCTTGTCAGTAAGCCATCTGGACAGCCTGCCCATCAGATTGTGGCTCAGGGACCGTTCTGCTAGTGGGTTGAGCACAGGCTGCTTGGTTCCATGCAGGTGCATCCGGGATTGGAGACAAACTGTGTTTCTCTGCCAGGCGTTCTGCACGGGGTGGCAGAGGTACCCGGCTGTGGACATCCAGTCAGTGGGGCAATCAGAAGACTCAAAGTCCAGCTTTCCAGCAATTTGAGGCTGAGGATCTCCCTGTGAGCTGTTGCAGCTCTGTCTGTAGTGTTTTCCTGTTTCTGTGAGTACAGGCTAACAGCCTGAATCAGTGATTTTGGGGGGGGGGGTCTTAAAAAAGGGTTTTTGAGTGGTTTCCCTGCATGCCCTCCCTCCCCAACCCCTAAAATCACAGTTTTTTGTTTTTTTTTGTGGTTTTCCCGGGCCATTTTTAGTTAAAATCAGCACCTCTCTCCATACTTTTACAAAATTGTACAGGATGGATGTAGCAGCAAGATTGGATATCCCTTTTGGAGCTTCAGTGCTGTTAGCAGGCTCATATGCCCTACCCTAGAATCCAGGGAATGCTTTGTTTGTCCCAGTGGTTCAAGACTAACATTCCTATTGAACTAGAAGGGAAGATTATCTACCTACCTCTTTAATCTTCTTTCTAGGAGATGGAAACGTCAGTTTTGAAGCCTGCCATTTTGTCTCAGACTTGCCTATAGCACCAGACAGTTTACTTCTTTCCATGGCCTCTAGCAGGAGCTCAAATAATAGAGGCTCACCTATTTCAAGAATACAGGGGATATTCACAAGAACCCCGTGACTATTAGTGCAGGCTGCATTCAGGTAGGTGAACTGTTTCCATTTCATTATGGGTTATAAAGGTTTCATCATTGTTAATGTTATTGTTCTTTGTTGTGTTATGAGCAGAACAGACTTGTTTCTTGAGGAGAGTCCCTGTGCCCCTTTCTTTTTTTATTTATTTATTCTCCAGGGCTGACCACTTGCTTTGATACGAGTTGAGGAGTTCAGAACAGCCCAGGGAGAAGGGAGGTAGAGTGGAAAAATGCAAATGAGGCTCTCTAAACACACCCTGCAGGTGAAGGTGCATAAACCCACTGGTTCAGGACTGATGTTCCTATCTCCTAGAAAGAATATTAACAAGGTAGGTACATAACCTTCCCTTGGTGCACCAATGACACTTTTTCCACAGCTGGAAATAGGCCGATTTTCCCATTTTCTTAATTAAAGGCAATGTGTTAATTTTGCCATTAATATGTAGCCATGAAAAAAAAAGATTACCATGCAAGTCCCTACCGCCACTAATCAATTAGCATGCGGCAATGCCTCACGCGCTGATCAGCACTATCATTCCTGCTTTCCATCCCCTAACACACCCCCTCCCAGAAAATTAAAATTATTTTTTCAGCATGCAGTGTGCGTGTACAAATTGGCCATTTTACCACAGGATGCCCATTCACATCCCACAATAAGCCTTTTTAATGTGTGTTAAGCTTGTACTAACGTTTACCACAGTTTAGTAAAATGACCCCACTGTGTCTTATAAGAACCAACATCACCAAACACTGCCGTCTAGTCTTTTTTCTTCTGGTCAATCTACTGTTCCAGCTTGACTATGTAGTCATTTTCCAAGCCCGTTTAGATATGTCAAAAGCTAATTTATTTTACAGACTCACAGATGGTAACTAAAAAAAAGACCCCAGCTTTCAGCAACAGCAACAGATTTTAGCCCCTAGCGATCACGGGGAGCTGATATAAGAGTCCTTCCCTGAAGACGATATCCATCGAAACTCGAGTCGGGGGGACATGGACAATTTATGGAGGAGTCACAACAGTGGTTTTTAACACGTTATTAACACAGAAGTTAAATATTTGGTTATTAACACAGAAGTTAATTTCTTCACCGCTGGGGAACAGTAACAAGATCTAACCATCCTACTCACAGATAAGTAACCACATTTTGAAACTTTTAATAATAATAAACAGAATGGTGAGGGGACAGTGAATTTCAATGATGGTCCCCCAATGAACCCCAGTTTGGTGATTTCACCAGTCACGGGTGTTGGTTCTGAGATATTCACAATATTTAATTAAGAATTATATAATATAAAGAGCTACTGTGATTAAATTACATATTGGTTTAAACTAAAAAAAAGAAACAAAAAGCCCCCCAACTATTCATCTAGAGTGACCAAATATTATTTTGTTTATCTTTACTGTATTTAAAAAGAAGTGTTCTTTTTAAATACAGTAAAGATTCAAGAAAACTATGTTTATATCCCAATAATTTTTCTCCTTTGGATGTTAGAATCTTCTCATTTGATATATGCTGTAAAGCTCAAGCAGTCAATCAGACTATTGTCTTGCAAACAGAAGAGGGAGCTGTGGTATTGCAATGGAATAGCACAAATAAACCCAGAAAAAATAATGAACTTTTTCTAGTGGTGGAGCAGGTTTTTTTATTGCAAACTTCTGTTTTTCATTTTTAAAAATTCATTCTTTTAGGAAAGGCATTTGCCTTTGCTTAAATCTGTGCCACATGCAAGAAAAGCCCCCACATGATGTACATATAGAACATGACTATTTGTATCATTTCTATCGTTTATAATTGTGATACAAAATTTTATGCTATCCTTACTTAAAAATCAAATTAAACTGTAAAACTGATAAAGACTTCATAAGTGTGTGTTTGACACCTATATGTAGTGTTTTCAATATTTGACTTGCAGAAATAGGTATTTATAAAGTTGCAATTGGGTATACAAGCATAAAGGTACGAGCACCTGCTACTAATGATGTTATGCCCATACCAAATCAAATTATGCTTTAGTATTCTTGGAGGTAGAACTGCAGGATACACAGGTATGCTATAAAATATGCATGCGTTTTCACAGACTTAGTTGGAAAATTTATGTATGCCTTAAAGGAGGCATAACTTTGTGCTGGAGCTTTCAAGAAGGAAATTATATGACCCTATGTGCTTTCATAGCCCAGATGCCCCCCTATTTTCAATCTATGGGGCTGATTTATTAAGATTTTTTTTTGCATTTTTTGCATTCTTTGTCAGCGGCCCGGCAACCTAACCATCGCGGCAGGAGAGATGCCTCATCTCCCCTACCGCAATGCCATCACTCCTCTACCCGAACTGCCGCGACCTGCGGCAGTTCCGGTAGAGGAGTGATGGCATCGCGGTAAGGGAGATGAGGCATCTCTCCTTCCGCGATGGATCACTCCCCTCCCCCAAACACAACATCGGGGCAAGAGGGAGCCCAAGCCCTCTTGCCCTGCGGCAGCCGCGACCCCCCTGACACGATCAGGGCAAGAGGGAGCCCAAGCCCTCTTGCCCTGCGGCAGCCGCGACCCCCCCCCCCCCGATAACATCGGGGCAAGAGGGAGCCCAAGCCCTCTTGCCCCAGGCACCCGCGGCACAACCGACTTGTTCGGGCCAGGAGGGAGCCCAAGCCCTCCTGGCCCAGGCGACCCCCCTACCCCCACCCCCACTACAGTACGGGCAGGAGGGATCCCAGGCCCTCCTGCCCTCGACGCCCCCCCCTCCCCCCCAACGTCCGCCCCCCCCAAGAACCCCCGATCGCCCCCCCAGCCGACCCGGGTGGGCCCATGTGCTAAGGCCCCACCCACAGGAGGGGCCTAAGGCTCCTGGGCCTATTCTGATTGGCCCAGGCGCCTTAGGCCCCACCAGGAGGCGGGGCTTTGGTGCCCCTGGGCCAATCCAGCCCCATTCTTCGTTGAGCTGCATGCCGGATGGATGGGTTTGGCACCCGTCTGTCCGGCCAACCTAAAATAGGTACGGGGAAGGGGAGGTGGGGTGGGGGGGTCGTGGGGTCAGCCGGGGGGGGTCGCGGGTCGGCTGGGGGGGGGCCGATCGGGGGTTCTTGGGGGGGGCGGACGTTGGGGGGGAGGGGGTGCGTCGAGGGCAGGAGGGCCTGGGATCCCTCCTGCCCATACTGTAGTGGGGTTGGGGGTAGGGGGGTTGCCTGGGCCAGGAGGGCTTGGGCTCCCTCCTGGCCCGAACAAGTCGGGGGTGCCGCGGGTGCCTGGGGCAAGAGGGCTTGGGCTCCCTCTTGCCCCGATGTTATCGGGGGGGGGGTCGCGGCTTCAACGGGGCAAGAGGGCTTGGACTCCCTCTTGCCCCGATATCGTCGGGAGGGGTGGTCGCGGTTTGACATGGCAGGAGGGCTTGGGCACCCTCCTGCCTGGATCGTTGTTGGGGGGGGAGGATTCTGTAACTGGTGTTGTTTTTGACAGACACCGGTTACAGAATCCAGCTTTTAGGCGAAGGACTGGCTCCTTCTTCGCCTAAAAGCACTTCTGTTGGACGTTTTTGGCTTAGGCGTGTTTTTTTTTTCATTATGGTTAAAAAGTGTAGACGTGCTGTGGGGGTACTTTTAGACGTAGTGGAGATTGGGCGTTTAGGCAGAGGAAGGCCATAATCAAAACATGGATGTATGTTTTGGTTATGGACACTTTCCCTGCTTCTGGGTTGAACGTTTAGGGACTTAGGCCAAAAGGGGACTTAGACGTTTTTTTAAATTTTGCTCCTCCACACTTTTTATTGAACTTTATTGATTTTTACTTCATTGATTTGAATAAAATCCCTGCACCTTGTACATTTTCTGCAGTTCTTTTTTGGTTTTGAAAACTGCTGTACCATTTTTAATGTCACCATATCAAAGTGGTATACAGACTAAAATTAAGATAGAAAAGAATACCTTTAGGTAGGAAACAGGTAAGATAACTTATACTCATTCTTCAAGTGACAAACAGAACAGAAGGTGTTGGATGAGATCACTGTGGGCCAGATTCTATAAACGATGCCCTAATTGTAGCTACCTAGCAATAGCTAAGTTTTATTTTTTAATTGACTTAATCGGCGTGGTAATTGACCTTGCCAGTTTTCATCCAATCAAAAAACCCCAATATTAAATAAACAATTTAAGAGTTTGGCACCAATCTCTTAGGATGTGTAGTGACACCTAAGGAGGCATTCTCCCATGCCCAAGAATTCCTAATAACAGTAGGCTTGGTTATGGGTGGAGAACAGGCATGGTTGAGTTTGGCATCATTAGGTGTCTGACATAGGTGCTGCCAAATTAGGCAAGTGAAAAGTTGGCCTAATGGAGTCGTGCCTATGTCTAGAATGCCTAGCGACGCATAAGTTTGTCTAGGCACTGTGCTAAACGGTACCTATAATGTAGGTGCTGCTAGGCACCATTTACAGAATCTTTCCCTATAAGGATAACCATATGGAGGTCTTAGTTATTCAGTTGGACTTAATGTCTGCTGTTGATGTAAAATTAATCAAGCACCATTAGCACAAGCCCTTACCACTTATTTTGCAGATAAAGTATAAAGAATTTGGGAGACTTTTTCACAAACTCTTATCCCTAGCAGTATCAAAGACTTCACTGATTCTATTACTTCTAATCTGCCCTTTTCCAAATGTTCTTGTTTCACCCTCCCAATTTTACAGGAAATACAAAGATGTCTTAATTCACTCAATATAAAAGAGACTAGTTCAGAAGTTATTCCTCCTTTTCTTTTAAAACGATTCTTTTCTATTTTTGGCCCATACATCAAAGACTTGGTCAATTCTAGCCTATCATCAGGTTCTCTACCCAAATCTTGGAAACAATCAATCATTTATCCAATCGTTAAAGATCATAAATCTAGCATTCAAGACATGTCTAACTATCGTCCCATAGCTAATATACCATTTATAGCTAAACTCACTGAAAAAATCGTTTTCCATCAAATATCCGATTTTATTGAGAAAACAAAAGTTCTACATCCTAATCAAACTGGCTTTCGCCACCACCACTCTACTGAACTCTCCTTGCTAGGTTTAACTACAAAAATACATCTTGATCATCACCAATCAGTTCTGCTCTTTTCCCTAGATCTTTCTTCTGCTTTTGATACCATTGATCACAGCTTATTACTATCCCGTCTTCATGATATAGGTGTCATGGACTGGTTCACCTCTTACTTTTCTGACAGATTGTCCAAGGTCATTTTTAATAATACATCATCTGAACCTTCTTCCACTAAACATGGAATCCCGCAAGGTTCTATTTTGTCACCATTACTTTTTAACCTCTTTTTGTCCCCTCTTTTGACCATGGGCCAATATATTGGCTTCACCACCTTTGCTTATGCCGATGATGTGCAACTGATCCACCCTATTGATCTAAATAACATCGGGGAAGTTGCTTCCATCAACCAAAAACTTAAAAAAATTAAACTGTGGTTAGATTCAAATAGGCTATCTCTTAACATCAATAAATCTAAACTAATGATTTTTCCCTTTAAAGAGGGAATAACTCTTCAGGCCCCTTTGAAATTTGAATCGCTCCCAATCGCTCTAAAGCTATTAGGAGTTACTTTGGACTGCAAATTCTCCTATCATAACCATATTAGTATGGTGGTCCAGAAATGTTTCCACTGCCTTAGAATGACACGTTCCCTATCCAAACTATTAGATCTATCATCCTTGAATACATTAATCCATTCTCTGGTAATTTCTTGTTTAGATTTTGGTAATTCCCTCTATAAGGGCATTACCAAAAAGGAAATACACCTTCAGATAGTCCAAAATACTGCTATTAAGATCATCTATGGCGCAAAGAAACATGACCATGTTTCTCCCCTTTTAATTAATGCTCACTGGCTGCCTGTCAAACATAGAATTAGTTATAAAATTCTACTATTTACCTTTACAACTCATTTATACAATAACCAGAGTTTATTGATAGACTCCTTGTTCCCTATTATCCTGCTAAATCCCTTTGCTCTACATCACAAAATCTCCTAGTTGTACCATCTTTAAAACTAATTAATACATTGAGATCCAATAATTTTGCCGTCACTGCACCTTCCCTTTGGAATTCACTGTCTAATCACTTATGAATGAAATCGTTGATAAAGCAATTTAAAACTAAACTCAAAACAGTTTTATTTGAAGATGCTTTTGGATAAAACTGTCCTTCTCAGGACTAAATCAACTATAGTCCCTATTCTTATCTATTGTTTTACCCTTAAGTGTGCTTTCTTTAAATATTGTAGTTCAGTCCTTTTTCCCAATTGTGTGCATTTAGTATACGTGTTTTGTAAATGTCTACTAATCTAACATTGGTTTGTATAATATTTTAACTCTAATTTGTCTTGTTTCTTTTAAAGATATCTTTTTTTATTATTGCTGTACACCGCCTAGAAATTGGAATAAGCGGTATAAAATTTTTTTTTAATAAACTTGAAACTTAATTGATCATGCTATGGTTCTAACTAGACTTGACCAGAGCAGTCTCTCAGTAGTTGTCCTAAATTAGTTTTGGTCCTGCTTTCAAGAAAGACCTGTCAGGTTAATGAAGACTGTTATTTATATGTCCACTATCAAATGGAGTGCCACAAGGTTCTGTTCTTTTGCCTATTTTGTTTAACATCTGTTTTATACCACTGGTATTTCTGTTTCAGAATCTTGACCTTCATGCTCATTTTATGCAAATGACATTCAGTTGGTAGTAGCTCATGACACCTGGAATATGCCATTTCAGAAGACTTAGGACAAAAATTGGATCAGGTTAAACAATGGTTGATGAACACAACCTTTCTTGAACCTCTCTAAATGTGAGTCTCTACGGATATCTGGCCCAACAGTTTTTGCATACATTCCAACAATTCCAACTAACCCTGTTTCTATTAGAAATACAATATCATCCTTGGGCATAATTTGGGATTCAAATCTTAGATTTTCTGATCGCATTTCAAAAATTATAAAACGTTCCTTCTACAAGATAAGGAAGGTTGGGCCCTTGAAATGGATTTTGACCTCAAAGGCACGTAAAATGCTTTTGCATTCTTTAGTGATCAGTAGTATTGATTATTGCAATTCTAGATATGATTCAGACGTTCAGATACTTGAAGGGTATTAATGTAGAACAGAATCTTTTCCAGAGAAAGGAAAATGGTAAAACCAGAGGACATAATTTGAGGTTGAGGGGTGGTAGATTCAAAGGCAATGTTAGGAAATTCTACTTTACGGAGAGGTTGGTGGATGCCTAGAATGCGCTCCTGAGAAAGGTGGTGGAGAGTAAAACTGTGACTGAGTTCAAAGAAGCTTGAGATGAACACAGAGAATCTAGAATCAGAAAATAATATTAAAAATTGAACTAAGGCCAGTACTGGGTAGACTTGCACAGTCTGTGTCTGTATATGGTCGTTTGATGGAGAATGGCTGGGAGGGTGTAGATGGGCTGGAGTAGGTTTTAACGGAGATTTCGGCAGTAGGAACCCAAGCACAGTACCGGGTAGAGCTTTGGATTCTTGCCCAGAAACAGCTAAGAAGAAAAAATTTAAAAATTTTTAATTGAATCAGGTTGGGCAGACTGGATGGACCATTTGGGTCTTTATTTGCCATCATCTACTATGTTACTATGTTATGTTACTATGTAAGCTGTCTTCAATATCAATTGAAACAGTCGCAGATGATTCAAAACACAGCTATGAGATTACTGTATAATTCAAAACCATTTGACCATGTTATCTTGTTGCTGTATAAGCAACATTGGTTGCCTGTTAGTTCTAGAATTAAGTTTATTTATGATTTTTTAATTATATTTTTTATTTGTCAAAGAAGGTTGTACAAACAGACATTATTACATTTTCCAGTCTAGTATGACCACAAGTAAATACATCAATGATGTCGCACTATAACTGAAACATAAGACAACAGAGTGTGGCACAGTGGTTAAAGCTACAGCCTCAGCACCCTGAGGTTGTGAGTTTAAACCCAAGCTGCTCCTTGTGACCTTGGGCAAGTTACTTAATACACCCATTACCCCAGGTACGTTAGATAGATTGTGAGCCCGCCAGGACAGAGAGGGAAAACTGCTTGAGTACCTGAATAAATACATGTAAACCATTCTGAGCTCCCCTGGGAGAACGGTATAGAAAGTTAAATAAATAAATCCCTTATCTCCAGGGACACCTTTTAGCCTAACTTCTGTCCCAATGGACATAGACAAGATAATCAATCCTCCTTAACTATTTTATTATGATTAGCATTGAACACCACACTCTCGCAAGTATTAATCCCATGAAACACCAGTTCATATCTATCTCAGTCACCCTCTCATTCTTACTACATTCATACCTCTCACTTCCCTCCCCATAGAATATCAAGTACTCAATCTAGAGTCAGCGATTATCCAACCTATGACTTTTCTGTAGTTTGGATTTCAAATTGTGCCATTTCTCTTTCTATGTTCCCATTCCTGTATAGGTGGAGCATCTGGAGAGGTCCAATGGTGTAGAATTGTTTTCCTAACCAAAACCAAAGAGACATATATAAATTTCCAATAGGGAAGGGAGAGCCCTTGAGATTCTAGAATATCTTTGGTCCCTAAGAGCAAAGTCCCATAATCCCATTGCAAAGAACAGGAAAGGACAGTATGTTCTCAATGATTTGCATTGCTGATATCCAAAGATGAAGAGACGTACATTTTAGAAAAGCATTAAATAACATTCCTTTTCCTATTTTGCATTTAATGCAGATAGGATTGTCCTACAACCCATATTGTGTCCTTTGTGACCTTGATATATCATAACATCGGATTTCTAGACCGCATAGCTGTGAAGTTCAATGCGGTTTACAAAAAGTTATTAAAGAAAAACTCACAAATTAATGAACATCATATAGGGTGGGTCTAATTAACTATAAACCTGGAAAAAGGAATGTTTTTAATTGTTTTCTACTACTACTACTACTACTACTATTCTAAAGTGTAAATACCTGTAAGAATGAGATGAAAATAGAAGTTGTTGAAAATCCTTCTAGAAAGCTGCCTGAAAAGCAAGAGTGCGATCATGGTATTTTTTGCTTTGACAGCCCTTAGAAGATGGAAATATAAAAAGGGGATGAGATCTTCCAATGTTTTTATGAAAGGCAATAGAAAATAAGGCATCCAAATAGGAAGGGACTTGACCAAAGGCTATTTTATAGTACATACAGACTGATTTAAAGATATGGGCCTCCACAGGGAGCCAGTGCAGCTCCCAATAAAAAGGGGTCAGATGATTAAATTTCTTCAAGCCATAAATGAGCCTGACTCTGGTATTCTGGATAATTCTTAATCTAGCAATGTTTTTCTTTGGGTTTGCAAGGTAGATGATATTACAATAGTCCAGTTGACTCAATAATAATGACTGGACTAGAGATCTGAATGTAGAGATGTCAAAATAAGGTCGAATGGTTTGCAGTTTCCACGGTGTGTGGAACCCCTTTTGGACCACGGCGTCAATCTGATTTTTCATAGATAACTGTTGATCTAGAATAATACTTAAAATTTTAATCAAGGAATGAATCTGATATTGAGTATTATTTAAATTTAAAGATGGTTCAAACAACATCTTACAGAGAGAGGCAAAGAAAAATTTTGTCTTTTTGCAATTTAATTTCAGCTTGAATTCTAACATCCAAGCTTCAATTAACCGCAGAACAGTATCTATAGTGCTCTTTATATTAATAATTATCCCAGGATAAGCAGTTAGCTATTCTCACATTTGGGTGACGTCATCCATGGAGCCCGGATGTAGACAGCCTCGCAAACATACTTGCTTGTAGAAAACTTAAGAAGTTTTGAGTCAGCCGCACCACGCAACCATGAGTGCCTTCCCGCCCAGCACAGGGCAAGTCTCCTTAGTTCTCAGTTTTCTGCGGAGCCGAGAAGTCTGTACTTTGACACTCTGCGTTGAACTTTGTTCGCTTCGTGCCTTCTCTCACCGCGGTTTGTGTTCTTTTCAGTCGCGAATCGCTGTGTTACTTTCTTTTCTTTTTTTTTTTTAAAAAAAAGAAGACAACTTTATTTTATTTTTCTTCGTCGACTGACTGGCGGGGCAGGCCGCTCAGCCGCAGCCTGTGGGCTCCAACTTTGCAGAGGCTATCTTCCCTCCTATGTCCCAGCCAGTAACGTGCTTCAAGAAGTGTAGCCAGTGTCAGCGTGTGATTTCTCTCACGGACCCACACCGCCTCGGGCCTGATCATAGTCCTAAGACGTGCGAGTGCTGTGCTACTCTTCAACCTCGAGCCCTTTAACGTCATCGGGTTTTAGTGGAAAAACTCTTCAGGATGGGCTCTTCAGTGACACCTGTGACAAACCTGTGGCCAGTTTTGTCCCTGTAAGGGATAAAAGCAGAACACGGTTCCTGGTCAGAAGGGCTGACCAGGTTAAAAATAAAGGTTTGGTTTTGGCTGGCTACCCCTCAGACAGTGAGGTAGGGCAGGAGAGACAGGAACATAGGTACATCCAGCAGAGAGCGCCATCTCAGGACAGGTACTCTAGAAAGCCTGATAGGACTCTTAATGAGAAGTGGAGTCCCAGTGCTGGAAGGTATGCTCATTACCAGCCTAGGAGAAACCTGAATTATTTCCCTAGGGATTTCCTGCCTAACACAGCTGCTCCTAGGAGAGAGGGGTGGGGCTTTAACCAACATAAAAACAGAGTACGGGATCTCAGGAGAGGGAGCAGGGAGAGCCGGGACGGGGCTAGAGCTAACGAGCTCAGGCAGCGGCAGAAGCAGCAAGGCTTGGAAGCAGATGAGGGGAAAAGTCTCTCTCCTCCAGCCCGCAGCAGTGAGGACGTGGAGATGACCGAGGACTACCTCAGCTCCACACCAGAGGCTGCTGAGCAGACGGAGGCTATGGACGTCTCTGAACCACTGCTGGAAGCTGGCTATTTCCCCACTGACATGGAGGTTAGTTGCTAAGGGGAAAGAAGCAAGGCTGTGCTTGTGCTGGCTCCCGTAACCCAAGCCCAGCTGACAGTGATTAGGGAGAGAGCAGGAAAAATCTCTCCGTTACACTGTGTGACTGCCCGGAGGGCATTGTTTGTTCAAGGAACTTTATCTGTAGGGGTGTGAAAGCTCCTTGTGAAAACCGAAGTAAAGTTCACGCTTACCTAATGTCATGCTATGTTCCATTGGCTAGGAAGCCCAGCTGATAGTAACGAGCTGTGAAGCCTGCTCTGCAAAACCTATCCATGTCTCAGCTAGGTAAGCTGAGACGTTTGAGAAATTCATTGCTAGGTTTGGGAACTGTAATTACTCTGGCTGTGTTTACAAGGTGTGCAAAGTTTGAAAGTTTATTTTCCTGATATTTTTCATGTACCTTTACCCCTGGTGAAGAGGACTGTAATTAGACTGAAAAGTCCAGGGTATTGAACTGTATGTGGCATTTGTAGCAAGCCATTCTGACAACTGCAAGCTATTTTGTGTTTTATATTTTGGCATGACATGTGGGAGGCTGATGGTATTCAGACCCCCGGGTTCAATAAGTACAAGAACATTCTTTTGTAACAAGACTTACCTGTGTGGTCTTCTCTTTACAAGCTACTCTCAGTGTGGCCTGGCAGACTAGGCAGGTGCCTAGGTCTGTTATAACCTGAAAAGCCTTCCTCCAACCTGAAGAGGCCACGCCGACAGGCCAGAACTCAACACACCTAATCCCTCTGCTGGTTAGAGCAAGGGATAAGTGTGTCACACACCCTCGACCTCGAGTGCTGCCTCGGTTCCACCTTCCATCGATGGTCCTCCTACTTCCACGACTCCGACCTCGAGTCTCAACAGACCTTCCTCGTTTGGATCATCTTTGGCCTCTAGTACACCTACTTTGTCTTCCCCTGAGCTTCCCTTGGGTCAGATACCTAAGCAGAAGGTTCCTGCGGTGGTCCTCAAGCTCTCCAAGACCTCCAAGTCGAAGCACATCTCCACTGCCACCTTGAAGTCTTTAGCCTCAGCAAGTGGTCCGGTTTCAGACGCGGATCCACATTTGCAGGCTTCTCTCCAGACCATGTTGGAGCAGCAATTTGTTCAATTACTGAGCAAATATGGTTCTGCGTCGAGTTTGCCTCCTGTAATCCAGCCTGGGTAACCAGCAGTCTCCCGCGAGGTTGAGTCCCTTCCTGTGCCTCGAGCTGAAGCTTCACACTCTATGCAAGAAGCCGAGTCTTTGCGAGTGTCTTGTTTGGCAACAACACACTCTATGCAAAGAGTAGATTTTTTGCGAGTGTCTCAACAGGAATCCTCACACTCCATACAAGGAGCAGATTCTTTGGGAATGCTTCGAGATTTCTCGATCCAAACCACTGAGTTTCGATCTACATCTTCTAGCCCTATTCATTCACCAGCAGCATTGCCTGTTTCTATACACAGGGCGAAGTCTCCTCGATCCTTCTCGAGACCTGCTTCCAGAGACCACTCTCATCATCGAACGAGGCCCTCATCGAGACATCCATCGAGGCGCAGGTCTTCTTCCAAAGAGCAGCCTTCTTCGTCCAGGCCTCATTCAAGACCTTCCAGTTCTTCGAGGTCATAAACTCCGCGATCGAGGTCACCGCTTCCAGACCCCGAGGACTCAGCTGCTTCCATTGCCTCCTCCAAGTCTCCATATTCTTTGGATTGCCATTTTTCCAGAGAGGATTCACCTTCATTCTCCACTCGAGGTGCCTTGAGGTCATCGAGCTCCTCTCGAGGCAGGGCCTTGGTGGATCAGCTGTCTTTCGCTTCCTTCCTTCGTCAGATGGCTAATGACCTGGAAATTCAATTAGATGCTGGTTCTAAATACTCTAAGGAGTATCTAGAAGTAATGCATCTGCCTCAACCTCCCGCAGAGTCACTTAAGCTCCCTCTTAACCAGCTTTTGTCTCAAACTTTCAAACAATGTCTGGAGACTCCTTATGCTATACCTGCTGTTCCAGGCAAGTTGGACTCGTATAGAACTCTACATTGAAAAGGGTTTGAGAATTCACAGTTATCTCACCAATCCCTCCTTGTGGAGTCCTCGTTGAAAAGAACCCATCCTTCCAGGGTCTCTGCTACAGTTCCTCCTGGAAGAGAAGGTAAGATCATGGACAAGTTTGGACGTCGTCTTTATCAAAATGCTATGATGTCTTCCAAAGTCCTCAACTACAATTTTGTCTTCATTACTTATCTCAAGTTCCTCATTGATATTCTTCCAGGCTTTCTGAAGAACCTGGATCAACATAGGCATTTCGAGTTCCAAGAAGTCACTGCTACTTTGTCACAACTCAGATTACATCTTCTCAGATTACATTACAAACTCTCGACTCAATAGGAATCTCTGGCAAAGTACTTGCATGGATTCCTACAATCAAGAACTTACAGAGTCAAAACAATGCAAGAAAAATCAGAACCTTGGTCCAACCCCTGCGGAGTTCCCCAAGGATCACCCCTATCACCTACTCTATTTAATATATATATAGCTTCCCTCAGCTACTACCTGGATAATCTTGGCATAATTTCATATAGCTACGCAGATGACATCACTATTCTTCTACCCTTCAACCAACCAGAATCCTTCATAGCAAACACAATACACAGAACCCTCGAATCAGTGGCTATATGGATGACAGAGCACAAATTAAAACTTAACTCTGACAAAACAAATTTCATTCTACTTGAAAATGACAAAACTCCAACATTAACTAATCTTGTAATAAATTCATTTTCATACCCAATACAACCTACTTTAAAATTGCTTGGAATCACGAATGACAGAAGCTGTAACATGCAACCCCAAATTAACAAAATAATAAAGACATCATTCATGACCATGAGAAATCTGAGAAAAATCTGATAATCTTCGAAAAGAAGCAATTCCTACTACTGGTATAATCTCTAATGGGATGCTGGACTACTGCAACATACTATACCTACCATGTCCCGCGACCATGATGATGCAATTGCAGACGGTGCAGAATACAGCCCTGAGACTTGTCTATTCACTAAAAAAATATGACCATATCACAGAGGCATACCATGACTCGCATTGGCTTCCAATAGAAGGAGAGTGAACTTCAAATTCTACTGCTTACTTTACAAGGCTATAAACGGAGAAAGCCCAACTTACTGGAATAACAGACTAAATCAATCCTCCTCAATCAGACACAGAAGAACACATTCACTATTCTATTACCCACCATCAAAAATGTCAAACGAAAAAAACTTTATGACAGCCTAATAGCTCCAAAGCAGCTAAGTTGGACAAACAACTCACCACTCTGTTATCTTCATCCACAGATTACAAAACCTTCAAGAAAGAAATTAAAACCATACTCTTCAAAAAACACATTAAACCTATCCAGCACAACAATCTTAACCCAACATCCAACACTCTATAAACCCTTAGTACTCTCTAATTTTTCTAGTTACCAAACACTATCTAAAACCCATAATTCTACCTTAAAATTTTATCTCATCGTTTAATCTATTACTTCAAAGTTGAAATGTAATTCTTATTTTAGTTTGGATGTAAACCGCCTTGAACCGCAAGGTAATGGCGGAATAGAAATCTAATGTAATGTAATGTAATGTAATGTAATGTAATCTTCTCCAGTCATCTTATGATGCCTTTGAACTGTCTGCTACAGCCACTGCTTTCTCTGTAGGGATGCGCCGCTTGGCCTGGCTTTGCACCATTGACATGGACCCTAATCTTCAGGACCATCTGGCTAACATTCCTTGTGAGGGCAATGACCTCTTGATGAATCCATAGAGGTGGCCACTAAGAAATTGTCTGAACATTTGCTTCCATTGTCAGACCAAAGCCATAGCCAGCTCCTGCAAAATCTTCACGCCCTCCTCCAGTTTTCTAGAGGCATTATACTCCAAGGGCAGCTCCTTATACTTGAGCACCTCCCAGTAAACCAACACAGGAGAAGGAACAGAAACCTCAGCCTTCTGCTGCGCCTAAGGCTGCGCAGCCTTTTTGACTGTTTGAAAAAGAGCATAACATCCATTGTTCTGCCTATGTCCTCCCTTCCCCCCATAGGCGGTCGTCTCCATCATTTTTACCATCGATGGGAGACCATTACATCCGACCTCTGGGTGCTTACCATCATCAGGGAAGGGATACTCTCTTCATTTCATTCAGGTTCCACCAGAGCTTCCTCCAAGAGAGTATCTTTCCAGTCCATCCCAGACTGCCCTTCTTTAGGAAGCTCAAGCTCTGCTTCGTCTCCATGCCATCGAACCAGTTAATTTGCAACAGCAGAACAGGGGTTTTTACTCCCGTTACTTCCTTGTTCCAAAGAAGACGGGCGATCTGCGACCCATTCTGGATCTCAGTGCGCTCAACAAATTTTTAGTCAAAGAAAAATTTTGCATGTTGTCCATAGTGTCCCTTTACCCCCTTCTAGATCAGATTGATTGGTTATGTTCTCTAGATCTCAAGGAGGCTTAAACTCACATCCCCATTCATCCGACCTCCCGTCAGTACCTCAGATTTCGGGTGGGGAATCTGCATTACCAATACAGAGTGCTATCCTTTAGCCTGGCTTCATCTCCCCAGAGTGTTAGCAGCAGCTCTAAGGAACCATGGTCTTCAGGTGTTTCCCTACCTAGACGACTAGCTCATCAAAGATTCAACATCTCAGGGGGTTATTGTAGCGACCCAACGGACTACATGGCTCCTACAAAGCATGGGATTTGAAATCAACTTCCCCAAATCCCAACTTCAGCCCTCTTAGAATCTACAATTCATCAGAGCTGTTCTGGACACTATCCAACTCAGAGAATTTCTTCCTCAACAACGTCTGTATGCTCTTCTTCAACTCTGAGCCATTCTTACAGATTGAAAATGTGAAACAAAAGGGTACAAAATCACCAAAACACGAAAATTCCCAGTGATGTGAACATGCAATCATATATTCATACTGATTACAGGGGTATCAGAGAGACCACATGAGGTGAAAACACCGCAAAGGTCTTGTCTATCTTCATTTATCCCCTATAGCGTAATCATAGCTATATTTGTTGATATTGACATTAATATATGAATAATAACTTAGCTTTTTATCAGCATTTTTTTTCTTCTTTTATTTCTTTTTTTCTATTTCTTAGCTTTTCAAATAATTGCTTCTGCTTTCTCCAGCGTTCTGACTAGATCGATCCCCTGCCAACGCGTTTCGCCTATCTTTGTCAAGGCATGGGGTTCTGGGGAGAACAAATAAAGCGTGCAATTAAAACCTATCATGAACAAATAAGGATAAGAAAAAATTCTATAAACCATACCTGAGTCCTAACAGGTTCCTAACTTGTAACTGCAGCGGCTTCTAAAGAATGGCCGCGGCGTTGGTTCACTCACTGATATAATGGGAGCGATCCCTGACGTCATATCCGGGGATCACTAATAAAGATCTACTTGCGCCAGCCAGTCGGCTGTTTCATTTAACCCATGCGGGGCCATAGTATTCAACATAAACATCCACCGGAGTTCCTTTATATTGAGATTTTTTTCAATATTACCTCCCTCCCACCCTACTGTAATACTGTCCAACACTCTCCATTTCAAATCGTTTAAAGTATGGCCACATAGCTTCCAGTGATGGACTAACGGAGAAGTTTCATTGCTGGTATGGACCCGAGACTTGTGTTCTGTCAGTCTGATCTTTATGGGTCTTGAGGTACGGCCGATATACAATTTAGGACAAGGACATTGGATACAGTAGATAACCTGGCTAGAATTGCTAAGTTATTATTCATATATTAATGTCAATATCAACAAATATAGCTATGATTACGCTATAGGGGATAAATGAAGATAGACAAGACCTTTGCGGTGTTTTCACCTCATGTGGTCTTCTTCAACTCTGTCATGTAGTGTCTTTCTGCTCTGAGCAACAACCAAAAAAGGGGAGGTCCAACTCTATCTGCAGTGGGAAAACCAACCAGGGACTCTGTTCATTAGCTTTTTTCTACTGAATTTTGTCCATTGCAATTTTTTGTGACATTTATTTTTTTCCTTTTCTACCATGGACCCCTGATGAAGGTTGTCCGAAACACGGACCGTGTTGGGTCCCCTGTTTGGTAAAAAGGTTCTATATATTTTTTTGTTTGTCACAATAAATTCTGCCTACGTTGTTGTACACGTCTGCAGTTTTGTTTTGTTTGTGTCTTTCTGCTCTTCAATCTTAGCGAGACACATTGCCTCTACAGTGCACATGACTCCTTTTGTTAGACTTCACCTCAGAATTCCTCAGTGGACCCTGCCATCTCAGTGGACGCAGGCTTGCGAACCACTCTCTCGACACATTACAGTCACTCCTTCGTTGAGACAATCTCTCCGCTGATGGATGCTCTCTTCCAATCTCTCCAGAGGCTTGCTGTTTCAAACGCCCCCTCATCAGAAGGTCCTCACGACAGATTCCTTGACCTACACTTCGGGGGCTCATCTCGATGGTCTCCATACTCAAGGCCACCAGACCAGCACGGATCATAAGTGTCACATTAATCTGTTGGAACTCAGAGCGATCTTCAGTGCTCTCAAAGCCTTTCAACATCTTCTTCACGACCAGGTAGTCCTCATTCGGACGGATAACCAAGTCGCCATGTACTATGTCAACAAACAGGGAGGGCGGGATCTCCCTCTCTTTGTCAAGAAGCTCTGAAAGTTTGGGACTGGGCAATCCTCCACAACACCTTCCTGAAAGCTGTTTATATCCAAGGGGCGAAAAACTGTTTGGCGGACAAATTGAGCCGTCTTCTGCAACCTCACGAATGGACACTCAATTCCTCACCTCTTCATCACATATTTTCGCAGTGGAGAATTCCTCAGATAGATCTCTTTGCATCTCCCCACAACCACAAACTGCCT
Organism: Geotrypetes seraphini; assembly: GCF_902459505.1. Taxonomy (NCBI): domain Eukaryota; kingdom Metazoa; phylum Chordata; class Amphibia; order Gymnophiona; family Dermophiidae; genus Geotrypetes; species Geotrypetes seraphini. The sequence goes on along the minus strand of NC_047086.1, from coordinate 178,042,913 downwards.
CAGTTCTGCTCCAGGTTATATTCTTCTCATCGCCTTGAAACAGATGCTTTTCTGCTGGAATGGACGAATTGCTTCCTGTATGCATTCCCTCCATTCCCTCTCATTCTCAAGACTCTTGTCAAGTTGAAGAACGACCATGTCACCATGATTCTGATAGCTCCTCTGTAGCCGAGACAACCTTGGTACTCCCTTCTACTTCAGCTCAGTAGCAGGGAGCCATACCTTCTACCAGTTTTTCCGTCTCTGCTTACACAGAATCAAGGGTCTCTACTTCATCCCAACCTGCCCTGACAGCTTGGTACCTCTCAACATAACTCCTCCTCAGTTTTCTCAACCTGTAAGAGACATTTTATAGGCTTCCAGAAAGCCTACCACTATACAATGCTACCATCAAAAATGAACTAGATTTTCTACGTGGTGCATCTCTCATGATAAGGAGCCTTAGCATTCCTCCTTATCTTCTATTCTAGATTATCTTTTGCACTTATCCACCTCTGGCCTCAAGTCTACATCGAACTGAGTCCATTTCAGTGCAGTTGCTGCTTTCCATTAGCCTATTGAAGGGAAACCCCTCTCTGCTCATCCGGTGGTTTCCAAATTTATGAAAGGACTTTTCAGTGTTAAACCTCCTCTCAAACCGCCTCCAGTGGTTTGGGATCTCAATGTTGTTCTTGCTCAATTGATGAAGCCTCCATTTGAACCAATGTCTACGGCTCATCTGAAGTATCTCACTTGGAAAGTGGTGTTTCTCATTGCCCTCACATCTGCTCGAAGAGTCAGTGATCTGCAAGCATTAGTTGAGGAGACTTGCCCTGTGCTGGGCGGGAAGTCACTTGCACATGCGTGGTGCAGCTGACTCGAAACTTCTGAAGTTTTCTACAAGCAAGTATGCTTGCGAGGCTGTCCGTATCCGGGCTCCGGATGTAAGAATAGCTGCATGCTGTCCCTGGATAGCAACTGTTACGGTAAGTAACTGTGCTGTGTCATACTACATGGAATTATAATAGTGATATCATCGGCATAACTGAATAATTTTATGCCAATATTGCTTAGTCTTGAATCAAGAGAAAAGAGATAAACATTAAACAGAATAGGAGAGAGCGATGAGCCCTGGGGTACCCCACATGGATTTTTCCAGGTAGTGGAATACTAATCATTGTTAATCTTAACCTGGTATGAATGAGATTCAAGGAATCCTTGGAACCAAGAATGTACTTTGCCATGAATACCAAAGAAATCCAAGCATTCCAATAACTTAATATGATCAACCAAGTCAAAAGCACTGCTTAGATCAAATTGCAGGATGAGAACATTACTATCTTTACTAAATAAATTATCTAGGTAATCCAGTAATGCCACTAGTAGTTTCAGTACTGAATTGAGATCTAAATCCTGAATGGGAATCGTGTAACAGTAGGTGTTGCACATAGTAAACAAGCAAGCAGCCAGAAACTACTTTCAGGCTCTTGTCTCCCTCCCATCTGTGCCCTTATTATTTAACCTGTTAAATCATGAGATTCTGTAAGGTTTAATATCAAAGTTCAAACTCCCTGTATCTAATATAATAAAGCCCTAAGTGTGCATGCGCACTCCCACCTGCGTGCTCCCATTTTCCGTGCGGTGTAGGGCACCGCAGGTAGGAGTGCGCATGCACGAGAATCCCCCGAGGCGGACGTCAGCTGCGGTGGCTGTTGGCAGCTGGAGGCCGTGGCGGAAGATGGCTGAAGCCTGGCTTCCCAAAAGCAAGAGGACGCGAAGGAAAGTGGCAGCGAGCCACAGTATATCCAGCGACCGTGGGAAAGGATGGGCTGAGGACAGGGCTAGAATAGGAAAGAGAAGCGCCTGATCTGGCAAGTAACTCAACTGCTGAGGAAACTGCTCCCTCTAGCTGATGGAGAAGCCAGGGAGCCAGAAAGAAAGGTGTGTTGGGGGGGGGGGACGATACAGAGGATAAGAGAGAAAGAAAAAAAAGAGACTGAACTGAAGGATAAGAAGGGAAATTAAGATATAGAGGAAGGGATAGAGAGAATATTGTAATCACATCATATGTCATATTGTATTAATAATTGGGAGGAGGGTAGGAGAAAATGATTGTTTTATGTATTATTTGTGTAGTTAATAGTGCGTTTTATGCAGTATTTTATGTTCAATTAATTGTATTGCACTGTCAAAGTTTGGAAAAAGATGGAAATAGGGAAGATAAAAGGAGAAATGGGAGCCTGAATATGGGTAGGTAAAAGGAAGGGAGAGGGGCTACTGCTGGACAGGGGGAGCAGAGAAGAGGTACTACTGGAGAGGGGGGAGGTAAAAGGAAGGGAGAAGGGCTACTGCTGGACAGGAGGAGCAGGGAAAGGGTACTACTAGATAGGGGGGAGGTAAAAGGAAGGGAGAAGGGCTACTGCTGGACAGGGGGAGCAGGGAAGGGGATACTGCTGGACATGGGAGGTAAAAGGAAGGGAGAAGAAACAGACAGAAAGAAAGAAAGGGGGCAGGGAGAAAGAAAGACAGGCAGAAAGAAAGAAATGCCTCAGCGCCCCATTGTGCTAAAAGTCTACACATCTATTCTAGCACCCGTTAATGTAACGGGCTTAAACACTAGTATAAGTATAAATTTGCTCTATTTTCACCTTCCTAAATAATGTGTTAATACTGCTTTTAAAGCTAAGCTATATAAACCCAGGTATACAACTCTGGTCCATGAGGGCCTGGTTTTCATCAGATCCACAAAGAATGTTCATGGTATATTTTACATTTGATTTAAGACTTATTGGTATGTTATTTTTCATGTTATGATTGCCCTGGAAACTAGGCGTTTGCAGTGCATCTGAGATCATAATTGTATACCTTTGTTAGATATACCATGGATCGTATTTCAGAGTTGTATAGTTGAAGAATGCTATATTATTTATCTGTCCATTCTATTCTGTAATCTGAAATAAGTCCCTTAAATTGTCTGTGTTTGTGTGAGTCATAAGTTCTTAGGAAAGATGTTCCAATTGTGCAAATGATCTTTTTGAACAGAGCTGTGCAAAATGGGCCCACAAAAATTCATAACTAGTTGCTAGAGAACAAGTCATTTTTCAGTGAGTTAAACAAATTCTATCTGATGTCTATGTTCTTGACACTTGGCCTGGTGTTTTTCAGGCAAAGCTAGCAGGAAAAATCAGAAGTGGAGAGGTCCTGATGAAAACATACGAGCCAACCTGCGACAGTATGGATTAGAGAAACAATATCTGGATGTTCTGGTTTCAGATGCTTCAAAGCCTATTTGGAAGAAAGAGGAGCTCTTTGATGCAATCATCACTGATCGTAAGTTTCGAATAATGGAGGAAAAAGCTGTGGCCTAAATGTTTTGTACCTATTTGCCAGGACTACATCGTAAGGTATGGGGATGACATGATTGGCCTTATTTTGAAGACTATGTGACATGGTCTCTCCAGTTTCTTAGAAGAGCTTCTGTTTCTTTTTCAGCATATCTATGAAATCATAATATGTATATAATCTTTCTTTCAAAAGCCTCCCTGAAATATCCAAGGCTGCTTTCAAATAGAACCTTCTATCCCAGTTTTCCATTCCTGTCTATCATATCTGCCCCAAACCTGAATTTCAATTTCCCAAGCTGTTCTTGATCTCCCTTGTTTATAAAACTCAAAACTGCTGGGGTGGGGTGAGGTGGGGGTCCATGCTCATGGAATATACTTGTATATATGTCACCCATTAGAGGTAATATGGAGAACACCTGTTTCAGGTCAGTAACTTCACTTTTCACATCACTGTCTTTTTATTATTGTGGACACTTTTTCTTCTTTCTTTTATTTTTTTATACTGTAAATCTTTTTATTAAGTGACACACCACTAGCAACAAAATAATTATACAAGAAAATAATGGCCAACAATACAGCACTGTGCATCAGCCATACATTTTCCAAAAGCAAAGGTGTAAAATAAAGTTAACCAAACCATCCAAAATCCTCCATGGACCAGCTGCACAAGAGCCAGCATGTATGAAGGCTCTGATTTTGCAAACTTTGGACAAGAATGTCCCTCTCAACCTCAAAGTGGATAAGAACATAAGAACAATGGAAGTGGAATCCAGCCTTCACCTGGATGCCAATGGAAGCTGGTTTTAAGAAAGGTTTGGATAGTTCCTGGAGGAAAAGTCCATAGTCTGTTATTGAAAAAGACATGGGGGAAGCCACTGCTTGCCTTGGATCGGTAGCATGGAATATTGCTACTCCTTGGGTTTTGGCCAGGTACTAGTGACCTGGATTGGCCACCATGAGAACGGGCTACTGGGCTTGTTAGACCATTGGTCTGACCTAGTAAGGCTATTCTTTTGTTCTTATGAAGTGACATAGTCAATCAATCATTGACAGCTGAGAGCAGTCTTCAAAGCTCTGTTGGCCTTTGCCAGTTATATTCAGATAAGACTGTTCAAATCTTTTCAGGCAATGCCATCACAGAAGCAAGGAGTGACGCAGAATGTTTCTTGGGCTCTGGAAGCAAGACTCCTCTTCTGCTGGATTGAGAGCCACATCCAACTTGTTGGCAGCTCATATCACTGGAATGCAGAATCAACAAGCAGGCGCTCCTTGGACAGAGGTGAATGGGAGCTGTTGGCGAGACATTTGATTTCATTGTAAAGCATTGGGGTCTTCCTGTGTTGGATCTTATAGCCACAAGAAGAAACGCCAAGGTTCCCAGGTTTTTTTTATTGGTGAAGAGAGTGCAGATCTGAAGACCTTGATGCCTTAGTGCAGTGTTGGCCTTAGGATAGCCTGCTTTATGCATTTACTCCATGGTTGATGGTCGAGTCCTTCAGAGCAGTGGTCCCCAACCTTTTTTGCACCTGGGACCAGTTTCATGTATGTCTTGCTCCTTAATGCGCTCCTTTGTGCGATCCTGCAGTGCGTTTTTAAAATATTGATATCCAGTAATTACAAGGGTTTGAAACCTTATCAAATCAAAATTATCTTTCTTTGCTTATTATTCTTTTTGAATGATAATGCATCACTTAAATTTAATTTAAGTTCAATACATACTCCGATTGATTATTCTTTAATTATGGACAACTCCTCTTCTCCCATTTCGGTTATCTGGGGAAATAGGCCACCCAAATCTGATTATAACCATAATTTTCCACGCTCCTCTGAACGATTAAATATTAAACTCTTACCGACATCTCACGAATCTTCAAATAGTCATATTAACATAGGACTCATCAATGCTCGCTCTATTAAATCTAAATATCATCTAATTAAAGATGTAATTATTCAACAATCATTAGATATCTTATGTTTATCTGAAACATGGCTTTCTAATGGTGAAGAGGCCTATCTTTCCTATATTTGTCCTCAAGGATTTTCATATTTCTATAACCACCGTACTAATAAGAGAGGAGGGGGATTAGCAGTAATTTTCCGAGAACCTCTATTAATACATACTGACAACTCCTCATCAAACTCTCCTATTGAATTTCTGCAATTTTCATTATTAACTAAACCAAAAACTGATATACTCATGTTATATATACCACCCCCAATTTCTTCTGATATTATTACACAACTCTAATTTTTTATTTTGGCAGTTCTACTTTAAATCCCCTAATTCTGGGTGATTTTAATATTCACTTTGATGATCTGAGTAATAATTACACAAAAACTTTTCTTTCATACATAAAGTAACTAGATTTATATCCAATCATAACCCTCCCAACTCACCAGGCAGGCCATACAATTGATATGGCCCTAATATCATCAACTACAAAGAAAAAGTTACTATTAAACAACTGCCTACCAGTTCCATGGTCCGATCATTTTCTAATCTCCTTAACATACTTATCTACACATAATCTAAACCACAAAAAACAACAAATAATTAATTTTCGAAACTATGATGATATCTCTGTTGATTCAATTCTTTCTTCATTCAAACTAGATTTTACTAAATCTAGTACTAACTCCTTAGATGAATTAACTAATTTATGGAATATGGCTTTAAAATCATTCTTAGACGAAACAGCACCCATACAAACCAAGGTAATATCCGCTCAAAAAATTCGAAATCCGTGGTTCACCGCCGAACTTTCTCTCATTAAACAACAAGTAAGATCCTCAGAACGTAAATGGAGAAAGAATAAAACTCAAACTAATCTAGAATTATTCAATGAACAATCTATATAAATAAATCGAGTAAAAATGAAATACTACTCTGATAAAATACTCAAAGCTAAAAACTCATCCATATTATACAAAATATTAAATAGAATAACAATAACAAATTGCAAAGATTCACCAGATGAAATTGGAAATACTCTCACAGCTCAAGAACTTGCGGACTACTTTACTGAAAAAACCAATAACATTAGGAAAACTTTCATTATAACCCAACAAATAACAAATGATTACGATCAAATAAACTTGGAATATTTAATCTCAAAGTGTTCTAGATTTAAACTACCTACTCAAAAAGACATTGAACTTATCTTAAAAACCATTAATATTAAGGGCTCGAAAGCTGATCCATTTCCTCCTTTCCTTCTAAAGCATTATTTTCATATTTTCGGACCATTTATTCACACTTTAATTACCGAGAGTTTGAACCAAAGCACTGTTCCAACGACGTGGAAAAAATCAATCATCCGTCCTATCATTAAAGATAAAAATGCAAGTTCCATAGATCCATCAAACTATAGACCAATAGCCAATATCCCTTTTTTGGCAAAATTGACAGAAAAAATAGTTTTCAACCAAATTTCTGATTTTGTGGAAAAGACCAATGTTCTTCATCCTAACCAAACTGGTTTTAGGCAACATCATAATACCGAACTTGCACTGATAGGTTTGACCACCTCAATTCAATATTATCTGGATCACCATCAAACGACTTTGTTAATTTCACTTGATCTTTCTGCGGCTTTTGACACGATTGACCATCAGCTTCTTCTTAACAGACTTCACTCTATCGGTGTCACAGACCAAGTTCTTTCCTGGTTCGTGTCATATTTAACTAACCGCACTTCTACTGTTCTCTTCAATGACTCAACATCTAACTCTTCATCAACTACTTATGGGATTCCTCAAGGATCTATTATTTAATATCTTCCTGGCTCCTTTGATTACCCTATGTCAGTCCGTGGGTTTTCAGGTGTTCGCATATTGTAACCGAGACTGCGGTCCGACCGGGACTCCACAGCACCTCACAGTGGTTACACAAATAATAACACCTGCGTGTGACCCGGACTGGAGTCACCCTGCAGGCCTGAACTGACACCAATAATAAAAAAAAACCAATTCTCTCAAAAGGAGATAAATGAAAATGCTTCACTTTTATTCCTTGGTAAAGCACCAAAAGTTAGGTAATTATAGGTCCAAGCAAACAGGTAAGTAGACCACAAACTTAAACAGTCCAAACTCAAAAGAAAAGAGCAACAAACAGTGCAATATAAAGTCCACACTGCTTTCCTTCTTAATACTTCACCTCTGAGGTTTGGGCTCACCTCAGAGCTTAATACAGCCTGCTCCCATGCAGATTATTCAGATTAGCAACAAAATAGAGTTCAAGGCACTGGCTCACCTCAGAGCCACTATAATGAAGCCTCTGGCAGTCATGCACTAAACTGCCAGGCACAGGAGAGTGCCTCAGGTTTGCTTTAATTTAGCTATTAAATAGCCTACAAGATTCCCACCCAGGTAATAGCAAACCTCTCCCAAAATAACAGACACTATCAGCTTCCTAAAAGCAAAAATGCAAAACAGTAAAGAAAAAAAAAAACCCCAAAAGATCCTCAAAGGTTCAGCTTCAACAAAACAGTTTCTTCAAGCAAACAGCTGGAAAACACTCACTGTTTCTTCCAGTTAGCAGGTGCAGCTGGTGGAAAAACCAACTTCCATGGCTTCCTCACCAAGGCTCATTTCCTCTGGAATGTTGCCAGTCTCCATCGGGAGTTCCAGCTCAGATACTGATTTCTCCAGTATGTCTCCAGCCTCCTGCACCTCCATAGGTGAGGCTGGTTCGCTCCTGTTTGGCCCGAGGAGACTCTCAGGGAGGAAAGGTCTCAACCTTCTCCCTAACCTGCCTCCCTGCTTGCTCTCAGCTGCTGGCTTTTGTATCAATGGGACACGCCCTAACCTGGCTGATTCAGCAGTCCTCAAGGCAGCTTTAGAGCTCCTCTTGTGGTGGCCTGAATACTGCTGGTCTAAAGGATTATTGGGAATTTCAGGCTCCCTCTGGTGGTCAGCCTGAGAATCAGCCAAATCCACCCTAGGACAGCCTTTACACACTCCCTTCCGGGTTTTACTAGGGGTCTTTGCAGGAGCTTTGGCTGGGACCAGGGCATGCTTCTTGTCTGCCTGGTCACAATATGCAGACGATATTCAGCTCCTGCATCCAATAAATTCAAACAAAACATTTGATATTCAAGAGATCAGTGAAAAACTCGACCAAATTCATCAATGGTTAAACAGAAATAAACTTGCTCTTAATATTAAAAAAAACAACGTGATGCTCTTTCCATGGAAAGACAGCTCTACTCTTATTGCTCCCATTACAATAAAAAACATACCATTACAAATAGTTAACAATATAAAAATCTTAGGGGTAACTTTTGATACAAAACTTAATTTTCATGATCATATTAGTACTATAGTTAAATCTACATTCTACAGATTACGTAGGATACGATCTATTGCAAAATTTTTATGTCCTAAATCAATAAACATTCTCATTCATTCTTTAGTGATTTCTAAATTGGATTATTTTAATGCCCTTTTTAAGGGGATATCACTAAACGAAATTAAACGACTTCAAATTATTCAGAATGTATCCATTAAACTCATCACCAAGTCTAGAAAATATGACCATGTTACACCCCTCTTGATAGATGCACATTGGCTCCCAGTTAATCATCGGATAACATACAAACTCTGTTTGCTTGTCTTTAAGTCTCTTCTCTATAAGACCCCTGCATTCATATTTAAACATTTAATACCTTATCATTCAAGCAGAACCCTGAGGTCTAATGAGCAAAACTTATTTCATCACTTAAGATTATTAATACTAGACGTCAGTTTATTTTTTCTGTAACTGCTCCTCAAACTTGGAACGATCTCCCCATTTATCTACGGAATGAGCAGGATCTAGGAAAATTTAAAAGTAATCTAAAAACATTTCTTTTTAAAGATGCTTTTAATATTTAATTAAACAGTTCTTAAATTAGTGATTTTATTTTACTGTGTTATGCTATGTGTTTATTGATTCCCCTTATGTATTTTTCCTTTGTTTTGCTTTTCTTTATTAATTGTATTTCAAACCCTTATCTTACCCTATGTAATGAGTATAATGTATTATGTATTAGTTTTCCACCCAATATTATTATTTAAAGTCTGTATTGTATTGTCCCTATTTGGCTATATTTTAATATGTTCATCGCTTAGAATTTGATTAAGCGATCAATCAAGAAAAATAATAAACGTGAAAACTTGAAACTTGAAGAAAAGTTTTCCACGGACCTGGGAGTGGGGGAGGGATTCGAGTGCATAATCAATAAAGTGTATAATATATAATCTTTACAGTACTGTACACACAAAATTAAGCTACACAAAGCACACTCTTTTTCCCCTCCTAGGGTGCATCTCTCTCTCACCACCTGTACTGCCACATCCAACATTTCTCCCTCTTTCATCACCCAGACCATGTGCAGCATCTTTCACTCCTTCCCACTGTCGCAACCCGAGCTCTTGATAAGCATAGCGAGCCTGGTTCACAGCGACCGATACTGCTCCCAGAGCATTCCCTCCAACTAGGGAATCCTTCAGGCTCCCTAGGCACCGGCCGAGGGTGAAAATATCAAGTAAATGACCACAGTGAAAACAGGCAAGGAAAATCAGACACCCAATAACATCCGAAATAAAGATATACTTTTGTTTCTGACCCTGGGTCAGGCTGCTCTTAGCAAGCTGCAATACTTTCCAACACATTTGTTCAGGAACCAAAATATAAAGTGCTGAGCCAACCTGTTCACACTGGCTTCACAAACAATAGTCCGATTCTTATTTCAAAAACAGAAAGAAAAAATACAAACCAGAATTGTGGCTGGACTTTGCAACTCAGTCCTTTTCACCAGCCTTAAATGGTAAAGATAGTTTTAGCAAGGCTCTCTTCATATGAAGGAGCAGTAGGGAGAAGCACACAAAATACTTGCTGCATGAAAAAATAAAACTTTTCAAAATCAAAAAGTAAACTGCTAAACTTGGAATCCTTCCACAGGCTGCCTGCAGCTAGGGAACTCACACAAATGGAGCTGCTCCGTGACTGACGTTTCCTGCAGAAGCTTATCTACAGCTAATTAGCCTCCAGCTGTGTGGAGAGGAGGAAAACAAAATACTGCGTAGTTTGCAAATGTTTAAGTAGTTCAAGGCAACAAACTACATGAAAGCATTCTTCAGAGTCTAGCTCTGGCAAGTTCAAGTAACTCTGAACAGACATCAAACCCAGTCCAAAACTTTCAGAACACAGGTAAGTATTACAACTAGTCAAAGCACTTCCAACCTGGTTTAGCTTGTGTCCATTTCCTTCAATTTCCCACCAGGAATAATTGGCACACCAATGTCCATACACTTCCAGTTTTCCAGTTGCCTCTCAGTCCTTTCCCCCCTCATCAGCATTCAGCTGGGGAGAAAATTCTTGCTGTCTCTGAGGCTTCCGTTCCCAGCCTCTCTGCTCCTCCCCCCTCTGGGTCTCAGCTGCCTCGTTTTAAGAGGCTCCAAACCACCCCTCCCTGCTCTGAAGAGGGGGAAGGGAGAAAGCTCCCTCTGCAGCTGTGTCTGCTCACGTAACAGCTTCCTGCTAGTTCTCTGCCTTTCTGGGAGATGTAGTTTCCCGGCTCCTGAAGTCTTATAAGATCTAACAGCAGGCTTGGAAGAGTAACCTGCAGCTGGCCTGAACTCTCCCTGGCAGTCACTGTCTGTCTCAACAATCTTGGTGCAAGGGAGGTCAGCGCTATCACACTCAGTAGAGCCAACCTCTACTTATTGCTTTTCCTAGTTAATCTTGTGACGAAGCTAGGAGGAGAGCTAGATTTGTCACACCACCAGCCCCATACCCAACATTTCTCCTTGTATCACCAACACCATGCCACATATCTCCCTCCATTGCCTCCACCACCATGTCCAACATTCCTCCCTCCCACCATACTGCCTGTCTAAAACAATTTGAGGGTTCCAGAAGGTCTTTCGATTTCTATCTCACTCTGTCTATCAATCAAAACTGCACAAGGCCTTTTGAGTGCAAAATACCATCTCTCACCTTGTCTTATGCAACCAATAATCCTATTGCACCGTGCATACAAGAAAAAAAATCTTGCCTATTCCATACAAGAAAAAAAATTGAATTCTACTTACCCAGATGAAATCGTCAGGAAGGACCGAGACAGAGCCCCCAAAATGTAAGGTTTAGAGGGGTTATATTGAAGCGGCCTTATACTCCGCAAGGTTCCGAGTTTAATATCCTCACAGAAGATTCATTAGGAAGTAAAATCAAATGACAAGCACAGCCAGAAGTGATTGCATAAAGAATATAATATAGAAATACAAAAAAGCAAGATTCATCAAGATTACAATTAAGGAGAGAGCAAAGCAGTTTTCCTGCCTTACAGAATCCAGAGGAAAAGAGAGACAGAGAAGCGTGATGTTCCAGAGAGAGAGAGAGAGAGAGAGAGAGAGAGAGAGAGAGAGAGAGAGAGAGAAAGAAAAGGGGGTGGGGGGTGATGGTCTAAGCTTTGGGTTCCAGAGAGAGCGAGAGAGAGCGGGGTGTTGCAGAGAGGAGGCTTTTATAGCTTGGAATAAATAGAAACTATTGTATGTCCCAGTATCTTTCTGTTTATAATTTGTAAACTGTTTAAAACAATGGTTAGTTTAATTGATAAGGAAGGTGTGACACTTGCAGGCATGGTAGATGGGATTAGTCTCTGGCTTTGTCCCATTCAAGTAGCCTATTTTCTTGATAAACAATCCAGTCTGGCTGGATGCTTAATGTATGTGAATTCTGTGCAGGAGTGTTTAGGGTCTATCTGCATCAACATTCCAGAGTCAGATTGATATAATGTCCCATAGGCCTTTGCTGACGTTGGTTAGGTCAACCGAAAATGCTGACTGCTAGCAATGCTAGGCTGACAGCACCCTCTTTCAAATGGTATAGAGGTTTAAAAAAGGGAAATGCATTAATGAAGTCATTAGGTTCAATCTAGCCATTTATTTCTGCATGAATTTAAACAACTAAAAAAAAGATAAATATAGCTCATCTAGTCATAAAAAAAATGGCTCTCTAGCACCTCTAATGATGTTTTGATCACTAGGTTCCTTCCTAAGGTCTTACTAGGATATGAAATAGATGTAATCCCCACTTCCAGACCTCTTCCACATAATTTATGGAGAGGTGTTACTGAGCCTTGAAGGAGACCTGTGTGATTGCACTACAGCAAAATAAAAAGTAGCAGATCATAGTGAGAGCTAGGGCAAAACAGTTTAGGTAAAGATGCAGGTAATAATTAGCAATGTATTAAAAAAATTTATTTTTATTTGCTTATAATGTCATTTGAAAGCTGCTTGATGTTAATACAACTTAATTTAATTCTTTTTAGTGTGTGTGTGTGGGGGGAGGGGACAACACCTACATCAACAGTAAAGTTGAATAGGGTCATTAAATCCAGTGGCATACCTAGTATATATGACAGCCAGTGCTGATCATTTTTTAACAACCCCCTATATAAAAAAGATATTTTTAATAATAATCCATGAGTCACACAACAAGGGTGCACCTATGAAAAAGCAGCATTTTAAACACTGCAGTGAGCACTAGAACACCAGCACATCCATTGTAAAACTAAACAAGCCAGATCCTACACGGTCAATTGATCCTGTACAATTGATGCTTACAGAAAGCCATGTCCTTTTCATACAGATATACCCTCGCCCAATATAGAACAATCACAAACTAAAAATAGAAATATGTAGACAAAAGTTAAACTGAACCAAGAAACCAGACTGCATACAATGCAACACCACAGAAACAGTGACACTGTGCAAAATATAAAGACAGTAGATGTAAATTTGAAAAAACTGCTACATAACAATCACCACTTTACAAATTAACAAATAGAAATAAAACAAATAATGAGAAATAAGAAAATACCATTTTATCCATTTTTCTTTTTTTTTAAATTCTTTATTCAGTTTTAACTCTTGCAACAAGTGCACAATATTCAATCAAATAATTCGTACAAATCACTTGACATTCTAACAATTATTGTCAAATGCATATAAAATTAGCTTTCAGAGGCCTGGGATCCCTCCTGCCCGATCCGATCGGGGGTGGGGGGTGGATTGTGGCAGGAGAGATCTCTCCTGCCGCGATAGCAGTCGGAAGTGCTGCACTTCCCAGGATTGTTATCGCAGCAGGAAGATGAGCCATCTCTACTGCCACGATCGTTGCTGGGGGGGAGGGGATTCTGTAACCGGTGTTCTTTTTGACAGATACTGGTTGCAGAATCCAGCTTTTAGGCGAAGGACTGACCCCTCTTTTGCCTAAAAGGTCTGGTTCTGGCCGTTTGGGACTTAGGCTTTTTTTTGTTTGATAATGTGTTGCAAGTGTAGACGTAGTGGTGGTATGGCCGTTTAAACTGCTGAACGTAGAGGTAGGCCATTCTAAAAAAAACCCAAAAACAAAAACCCCTCATTTTGGACTTTTTTTTTGAGAATGGACATTTTCCCTGCTTCTACTTTCAGTGTTTAGGGCCTTAGCCCAAAAGGGGGACTTAGACATTGTTGTTTTTTTTATTATGCCCCTCCATGCCTTTTTCTATCTGCTTATCTGCATTGGACTATATTTCTTTCTGACTTTACTCTTCTGTTTACAGTCATATTTTTGGTTACTCACTTCATTGCACTTTTCATACTAATTATTTGATTGGGAAAAGGTACTATTCTTCTCATTAGCATTCTGATGTCTATGCTCTATATTATTTGCTTCTCTTGGTACAGCCTGTAGCCTGATGTTTCAAAGCAGAGAGGTATTCTAAGGGTTAACAGAACTGCCTGATAGTGTGAAAACCTGGGTTCAAATCTACCTTGAACTTTCACATATGTTCTCCAAAATTTGCAAACCTTACTGTTTATAACAGGAGCATTTTATGGTCTTTTTCCAGCTCACTGTTTATTCACTCCCTTCTCAACCAGTTCTCCTTTGTTTTCTTTTCAACATTTCCAAGTTTCCAAGTTTATTAAAATTTTTGATAAAACGCTAATCATTACTTTTAAGCATTTTACATTAAAAATGTGGGAAATCATCAAGAGCCAAACAAAACAATGCAAATAATGTGCTTGCATCTCTTTCAAAATTCTACATGGCATTTTTATTCCCATCATTCCCCTATTATGGAATGTTTACAGATTTTCCTCTGCAAGAGGCATCCACCAATTCAAACTCTCCCTTCCTCCTAGAAAAGGAATTAAAGGAGTTAAGATCTTCAATCAGTCTCTGGCTTTCAAATCTTCTCAACTTTGGAATGAACTCACCTTAATTCTAAAGAGCCTCAGTTCGTTCCAATCTTTCTGTAAATCTCTAAAATCTTTTCTATTCGCCAAATATTTTGGAAACTAATCTCTTTGAAACATTACTATTACCTTCTTTAGTTTTTATTTAATCATTGTAAATTTTTCTTCATCTCTATCTAATTGCTGTAAACCGAGTTGAGCTTTCTCAGAATGACCCAGTATATAAAGTTAAGCTTTAGTTTAGTTTAAACTATATAAGAAATCAAACAGACATGATGTACAATGAAACAAAAGGAAAGAAGGGAGAACTACAATATTTAGAGAAAAGAACATATTAAAGGTAAGAACTGAGGGACTGGGAAGAGATCAGAGTTTAAATAGAACAGAATGCTACATGGACCAGATCAGATTTTGTAAGCGTCTTTAAAAAGAAAACATTTAAAATTTCCTTTCAATTTTTCTAGATTATTTTCTGCCCTTATGTGGGTTGGGAGGGAATTCCAGATTATAGGAGCTCTGTTCTCCTTATAAGACATTCCAGAGATCTCACACAGCCCCCTAGCAGAACTGTTCATATATGACTTAATCTTCAGTCAGATGGTCTTTCTTTTCAGTTCTCTGCCAGTGCCAATATTATGGAATTTCTCTCTATGCTTGTATTCCTCGTTTCATCCTATATCATGAGTCTTTTCAATGGGAACCATCCTTTTTTTCTTTTTCCAATTTTTGGTTTTTCCCTTTCATTTCCTATATTAAGAAGAAACAAATGTGCTTTCTGGGTTCTTCTCATTTGGCACTTCTATATGTGCCATTTTTTCTCTTACCCTTTCTACTTTACTCCTTGAGTCCTTCTGATGTCTTACTCGTCAAACTTAGACTTGCCTGCCATTATGAGGTCGTCTCTTCATGTTAGAGCCTCCCTACACGTTGCTATTCTTCCCTTGATATCCTTTCCTCTCTCGGAGGATGGGTTGTATGCTTCTTTTTATTCTCGTTTCTTTTTCTTCTCTTACTCCGCCTACTCAAATAAGTCAATATATATAAATGCCTTTTGAGCGGAGACCTTCCTTTTTGTGTTTTATTTCAAGGCCAACACTCCCTCTATCCCATTTCGTCAGCTAAGGAGTCCCACATGCTGCCTGCTTGTCCTGGGATAAAGCACAGTTACTTACCGTAACAGGTGTTATAGGGAGACAGCAGGTAGATATTCTCACATCCCACCCACCTCCCCTGGTTGGCTTCTTCACTTGGACATAAAACTGACGACCTTACGAGCTGGCGTCGGGCAAGAAGGCACTCGCATATGCGCATTGTGGGCAATCTTTAAGCTTGGATGTGAGAATATATGCTTGCTGTCCTTAAATAACACCCGTTATGGTAAGTAACTGTGCTTTCCAGCCACCACCCCCCAGATTTCCTTTTGTTGTGGAACAAATGATAAAAAGAGCATTACTGATTCCCCCCCGACACCCCTAACCACTCACACCAATTATACCTCATACAGACACACTGAACCCCAAAGCCCACCCCTTCCCACTCACTACCTCACAAAACCCAACCCAACCCTCCTATTCTCCACCCCACTACCACCGATACACCTTATACCCAAAGGTGCCGCCTCCTTTTATGGCTCAGTACTCCCTGCCCTAAGTGCCAAATTAGCAGGACCCCTCTATACAGTGAGCATAAAACAATACAACAGAGAACAATCCTTTTAAACTGCAGAAACCATAATATAAAGGCAGCTGTAGTCCCATAACCAAAAGTGAGGAGAAAACCTTCCATGCCATGCACTACTCTGGTGATATTCTTCTGTTGTGAAGTAGGAAGCCACAAAGGAACATATACTAGAAAGTTAGGAACTGTGTGAGGTATCCCAGTAACAAGTCAGCATGCCTGCTTAATATTTCAGTCCAATAAATTAGACCCAGGCTAAAGACATCTTCACCATTCATTTAGGGTTTAATAAAAGGTAGCCTCAGCCCCACCACTCCACCGCTAAATCAATGTTTCATTGCGGGAAGAATTATGTGAGAACTTATATTATGTGAGAGCTTAATATTTCAAACAGTCTGAATATGAACCACCAACATGAGTAATGGTTTCCATTTTGTGAGCTGCAATATCTGATCTTCTCCAAGTTGGATTAGTTAGGTGTAGTCACTTAAAGATCCTCACCTCAACATTGAAAACCCCGCTGAAAAATCTTGGAAGAAGAGAATCCTTCTGTTATCATAGGTCAGAATTTTGCCTGAATGTAGTGCCCTTAAAATATACATTTTATGAGCATAGTTTAAAAGTCTCAAAATTTACTACTTGGGGATGGTCTGCTTGATTTCTCGGACCTTACACAGAGGGCTCTTTCAATCCTTAGTGGACCTGCAGCTGTAATGAACTCCAATTAATCCATGGGCCATTTTTCCAAAAATGCGGGCAGATCACTTTCCACCAGATTCCAGGATGCCCACAAGCTGGAGATTATTCGTCTGTGCTCTATTGATTTTGTTTTCCAGTGTCATTAGCCTCTCAAGCAGTCTTGGTTTTTTGTTATAAGGGCTTGAACATCATCTGCCCCATTGCCAACTCATTGTTGCAGTTCCTGCAGATCTGTAGAAAATGAGGTAAATCTCTGCTCCATTGCTTCCAACTTGTCTAATATTAACTGTAGTTGCTTTCCAATGGAATGTTCGAGCGCCGATTTAACCTCCGCCATTATCTCGGCTGCCCATGCTGAGCTAGGAGTTGGAGAAGGAGGCACATTCCTGTCCACCATCTTTAGGTTCCACTGGCTTACTTTTCTCCATTTCTTAAGCACATTGTTCGGAACCTTACACTACTAATAGTCCTCTATAGCAAGGAGACAGTTCAGGGGTCTGATTCAGCAGACTAAGGGGTCCTTTTATCAAGCCGCGCTAGCGGGGTTAATGTGTCGGACATTTCATCACGCGCTAACCCCCGCGGCCGGCTAAAAAATTAATACCTGCTCAATGCAGGCGTTAGCAGCTAGCTTGGCAGGCGGTTTAATGTGTGGTATTACATGCATTAAACCCCTACCGCAGCTTGATAAAAGAACCCTTAAGTGCAGATTATAGTGAAAGAATTGGGAGCAGGGATTTCTGCAACCTCACTGCTCCATGCGCTCACCAGAAGTCCCCTGCTGTAGTTTAAGATTAATAAGAGATGAACCATTCTCCAAGTATGCATGAGAGGGCTACTGTTGTAAGGTTGTTTGCATTCAAAGATTCCCAATAAAAAGAAATAATGAGCCACCGACATTATTGATGTTTCTACAGCTCCATATGGCATAAGAGAATCTACAAAAAAAACTGGTTCACACAAAGAAATACTGAAGACAGATGCTTTGTAAGTAACTCTTTTAATGTGCATTATATTCTTCTATATACTGTCCATTAAGTCCATGTAGTTACTGAAGTCACTCTACATGTTCTACTAAATTCTGTAGAAACCTGGTTAGATGGTGTTAAACCCAATCTTAACTTGCTTTATAATTTCGTTTTTGTCCAAGATACCACCCTCAGAACCTATTGACTTTACTGCTTTTTGGCTGTTTCTTTTATAATTTCTTCTAGCATTTGCAGGTTTTTAAAAATTTGCTTAAATGTGATGTGTTCAAAATATCACAACTTATTATTATTCAGTCCAGAAAGCCACATTCCTGCCTTGTTGAACTATGGCCTGAGTGATATTCTTTTGGATCTATTGAAGTTTGCAGCACAGTACCTTGTAAAAAGTGGAAGATTAGTCTACTGGTTACCCGTCTACAAGCCAGAGTATGTATTCCTTATATTGTCATCTCTTTGCCTATGCTATGTCTCATTTAAATTTTTTTTTTTTTTTAAATCTTTATTCATTTTACAACTTACAACAAGTGTATCAATAAGTGCCATTTGAAATTTAATACATCACTTGAATTTCTATCATATAAAACATTAATTCATAAAATTTAACCCCTTCCCTTCCACCCCTACCATAACATATGCAATCACATTTAATAAACATTTAATAAATCTCAGAATCCCCACATCCCCCCCTCATTTGCAATTGTACTTATAGTGGAAAATGGTATCTATTCATTACAATAATTTGTCAATGGCCCCCAAATCTCTTTAAATGAATTATAATTTCCTTTTTGTATAGCTATTCTTCTCTCCATTTTATAAATGTGACACAACGAATTCCACCAAAAACTGTAATTGAGTCTACTCGTTTTTCCAATTTCTTGTGATATGTTGTATGGCGACCCCTGTCATAATCAATAGAAGCCTGTTGTTTTTAGATGAAATTTGGCTCTTTGTTCTCATTGACATACCAAATAGAATCGTATCATACGGGTTTTCCAATAAACAATTTATTTGGCCCCATATTGATTTCCAAAAGGCCAAGATAAATAGAATAATAAATGATCAAGAGTCCCTGCTTCAAGATTACAATGCCAGCATCTATTAGACTTAGAGCTATTTAACTTTTGAAATCAAACTGGGGTCCAAAATGCTCTATGTAACAGAGAAAACTAAGTTTGTCTCATCCTCCAAGACCAAATTCGTGGCCATTGAGACGCGGAAATTTGATGCTTAATCTCAATGCTCCAAATATCCCTAAGACTATTTTTAGGTTTCTTATTTACAAATCCGTTTATCAATTTATACCACTGTGTGGCCTGGTGTCCCAGGAAATCTACCTGAAAACATAAAAATTTGAAACTATATTGATTGTTAAGGTTTTTCCATTCAGGGAGCCCTGAATAGCCTGCTTTAGTTGCAACTATCTAAAGCTTTGTGATTTATTAAGACTATATTTATGTTGCAACTATGAAAAATCAACCAGCTTACCATTAGAAATAACATCATTCAAAATACGTATACCTGCTATTATCCAATGCTTCCAAATGACCTTAAATCCGCCAATTTGAATCTTGGAGTTTAGCCATATAGTTTGATTTGTTGATTTATATATTGGAAAAGATGTTAAATTACTGACATATCGTAAGGTTTTCCATGTATCCATTAATATTCTGTTTTCTTTATACAATCTAGGCATTTTGATACTGAGAACATGACATAAACGTAAAGGAAACATGAGTCGCCATTCCAACCACAACCAGTCTGGGGTATTGTCTATGAGCTCTGGGAGGACCCAATACATACCCTGGCGCAAAATATAGGCTTGATGATACTTATAAAAATTGGGAAAATTTACCCCACCCTCTAAAATTGGCTTTTGTAGAGATACTAAAGCGATTCTAGGAATTTTACCCAGCCAAATAAATTTAGTAAGAATACGATTTAATTTTTTATAAAAGGACCCCTGAAAAAAAACTGGTATCATACTCATTTGATAACAAACCACAGGCAGTATCATCATTTTTATAGTTTGGACTCTCCCCCACTAAGAAAGATGTAAAGGATTCCATTGCTCACACATTTCTGTTACCTTCTGTAATAAAAATTTTTCATTCTCTTTCATTGTGTTTTCCAGCGTATTTTTTATCCGAATACCTAAATATTTTAATCCATCCTCCTTCCAAACAAAGGGGAATGGATCAAACAAACATAGTAACATAGTAGATGATGGCAGATAAAGACCCGAATGGTCCATCCAGTCTGCCCAACCTGATTTAATAATATAATATCAATACTAATATAAGGCCTTAGCTAAGCATAAAGCCAATGTCTTAGCTAAAAGTTTTCCATCTACATTAATTAAAGAGATAGGCCTGTAATTTGAAACCAAAGTGGGATCTTTATTTGGCTTTGGCAAAACTATAGTTAAAGATTCTGCCATAGTACCTGTAATGCAACCCTTAGTTAGTTGAGTCTGATATAAATTTAATAAATGAGGTAATAGGGTACTTTGAAATGATTTATAAAACTCTACTGTAAAACCATCCCCACGCTGTTTGCAATTCTTTTAATGATATAGGCTCTTTTAAACTTTTTTTTATATGATCAGGAACTTTCGATCCATTAATTAAATTCAAAAATTCCAACCCATCTTTTTCCCTATCAGAATAAGGCTCGGAAGAATATAAATTTTTATAAATATTTAGAAATTGATTTAAAATATTTCCAATTTGAGAATGTGTATCTCCTTTCTCATCCCTAATTGCAATAATTTTTTGTCCTTCTTTTCTTTGCTTTAAGATAATTTGCTAATAATCTTCCCACCTTATTTGAGTTTCCATAATAGAGTCTGTTGAGAAAACAAATCTTTCCTTACCGATTTTGAAGAAATCTCATTATATTTACCTTTTGTTTTTAAAAGAGCCTGCAAAGTATTTTGCTCCCATTTTTCAATCAATTTAGACTCCAAATTCTTTAATTTCTTTTTCCAAATTAGAAAATTGTTTTTTAAGTTGTTTTCTAATATATGCTGAATATGAAATAACTTGACCTCTCATGGTAGCCTTAAAGGTATCCCATAATATTTCCATGGAAATTTCATCTGAGGTATTAATTTCAAAAAATTCATTCATCTTTAACTAAAATTCTTCAAGGAAATTTGAATCCGCAATCAATGTATTATCGAATCTCCATACAGATCTACTATTATCCTGTTCAGCGAATTTAAATTCAATCTACACTCCACCATGATCAGACAAAATGATTAGATCAATGGAGGCTTGTGTCATCTGCTGACCCATTTGATTTGAGACAAAAATATAGTCTGTTCTTGAAAAAGATTTTTGAACATGAGAACAAAAAGAAAATTCCCGCTCATTAAAATGAAGTATCCGCCATATATCTTTCAAATCACAAGATTGCACTAAATTATCTAACCTTAATGATTTCATAACTTTGCTAGGTTTTTTATCCATCAATGGATCCATAACTGCATTAAAATCTCCAACCACTACTAAATTAGAAGCAGCCAGTGGGAGAATCAATTGTTGTAACATATTGAAAAATTCAGTATGGTTCGAATTAGGGGCATACATATTGAATAATGTCAGGGTATTATTTCCCATGCTCATATCCACATATATCCATGTTCCTAAGGGATCTGAATCAATCAACTGAAAATTAGCTGTACATTTCTTATTTACTAGGATAGCTACCCATGCTTTTTTTTCCCATTGCAGGGGCAAAAAAACATTGTTTCACCCAGTCCCCTTCTAATTTTTTTGACTCTACCGCTGATAAATGTGTCTCCTGTATATAATATATATCAGCATTCTGTTGTTTCAAAAATGTGAGCATTTTTTCCTTTTAATTTGATGGTTGAGGCCATTAACATTTAATGAAAACATTTTAATCTCCATTATAAATTTTATCCTCCAGATACATGAACCAACATAAAAATTTAAATTTATTTAGATTAGTATGAACAGACACCATTTTCCATATTTTTAAACTTTGAACATAAAATTTCCTCCCCCCCTAACCTTCCCATTCCTACCCTTTCTCCCACTCTACCTCTCTATATCATTATTAAAAGTGAAAACTTGGTAACACACATATTAGATCAGGTAATGAAAAACCCCTGACAGATATCACTAAAACCTCCTCTTAAAAATAAGTCACTTAAAACAATCATAGTAATTCATCTAATAACTTATCCACTTTCAAGAATTACATAATATTTGTCTACTCAATGAATCGATATGTACCTTTAAAAACCTTTAAACTATTATCATAGACTAGAATAAACAATATGGGGTTCATAATAAAAAAAAACAAACAACATCTAAAAAGTACCCATAATCAAAGCTGGTTTTAGACGTATCTAAAACCAGCTTAGGCCTTTCCCCTGCCTCTATACGCACAGAGAGAAAAGAGGTGTTTTTAGAGGAGGGAAAAGGGCGGGTGGTTGGCGGGAGGTGGGCCGACCTAGACCTAGGTGTGCAGCAGGTATAATCAAAATGTTAGGCAGGTTGCCTAGTCAGCACTTATACGTTTTGACTTAGACGAAGTCAAAACAGGTCTAAGTGCCGAAAAAGGGGCCGCTGAGGTTATCGTGGCTGCTGCGATCAGCTCAGCGGCCCCAGCAACCTACCTACCCCCTACAGCAATGATCGTGACAGGAGAGATGCCTCATCTCCCCTACCGCGATGCCATCACTCCTCTACCTGAACTGCCGTGACCCACGGCAGGAGAGATGCCCTATCTCTCCTGCCGCGGGTTGTGGCAGTTCGGGTAGAGGAGTGATGGCATCGCGGTAGGGGAGATGAGGCATCTCTCCTGTCACGATACATCACCCCCCCCCGATGACATCGGGACGAGAGGGAGTCCAAGCCCTCTTGCCCCATGGCACCCCTGAACCCCCAATGAAGATCAGGACAAGAGGGAGCCCAAGCCCTCCTGCCCCACGATCTCTAATCCCCCCTGAGTCCGATGGGGCCAGGAGGGAGCCCAAGCCCTCCTGGCTTCTCATCCCCCACCCCCTACAAGATTGGGCAGGAGGGAGCCCAACCCCTCCTGCCCAGGTGGACCCCCTACCCCTCACCCCCCACTACAATACGGGCAGGAGGGATCTCAGGCCCTCCTGCCCTCGACACAACCCCCCAACGACCGCCACCCCGAACCCCCGATTGGCCCCCCCCGCAGACCCGCGACCCTCCTGCCAACCCCACGACCCCCCAACCCCCAGTCCCAACCCCCATACCTGATAAATGTTGGCCGGACGGACGGGTGCCAAGTCCACCCGTCCGGCAGGCCAGTAGGCTCTGGAATGGGGCCGGATTGACCCAGGCGGCTGAAACCCCGCCCACAGGGGAGGCCGATCGGGGGTTTGGGGGGGTTGTGTCGAGGGATCCCTCCTGCCCGTATTGTAGGGGGTGGGGGTAGGGGGTCCGCCTGGGCAGGAGAGGTTGGGCTCCCTCCTGCCCGATCTTGTAGGGGATGGGGGGCGAGAGGCCAGGAGGGCTTGGGCTCTCTCTTGGCCCCATCGGACTCGGGGGGGGGATTGGAGATCGCGGGGCAGGAGTGCTTGGGTTCACTCCTGCCCCGAATGTAATCGGAGGGGCCGCGGGGTAGAAGGGCTTGGGCTCCCTCTTACCCCGATGTCATCGAGGAGATCGGGGGTGCCGCGGGGCAAGAGGGCTAGGACTCCCTCTTTCCCCAATGTCGGGGGGGGGGGGTGGATTCTGTAACCGGTATTGGAACTCATTTTGTATTCCAATGGAGATTTTCAGCGTTTTATGTAGGTTGAATATTATTTGTATTTTATTATGCCTTATGTTTGTTGTCTTTTCTTAAAATCGATGCTGTTTTTTAATAAATGTATAAAGGATTTTGCATGGAGAGAGAGAGGATTTTGCAGTGCAGTGGGAGAGACATTCTATGCAGAAGGAATTTAATTTGGATTTCCTTTTGCACTTGTGTCAACAGGAGTGTGCTTGTTCTGCTTCCTCCTTTTTATTATTTTATTCAATGTTTTTCATCCCTTTTTTTGTGTGCTTGGAGTGCTTATTTAGCTCTGCTTGCTTGGAGAACACACAGACTTTGGTCTGCAGCTGACAGGCCAATCCCAGTGGGTACCTGTCAGCCAGCCTGCATCTGCTTCTGAGGAGTCCAGACTGTCCCTATTTCTCCTACTGCCGGACAATGTTTGATGCAGGCTGTTGGGCAATACCTAAGAGACTCGGCAGTGTCTCGCAAGGTGCTGGCTGCATTCTGTGCCTCTGCCCGTTTCTGAGCGGATCTGTCAGTCCACAAGGGAGGAGGTGCAGTCAAGCATGGAGTCTGACTGGCAGCCTGAAGATCAGTTTCATGGAGGCATTCCAAGCATGAGTCAGTAGCTCTCTGATTCCAGCTACTGTAAGAGAGTTGTGGCAGGCTGCAGCATACTTCCAGCATTTCTGCACATGTCACAGCGTATAAAGGCTGTTACAGCCTGTAAGGTGTGTGTGTGTGGGGGGGTGGGGGTCTGAAGTTCACAGTTTCAAGGTTTCTGCATGAAAAATCCTAAAATTGCCGTTCTTAATGTTTGCTATATATGAAAAATATTGCGATTTTGGTGCAAATTTATTAACAGTGGCCAACTTGGATTTTTAGCAGTCTTTTTTTCAAAAGCTCCCTACTTCTCCAAAACTGCAGTTTTAGCCTCCAAAATGTTGGGATGGAGTCCTTGAGCTCTCCTCATGTGGATTCTTGCTTCGATTGTGCAAATTGGGTGCTTTTGGAGCACTTTTGTGCCACGAATTACATGGCACATCTGGGAGTGATGGCAGTGCAAAGCTTGGCCTCTCCCCTGATTTAGCAGGTGACTAAACATTTGGCTATCCTGGTGGGGTGGCTTATTTTGTTTTTGGGACTCAACACAGCTGATGGTTCCGGAACCCTCTACTGCCACAGAACCACATTCTTCCATCATCTCAGGGTGATTCTGTGCCCCAGGAGCTGGAGGCCTTTGAAGACTTTATGGCATATTTGCGGAACGCATTTCACAACAAGTGTTCTTCCCAGCGCAGTCCCACTCAGCCTCTGCTCTATCTCTAAGCGGTGTTCTTTTATGGGCATGTTTTCCCCTCAATCCACTGCTGTTTCAGCACTGCCTGATCCTGTTCTGAGTGATTCTTTCGATGATGACAAGCTTGCTGGCCCTTTATACTCCAGCACACCACTTAAGGGCATGGAAGTTGAGGGACTGTGTTCTGGCTCCTCAGAGTTCTTGAGAGCGGTTTGCTGGATCTTGTTTTTGTCTCTACAAGAGTTGAATTTGGTCTCTTAGCCGAGGCGGTGAATGGCAAACATATTTAACTAGAGTTGAGAGCGTCAGACTTTAAGATAAGCTAAGTATCTTGTTCTTCACAACCCCCCCAAAAAAAAGAACATATGTGAGTATTAAAAACGGATATTAAGAACGGATATTAAAATGGTAAATAAGTAGAAATTAAATGAGAATAAGTGTATAAAGGACTAGGGAAGGAGGAAGTTTTTTTATAGCCAATGAGGTGGTTTCCCTTTACAGTTTACCTGCATAGATAAAACTCTGGTGGTAGACGGGTATCTGAGCTTTTTTCTCCTTTTAGAGAAATTTGTGCTATCTTGCTGGTGTTGTGTATCATGCTGTGGTATGAACACCTATGTGATTATTAATGAATAGTAAAGTTTTGATTTTGGGAGAGTATCATACGTATAAATAGTGGGGTTCCCCAGGGGTCTGTACTGGGACCACTGTTTTTTTAACATATTTATCAATGATCTAGAGATGGGAATAACTAGTGAATAAAATTAAATTTGCTGATGACACAAAATTGTTAAATCACAAGAGGATTGTGAAAAATTGCAAGAGGACCTTGTGAGACTGGAAGACTGGGCATCAAAATGGCAGATGACGTTTAATGTGATCAAGTGCAAAGTGATGCATGTAGGAAAGAGGAACCTGAACCCAGGGCCGCCATCAGGGCAGTACCACCAGTCCTGCATTCAGGGGCCCGGAGCTGACAGGGGGCCCGGGCTCCTCCAGGGTCCTAGGCCACAGTCTAGGGGGAGGGGCGGTCCGCCCCATGTGGACAGGAGAGAGCTGGACGGGGGACCCGCGGAGTTCAATACATCTCGAGCCGCGAGGCTCGTCTTCTGTTCCTGCCTGCCCTGCAGCTCACATATAGCCGATCGCAAGCGTTCCCCGATGTCAGTGCTGACGTCGGAGGGAGGGCTTAAGCAAAGCCTGCCCTCCGACGTCAGCGCTGACGTCGGAGAATACTTCCGGTCGGCTATTTGTGCGCGGCAGGGCAGGCAGGAAGCAGAAGACAAGCCTCGCGGCTTGAGCTTCGTTTTGCTGAGAAAGTTGCAAAGATGGGCTGGGAGGCAAACGCGGAACACAAAAGGGGGGAGGGAGTGCGTTTTGGACACAAGGCATGAACTTGGGAGAGAGGAAGGGAGGGAAAGAGATGCTGAGGTGGGGGAGAGAATGGGTTTTTGGACACAGAAGGCATGGACTTGGGAGAGAGGAAGGGAGGGAAAGAGATGCTGAGGTGGGGGAGGGAATGGGTTTTTGGACACAGAAGGCATGGACTTGGGAGAGAGGAAGGGAGGGAAAGAGATGCTGAGGTGGGGGAGGGAATGCGTTTTTGGACACAGAAGGCATGGACTTTGGAGAGAGGAAGGGAGGGAAAGAGATGGTTGTGTACACGGGGAATAGAAGAAAGGAGAATTTTTGGTCATAGGGAGGGAGTGAGGTACAGATAGTGGCATACTAGGGTGGGGGGGGTCTGCCTCGCCCCGCCCTGGGTTTACATCCCAAGGGGGTGCACAGCTGGTCACCCTCCAGTGTTCTCCCTAGGCCGGCAAACTCTTTAGCCACTTGAATGCCACCGCCGCCATCGGGAACAGGCCGGCGCCAAGTTCTCCCTGCTTTTCCCTGTGGGGCCGGCCAACTCTTGCCACTCGCGTCAATTCTGACGTCGGAGAGGACGTTCTGGGCCAGCCAATCGCTGCCTGGCTGGCTTAGAACGTCCTCTCCAATGTTAGAATTGACGACGGGTGGCGAGAGTTGGTCGGCCCCGCGGGGAAGAGAAGCAGGGCGAACTCGGTGCCGGCCTGTTTCCGATGGCGGCAGTGGCAGCCTATTCCCCAGTGGCGGTGGCAGCATTTTCCCAATGGTGGTGGCATAGGGGAGAGCAGGGAGAAAGAAAGAAAGGGGGGACAGGAAGCCAGAAAGAAAGAAAGGGGGCAGGGTGAAACAAAGAAAAATGGGGCACGGAAAGAGAGAGAGAGAAAGACAGACATACAGAAAGAGGGTGTGGAGAAAGAAGGGGGCAGGGTGAGAGAGAGAAAAACAGACATACAGAAAGAAAGGGGGTATGGAGAGAGAGAAAAAGAAAGAAGGGGCAGGGTGAAACAAAGAAAAAGTTTGGGGAGGGAATGAGGTCTGGAGGAGAGGAAGCATACAGGAGGCTGAAAGAAGGGAAGAAATATAAGAAATATTGGATGCACAGTCAGAAGAATAAAGTGCAACCAGAGACTGATGAAATTACCAAAGGTAGGAAAAATGGTTTTATTTTCAATTTAGTGATCAAAATGTGTCTGCTTTGAGAATTTATATATGCTGTCTATATTTTGCACTATGGCCCCTTTTACTAAACCGCAATAGCGTTTTTTTTAGCGCAGGGAGCCTATGAGCGTTGAGAGCAGCGTGGGGCATTCAGCACAGCTCCCTGCGCTAAAAACCGCTATCGCGTTTTAGTAAAAAGGGAGGGGGAATATTTGTCTATTTTTGTATAGTTGTTACTGAGGTGACATTGCATAAAGTCATCTGCCTTGACCTCTTTGAAAACCCACGGAATATAAATGATAATTAACATTTTCTCTGCGTACAGCGTGCTTTGTGAAATTTTATTGTTGGTAGATCATTTTGACTTGGCCACAAAGGTAAGGGAGGGGGAGGGAGGGAGGGGAACTTCTGAAAGACATCTAGTAATCCTTGAAGGCTTGACTGTTCAGGGAATTATTTTTGTAAAATCATGTTTTGTTATGTGACTGGCATTATTTAGACTTTAATTTCTATGAATGAATAGAATGAAAATGATATAAATTACTTGC
Source organism: Geotrypetes seraphini (assembly GCF_902459505.1). NCBI lineage: Eukaryota > Metazoa > Chordata > Amphibia > Gymnophiona > Dermophiidae > Geotrypetes > Geotrypetes seraphini. The sequence goes on along the minus strand of NC_047086.1, from coordinate 178,014,862 downwards.
TTGTTTTTATGTGCGTGTGCTGAAGGAAAGTGGAGAGAGAATGGGCTGAGGACGCTGAAGGGAAATGGGGAAGAGAGAATGGGGAGAAGACGCTGATTTATAAATTGACAATTGTACAGAATATTGTTTCTTTTTTATATTCATCCATAGCTGCATGTTAATGATGTGCTCATATGCACTTATTTATTATCATAACATATACATCATCATTAACATGCAGCTGTGGATGTGTAAGGACAGGCTGAGGAGGATGGATGGGAAGGAAGGTGCACATATCAACATATCGTACATTTTTAACATGCATGATGCAGCTATAGGCAAGCAGAGGAGGATGGGATCATACAGATGTGTATGTTCAGATATGCGCTCAGATGTGTAGTTTTTTCTGGTATATTTATTAAACTTACAGTATTTATAAAAACACATTTAATACTTGTTACAAAAAAATATTGTGCAATTGTGATCTACTTCTGGCCTACAAAGGTCAAAAGAAATCCTTAACTGAGATTTTACATTCAAAAGTGAATTATAGCTACTAGCACTATTATTTATTAGTTATTTATTATGCAGATGTTTGTTAGTTTGTTATTAGTTCAGTATTAGATATATGTTAGTTTAGAATAGATAGGTATAGATTAGTTTAGGTTAGGTTAGGTCCCTGCTGAAAGAGTCTACCTTGACGTGGTTGCAGGCTTACAAATCTTTTGGTCAAAGAGTGCGGCGACAGAGAAAAGTATGTGTGTATTCGGCCCATGGAAAAAGGGGGGGTCGGGGGGGGGAAGGGGTGCGTGGGGGGCCCAATAGGATTGCTCAGTAAGGGGCCCAGAAATTTCTGATGGCGGCCCTGCCTGAACCATAGTTACATGATGCTGGGTTCTGTGTTAGGAGTCACTACCCAGGAAAAGGATCTAGGTGTCATTGTTGAGGATATGTTGAAACCCTTAACTCAATGTGTGGCAGTGGCTAAGAAAGCAAATAGAATGTTAGGAATTAGCAGAAAAAGAATGGAAAACAAAAATGAAAATTTTATAATGCCCTTGTATTGCTTTATGCTATGGCCACAGCTTGAATACTGTGTGCAGTTCTGGTCGCTGTATGCCAATAAAGATTTAGCAGAATTAGTAAAGGTATAGAGAAGGGCGACAAAAATGATAAAAGGTTTGGGACAACTTCCCTATGAGGAGAGGCTAAAGTGTCTAGGGTTTTTCAGCTTGGAGAAGAGACAGCTCAAGGGTGATGTGATAGAAGTCTTTAAAATACTAAATGGAGTGGAAAGGGTAGATGTGAATTGCATGTTCACTCTAGGACTAGGCGGCATGCGATGAAGCTACTAAGTAGTAGATTTAAAAAAAACAGAGAAAATGTTTTTTCACACAACATGTAATTAAACTCTGGAATTCATAAGAACAGCCTTACTGGGTCAGACCAATGGTCCATCTAGCCCATTTGCCCATCCGCATGGTGGCCAATCCAGGTCACTAGTACCTGGCAAGAACCCAGATAGTACCAACATTCCATGCTACTGACCCCAGTAGCCCATCCTCACAGTGGCCAATGCTAGTACCTGGCAAAACCCAAATAATAGCAACATTCCATGCTACTAATCAAGGGCAAGCAGTGGCTTCCCCATATATGACTCAGGGACAGATTATGGACTTTTCCTCCAGGAAATGGTTCAAACCTTTCTTAAAACCAGCTACGTTAACTGCTCTTACCACAACCTCTGGCAACAATATTTGTTTTATTCTGTGTTATACTTTGTGCTATAAGCTTTGTTTTATTATATATATTTTTACTTTTGTACACTTGCCTGAACAATTGGATAGTGCAACCAATAAATATTTAATTATTTTTTTATATAATTAATGGGCATCAAGTTTTAACACAACACATAAAAAAAGAAGCCAAGTGAAATCAGAGATCAAGTGCTATTTCAATAGGATTTAGCAAAGCAGAGCCCCACATTATTCATATTCAAATTTAAATCACTATTTGACTTAATGGAAATAATATTTTAGGGCACTATTCAAAGCCAGATCAAATAGAAATAGTCACTATAGCTCTAGTTTTAAATTCAGAAAGTTACTTCAGGGCTCAGTTTTGTTTTTAAGGTGCCTATGTAGTACCATGTAAAAACCTTTGCTGAAATCCAAGTACACCGAGTCTAGTCTCTCCCCTGATCCAACACTGACCACCCAAATAAACTGATTAATCTGGAAGACCACTCTTTGATGAAATAATGCCACCTTGGATATTGAAAATGGTTGATCCAGCAACTGCATTTTAATAATTTCATTCATTTACTTATCAAAGATATCAGAATAACAAGCCTGCAGCTCCCAGCCTCCTACTCCTTCCACTTTATAAAACGGAACTTCTGCCCATTGTCAGATCTTTGGACCAATTAACTAAATAAATACTGAAAGAGACAGTAACAGACTGAACTTCTCTAGCTTCACTTAATACCAATCCAGTCTTTGCTTTATCTACTTTTAGTTTTGACTGCTCCTTGCAAAGAGGCCCACTTCAGTTCTATTCCTATCTATGTCAGTTTTATAGTCCTATTCCAAACTCTTCCCCAGTGAACACTTAACAGAAATAGGGTAAAATTCAAAACTGCTACTACTAAACTTGTTAGTTTCCTTTCCTTTATATCTAACAAACCAGTCCAATCAACTGGGTCAACAGATGGTGACAGAAAATTTTGTTTTAAAACCTTAAAGCTGATCTTGCTCCTTTCAAAGTGGGGTTGGTGCTACTCCTAAGAACCAAGGATGAAAAACCCATCAAAAACAAAAAAACATTTTGTTCCAACTTTCATATGTTATGTTAGTCAGGTTGTTTATTCTGCCTTTACCTATTTAGTTAAAGTTTGGATTACAACAGGTTGGGTCAGTCACCCAGGAAGCTACAGTGGACACCTTAGTTTGACACAAACTCTCAACAGAGTCGCCAGAACAGGGAATAATTGCTGTTATATTTCAGACACCTGAAGTTCTTGATCTTTTTTCTTCAGGAAACACTTTTGCATGCTTCTGAAGCTTTAAAATTACAACAGAACTGGGTAAAAGAATGCTTCTTTTCCCATGCATATGGTAAGAAAAGTAGTATCATTACTTATCTAAAGATCTTCACTTTTCAGTTGTCTCCCATTCTAATGATTGGGAAGGGTGCTAGATACTGCTTAAAGTAAAAATTCAACAGTAAATTTTTTCACTTCTGAATGATTATGTTCCAGATTTGGACCAACCCTCCTTTTTTTATCAACTAAATAATCAACTTGCTTTAGTTGGCTCAGATTGTATTAAAATGGCAGAAGACATGAACCTTCTTTTAGATATTGTCCTGGATAGAAAATCTACTGTAATACTAAACCAAGATCTTTAAAATCAAATGACGCATTGCAACATCTCCTACAGTCTTGGAATTTAGTAGATTTCTGTTGGTTACTTCACCCCATATGCTAGAGATGGCTCACTGGGAGTGTATTCACTGTTCTCAGCGTGGGACCTCCATGGCTGCATACGAGGGCAGTTCAAAAAGTATCAGACCTTTATTCATAAAAAGTACTTGTATTCAGATACAACAATTTTATACTAATCTCCTTCAAAGTAGTCCCCTTGGGCTGCCACACACTTCTTCCAATGGTTCTGCCACTATTGGAAGCAGCGCTGGAACCCCTCGTTTGAGATTGCTTGCAACTTGTCAGTCGCATTTTGCATGATGTCTTCTCTTGACTGAAATATGGTCCCTTTCAGGGGTATTTTTAGCTTGGGAAAAATCCAAAAGTCACACGGAGCCATGTCGGGAGAGTAGGGACCCTGAGGAAACACAGGTGTGTTATGTTTGGCTAGGAATGGGAAGGTGCGTTATCGTGATGGAGCTGCCCGCTGCCCACAGGTCCAGCCATTTGCGTCTCACAGTGTTACGAAGGCGATGCAGAACTTCTTGGTAGTACCCCTTGGTGATGGTTGTGCCATGTGGTGCATACTCGTGATGAACTACACCACTGGAATCAAAGAAGATGGTCAGCATTGCTTTTTTTGGCCTCAGGGATGTTGAATGCTTCCATTGTGATGACATCAACTTGGTTTCTGGGTCGTACCCATAAACCCAGGACTCATCACCAGTGATCACTGTGCTAAGGAAGTTGGGATCACTGTTCAAAGTCTCCAGCATGTCCTGTGCGATTTCCAAACAGAGTTGCTTCTGCTCGTTCGTTAGCAGCTTTGGCACGAACTTCACTGAAATTCTCCAGAAGCCCAAATCCTCAGTCAAAAATGGAATGAACGGCTCCAACGCTGATACTCGCCTTGTCTGCAAGTTCTCTGATCGTGATTCGATGATCCTGCATCCTGGGTCCTCACTTGGTCAATGGCGATCTCATTTCTGAACGTGCTTCACTCTCCACTGATATGCGGCCATCTCTGAAGTAGTTATACCACTCCTTTATCTGTGTGGTGCCCATTGCTTCATCTCCGAAGACCTGTTGAATCTTGCAGATTTTTCCACTTGGGAATTGCCAAGCTTTAAACAAAATTTAATGCAGTAGCGTTGTTCAACTCTGTCATTTTGTCAAAAATGAAAATTGGATGGCGCTCACTTTCACTTCCTCACTCATCGGCGGTCTGCCAGCGACTGCCAGCTTCTGTAGTAGTGAAAAAATTCAAGCATGCGCATTAGGGTCACCTACATACATGTACCAAACTACATCTTTCTAGCTTTATTTGTTTACCCAAGAAAAATTAAGGTCTGATACTTTTTGAACAGCCCTCGTATGTTTCTTTTTGGAAAAGATTCCAAGCCCTGAATACAGTTTGTTCCACAGACTCCAGGAGAGGGGTGGTGGGGATAATGGAGGTGTTAGTGGGGGGGGGTAGGAAGTCAAAATGTGCAACTTGATGTTCATGTCCCATGTACAAGTTTTCTTTGTCCATTTGTAGAATGTGCTGGCTCTCTGCATAGTTAGGGAGGCTGATGTATGTATTATTTTGTTGATCCTGTTATCACCTCGCTCTGTCTTTTGCCATTGGGTTGTATTCTGTTTTGAGTTGCTTTAAATAAAGTTTTAAAAAACCCACAACTTCACCCTAAGGATATTTTCATTCTATTCAAAATCTCATGATTCCTTCTCTCTTTGGATTATATCTTTGCATCTAATCCACTTATTCCAGCCATGAATGAGGCTACAGTAGAACCATTATTGGTTTCTGATCATTCTTGGGCTACCTTACTTTTAAAAGACATGAATGTAGGAGACTGGAGGATCCAAGATGGCGGAAGGGACAGCCAGCTGAGCATCCTGGCTCGATCTTCGATCGAGTATTTGGCTTATTTTGTCTTTCCCTAAGAGGATTTACTTTTATAATGCCGAAAAAAAGGGGCCGAAGCACCACTGCAGCCTCGCGGCGCCCCAACCCTGCTAGAATCAGCAATATCGAGGATCTAATTTGCCAGATGCAGGAAGTGTCGGCGGTGGCGTCGGCTACCCCGTTGGAGGCTCTCGTCGGTGAGCAGGAGGTGGTCTCCCCGGGACTGGAGATCTCGTTGAGTTCCGACGCCAGAGCACCTCTCCCTCTTCCCTAGACCGCCAGCTCCCCTCGGGTGGAGGAGCCATCGGATGGCGGTGAGCTCCTGTCCCGTGAGGCTTTGGACACCAGACAGGGGAGACTGGATTTGGACTCCTGTTTGGAGAGTCCTATGTTGGCTGAGGGCTCTAACAGCAGGAGGGAGCACAGCTCTCAGGCGAACAGCTTCCAGGAGGACAGGTAGGTTGTATTAAATCCTCCAACTTTCCTTGAAAAATCTTTTACAATTGAGAAACCCCGAGAAATAATTCTTGAGGCGATATGGGACCTAGTGGCAGACCTGGCAAAATCTCTTAAACCTCAAATTAGCCAACTTGAACAGAAATTAAACACTCACAAAACATTTATTAAAACTTTACAAACTGATATGCAGGACCTCAAAGACTCAAAAGATGCCACTAAACAACTTACTGAAATACTAATGAGAGATAATATAAATATGAGAAGAAAACTGGAATCCTTGGATAACCTCTCTCGTAATAACAATCTCAGATTAATTAATTTTCCTAGAGTGGCAACAATATCTCAGAGAGATATGATAAGAAGGTATATGATTAAAATATTGGACATATCAGAAGACTTGCTTCCACCGTTTACTCAGGTTTATTATTTGCCCAAACGAAGGGTTGAAGGACAACATAAAAAAATACAGACACCACAAGAGGTTCAACAGGATTTAAATGTTTCGTTGATGTTGGAACAGTCAGATAAGGAAATAGCGACACCTGCAACTTTACTTCGCACTGTTGCCTTGGCACCAGATAAAAACTGGTTGCTGAGACTTTACTTCAAAAATAAGTTAAAAGAATTCTTGGGATTTAGAATACAAATGTTTCCGGATCTGGCACGAGATACCCGGAAACATCGATGTGAATTTTTGATTTTGAAACCGGGAGTTATTGCTCTTGGAGCTTCCTTCTTTCTATGTCACCCATGTAAATGTGTGATACTGTATCAAAAACAAAAATATGTTTTCTTTGATCCCACACAACTGAAAACCTTTTTGTCAGCTGCACACCTGAAAGCTGGGACAACAGCATGAGTGCTCAATGTTTAATTTGGTCACTTCCTTCAGCTGATTGTTCCCCTGTTTTCCTTTCTCTATATTTCTATGATCTATATCACTATGCTCGCTGTTCTACTTCTTGGATTCATGATTTGAGGACTTGAGGCAAACACCGGAGATCCCACCCCCCTCTTTCAATCTCTTCACCCTCTTCTTCTTTTTCTCACCATCAGGGCAGCTTTACATCTACCCCACAACTCATCCTGAGGAACAGATTCCAGATCTTACAGGTAGAAGATGTCGACAAGGAGCAGGAGGATGCCGACAAGGAGCAGGAGGTAGTCCAGCGCACGGCTCCAACTCCGGGGACAACTGATCGGCTCCCCCCAAAGAAGTCATTGGGGACTCCATGCTGAGGGGCACCGAGGGACCAATCTGCAGACCGGATATACAGTCAAGGGAGGTTTGCTGTCTGCCTGGAGCCAGGGTCCGAGATGTCACCGCCTGTCTTGATAGGCTTCTCAAGCCCCAAGATCACTTCCCCATGATCCTCATCCACATTGGCACAAACAACACTGCTAAGAACACCCCGGAGAACATAACTAGAGACTTTGGAGCCCTGGGTGAGAGGCTGAAGCAGACAGGAGCGCAGGTGATCTTCTCCTCGATCCTCCCAGTTAGAGGCAAAGGAAGTGCCAGGGATGAGCGTATACTGAGGACTAACGAGTGGCTTCAAGGATGGTGCCGGGAAAAGAACTTCGGATTCCTGAACCATGGAGAGGCATTGCAAGGACTTCAGGGACCAGACGGACTCCATTTGACCAGCAGGGGTAAGCACGTCTTTGGACACCGACTAGCCCACCTGCTTCAAAGGGCTTTAAACTAGGAAAGTCGGGGGAGGTTACCCACTCAGATACAAGTGCAGTAAGGAACGATCCTGATGAGGTGAGTTGAAACTCCGATTCTAAGTCCAAAGTAAGTGCCCTCATTGCTAACAATTCTCTAGGAGTCACACTACCCCAGGTGGGAAACTCCCCACAGGGACTTAGCAATCACGGGATATGGAGGGCTATGTATGTTAATGCACACAGTTTAGGCAATAAGATTCTAGAATTAGAGACCGAAATAATGAATGCCGACCTTGACGTGGTGGCAATATCCGAAACTTGGTTCACAGACTCTCATGGGTGGGATATGGCTATACCGGGATACAACTTATTTCGTCAGGACTGAGAGGGAAAGTCAGGGGGAGGGGTGGCACTATACATTAAAGAAGACATCAAAACTACCAGAATCACAGATGTCAAGTACACCGGGGAATCCCTCTGGGTGAACTTGGCCAGAGGCAGGGAAAAATGCCTGTATCTTGGTGTAGTATATAGACCTCCAAGACAACTGAAAGACAAAGACTCCGAATTAATTGAAGACATAGAGAATATCACTTTACGGGGAGACGCTGTTCTGCTAGGGGACTTCAACATGCCTGACGCAGATTGGAACTCATACTCAGCAACAACCAGCGGCAGCAGGAGACTGTTAACATCCATAAAGGGAGCACGACTCAAACAAATGGTATTGGAACCCACTAGGGCCCAAGCGATCCTGGACCTGGTACTACCAACGGGGATAGCGTCTCGAAGGGCTCGGTAGGAGATACGCTAGCCTCCAGCGACCACAACATGGTGTGGTTCTACCTCAGGAAAGGTTTCCCTAGATCAAACACGAAAACAAAAGTACTCAACTTCCGAGGCACTGACTTCGAACGCATGGGAGATTTCGTCCACCGGACATTGCAAAGCCAAGCTACGACCGATGATGTGGAAGCTATGTGGTCATCCCTGAAATCTAGCATACATGAAGCAACAAGCCTCTACATTAAATCAGTACTGTGTACACCAAGGTGTGCGATTCCTTCCAGCGTTTGTGTCACAAGGAGAAACTGGACCCAGCCATGGCTTCAGTGTCATCAGTGCTATCTTTCTTTCAAAAAGGCTTGGACATGGGTTTGGCAGTTTCTTCTCTAAAGGTTCAGCTGGCTGGAATTTCCTGTTTCAGAGCCAAGGGGAACAGGTTTTCGATGCACCTGGATATTATCAGATTCTTTAAGGGTGCCCTGAGGTTTTGGCCTTCAGTTTGCCAACCCTGTACTTCATAGAACCTTAACACCACGCTGGAGGAGCTCTCAAGGCCTCCATTCAAGCCCTTACAAGAGGCCACATTCATGGACCTGACTATCAGGTCTTTCTGGTAGCCATTACTTCTGCTAAACATGTCTTTGAATTGCAGGCCTTGTCCTACAGGGAACCTTACCTCCGTATCACAAATGCGGGGTCTCCTTGCAGATCATCCCTTCTTTCTTTCTTGCCAAAGGTGGCAAGAAAGCAAGAGGTTAGGCTTCCTGCTTCCCAGCCCTCTGATTCTAGAAAGAAGGATAAGATGCTTGATGTCTGGAGGGCTATCTTGAGATACCTGGAAGTTATGAATGATTTTCGTCTCTCAGACCATCTCTTTGTTTTGATAAATCCAGCGAAGAAGGAGAGGCCAGCTTTCAAAGCTACCATTTCAAGATGAATTAGGTCAGTTATTTTGTCGTCCTACATTGTCTGCGGAAAGCAGCCTCTTCGCTTTTCGAATGCATTCAACTAGAGCAGGGGTGTCCAATGTCGGTCCTCGAGGGCCGCAATCCAGTCGGGTTTTCAGGATTTCCCCAATGAATATGCATTGAAAGCAGTGCATGCACATAGATCTCATGCATATTCATTGGTGAAATCCTGAAAACCCGACTGGATTGCGGCCCTCGAGGACCGACATTGGACACCCCTGAACTAGAGGGCTGAATCTTCTTGGGCTGAATCTAGAACAGTTCTGCTGGATGAGTCAAGCGGCGACTTGGTTGTCTGTTCACACTTTCACCAAATTTTATAGGGTGGACCTGGCGTCACAGGTGGACTCCTCATTTGGAACCTCGGTTTTATGGGCAAACTTATCTCTCCCACCCCGGGTTTTGGGGACTCCTTAGGTATGTCCCATCATTCAGCATACCATCCCTATTGTATTGGAAAAAGAGATTAGGTTCTTACTTTGATAATATTTTTTCCAATAGATAGGGATGGTATGCTGATAGGGATTGTTGATGTACCTGCTTAGACTTCCTGTTGTCTGAAGGCTACATCTCTAAACTTTCTGCCAGCTATTGTTAATTTGAAGACATTGTATATTGCATGTATATAGTTCCATAGGGGTCGTCTCCTGAATTCCACAGTTTATTATGGCTTATTGTTATTCAGGATTGTTGCATTTGTACCTTTCCTCTCCATGGCATGTCTAGAGCTTTGTGTTCTATTACAGTGTTCTTCTGCTGGTCCACAGGGCCAGCACATGCATCAGGCCCAAAACAGTGTTCTTCAATCGCCAGTCCACGGTGCGATTGATGCGGCATTATCTTCGAACCAGCTCTCTCTTCCTCACTGATTCAGTGCACAAAGCCATGGGCAGTGGCTCCTACGCGCGTCCTGTGCCTGAACCGGAAGCCTTCTCTTTGATGTTGCAACATCAGAGGAAAGGCTTTCAGACGAGGCACGGGACGCGCAAGGAGCTGCTGCCCGCAGCTTTGTGCACTGCATCAGTGAGGAAGAGGGAGCCGGCCTGAAAATAATACCGGGGGTGTCATAAAATGGCAAGGCGGGTGCAGGCCAGAAGGTAAGGCATAGCATGGAGAGAAGGAGACAACAAAGGTAGGGGGGAATGATTTTATTTTTGAATTTAGTGATTGAATTATGTCAATTTTGAGAATTTACATCTGATGTCAGTATGCTTTCTGAAGTTTAATTTTGTGGTTAACCATTATGTATTGTTAATAAGATTATATTGTTTATCTGTGAAAAATGAATGGAAATAATAGTGTTACAATTAGTATTATTATGGGGACAGGGTCTGGGGTGGAGATTGGGTAGAGATGGGAGGGGTCTGGTCCATGACTTAGCTCATTGTTCTTCAACCGCCGGTCCACGGTCCACAGAATAATTCTTTTATTTCTGGCGGTCCATAGATATAAAAAGGTTGAAAAACACTGTTCTATTATATGAGCAGATCATATTCTTGTTGGGGGGGGTTTCCCTGTTCTCCTTCTCCTGTTCTCTTCTGTAGGACCATCTCCTGTTTGGAAACTAACTGACTGAGGGCAGCAGAGAGCAGGAAAGAGGTTCTGAAAAAGGTGATCAGTATCTTCTGCAATGGACTCGCAGGAATGGATTGAAAACCCATGGTTTTGCATACTATCCCTGTCTACTGGGAAAGATTTTATCAAGGTAAGAACCTAATCTTTTTTAGTCTGCTTTAGCAAAAGTTGCTTTTTTAGTGATGACCTTTAGTTATTTTATTTCAGCTTTCATTTGGTAAGATCATTGGTATTAGATTGAATACGTTTTTATTAACCCCAATAAGGATTTTTTTATGATTAAGTTTTAAAAACACTAAGCCAGTTTTGTGAAAATTTAACAAAACCTTGGACCATGTGTTGCCTTAGTATTATTGCCAGTTTTGAAATGCTCCTGAAAGCTATTCTGTTTCAGATGTGGATTAGGTAAGCTTCACAGCCTTTGTATTGTCTTATTTTTTACCAGATACACAGAGGAGATTATACCCCAGCATCCTTGCCTGAAACTTATTAGCAATTGTGAACAGATACTTTCCAGCCACACGTCAAGGCGCTTGATAACAATGGAAAAGGTGAAAGTGCTAGAGGTATGCTTACCAGCCATGCCATGTATGAACTGTGCTGTAGTTGCAGAGATCTTTCTCCGCTATCAGAACTTCAGAAAGTGGGTCAAGTTGATAACACAAAGTTAGGTTTGGGATTGATGTTAAAGTTTATGGCCTCTTCTTATGGGGCAAGAATCTCTCCCTGACAAGTCTCTAGGGGTTTTTTTTGTCCCATCCTTTCACAATGTACCCCTTCCCTTGTTTCACCATTGATTGAGAATTTTGTGGGCAAATCCATTGATTTTTCATTTTGAAGTGCTTTTCTTATTTAAATAAGAAAATAAGTACATATAATTCTAGTTTAAATATATACTTACATGTTTTGGATAGACAGCCATTCAATATTTGTCTGAAGGAGGCACACAGAATAAGTTTCACACATCCTAAAAATGTCCTACGCAGGTAGCCATGGTTGTGTCTTTAGCGCTGTAAAGAGGAATGTCTGTGTGTACTCTGCAGAATGGTGTTTGTCTTGTTAACTGTGGGATTTATTTTCAAATTTTTGTGTTATTGTTCTGCCAAAAAATTACAGGTACTGAATTTATACTTCCTTACCAGCAGATCAAAATAGAGCAACTAGTTTGCTGATATCCTATATAGCGTCCTGTTCAGGCTCTACTCTTCCAGTATTTCTCTGGCTCCAGCAGATGTAGGTCAGCATGCTCATGCAGGAGCACACAGGTGCTAGGAATTTGAGTGTTTGTCTATATGACAGGGCAATGGTCTTTTATTTATTTAGTTTTCTGTACCATTCTCCCAGAGGAGCTCAGAATGGTTTACATGGATTTATTCTGATATTCAAGTATTTTTCCCTGTCTGTCCCGGTGGGCTCACAATCTATCTAATATATCTGGGTCAATGGTGTACCAAGTAACTTATCCAGGGTCACAAGGAGCAGCGTGAGTTTGAACCCTCAACCTCGGTGCTGAGGCTTTGCCACACTCTCAGACATAGTATGCTAGAAAATTGCATAGCAAACATTGTCTGACCGAGATGGCAACACATAGTTAACAAAGCATGGTAAAACATAATATGACAAAACATAGTATGTGACACACAGCATGGCAAGCATAGTATGGCAAAACATAGCATGGCAAGCATATTATGGCAAGATATAGCACGGCAAACATAGTGTTACAAAGCATGGCTAAAATAGTATGACATGACTTGGCAAAAAATGGTAAGGCCTGTGTGCATGGTGAAACATAGCATAGATGACATAAGTGGCAAACATTGTGTGGCCAATGTGGCATGAGAGATTGTAGCATGGTAGACATAGTATGGTAAACATAGTATGGTAAATATGTTGGATAGTATAGTATAGTAGGACAAAGATGCTGAACAGTATGACAGTGTGGAAGAACATTGTATGAGAAAACATTGTATGAGAAAACAGACATAGGACAAAGCACATAATGTTTGAGATTCGATATAGTGGAAGGCTGGGGTACTTTGTCAGAAGATATGGGGAATTTGGATTGGCATAGAGGGTCGAGAAAGAGATGAGTTTTTATTGCTTTCCTGAAATTCAGTAGGCCTTCTTATGATCTTATCTGGGTAGGTAGTTTGTTTCAGAGGCACGATAGGTAGTGCGTGTAAGATCTTTTTTGGGTGTTCTCAAGGTGGAGAGTGCATCCTGAGGGAATATGTAATAGTTTTTCTTCTTGGAGCGAAACGATTGATTCGGGGTGTAGAACATAATTTTGGAGGCCATATAGACCGGTACCATGTTGTGGAAGAGTTTGTAGGCCATTACTTGGCCTTTGAATATACATTGTTTGTCGATTGGTAGCCAGTTGGCAGCTCACAACAGCGGGACGATTGTGTCTTGTATGTGGAGATTCTTCAGGAGTCAGATTCAACATTTTGTACTCATTGTAGTTGATGGAGGTTATTTGTATTGAGCCCATTTAAGAGCACGTTGCAGTAGTCCATATGGGAGAGGACAAAGGCGTAGAATAGTTTAGAGAAGTCCGGTTATGAGAAGTATTGTCTGATTTTCCATAGTTGCCAGAGGTAGTAGAGTGAAGCAGACACTATTTGGAAGATATGGTCAAAAGGCAAGAGATCGCCATCAAGGATCACCCCTAGGTTGCATACTTTATCTTTGGCTGTCAGGGTGGCCAGTTCCCAAGAGATCGACAGGCGGGCGAGTTTGGTTTCACCTCTCCATATGCAGAGGAGCTCGGTCTCACCACATTTAGTTACAGCTTGTTTTGGAACATCCAACTTTTTATTTTTGAGAGGCAGTTGTATAGTTTGGAGATTTGGGCATCTCTGTCAAATGAATGGATCTTTATGTGGTGTTTTAAGGCGATGTCTATTACCAGTTTGATATAGAGGTTGAAAAGCAGAGGGGACAGGGGAGCACCCTGCGGTACTCCATATTATCCCAGGACAAGCAGGCAGCATATTCTTAACTGATGGGTGACGGCACCGACGGAGCCCCGGTATGGACAATTTTAGAGTGATTGCACTCTAAGAACTTAGAAAGTTCTAGTTAGGCCGCACCGCGCATGCGCGAGTGCCTTCCCACCCGACGGAGGCGCACGGTCCCCAGTTTCTTAGTTTCCGCAGAGCTAAGAAGACGCATTTTTTTCAACGGCCGTTGAAAGACTTTTTCGCTTGCCTTCCCGTTCGCACGGTTTTGTCTTGGAAGTTTTTCTTCCTTTTTGTTTCTTCTTATTTCTTTAAAAAAAAAAATAAATAAATTTGTTCTTTTTTTCCTTTTTCCAGCTTGCCTCGGCAGGGCCTTTTGCCATCATCGAAGCCTCAGCCTTTGATTTAGCGGAGGCCGTTTTCACCTTCATGCCCCCTCAGCCAGGATTTAAAAAGTGCCAATGGTGTGCGCGCCCCATCTCTTTGACCGACCCGCACAATTGGTGTCTCCAGTGCCTGGGTCCAGATCATAGGGCTTCCACCTGCACCCGTTGTGCTACTCTTAAAAAGCGCACCTTAAAAAATCGACAAATTCAGCAGAAACTTCTGTTCGGTGCCGCGATGACTGAGCCCTCGGCCTCCACACCGATGTCGGTGCCTTCTAAGCCGGCACCCACTTCTTCGACGCCACACGACACCGCTACGGCGTCGCTTCCTTCAGCTAAGCCGGCTAAGAAGCCTTCCTCTTCCCTGGAGCGCCCTCCGGTCGCTATGGCAGAGAGTCCAGTTCTGCCGACCTCGAGGCGCCCCCGTAAACGCTCCGCCCCTATAGAGGTGAGTGCATCCTCATCTGCCTCCTCATCCTCTGGGCGTCGAGCGGCACCACAGGTACCGCAGAAAAAGAAAGCGATACCGGTGCCTTCCTTGGATGACTGTATTGCGGCTGTCCTTCAGGTCCAACTTAAAGAGCAATTACAGCAGCTCCTCCCTGCTCTGTTGGCACCGAACCTTCCAGCTCCGGTCCGGTCTGAGCCCCCGGTACCGGCTGTAGAGCAGCCTCTGTTATCGGCTTCTGCTCTGTCGGTACCGATTCTGTCTGCCTCTTCGGTCTCCATGCCGGTCTTGTCTGCGGAACCGAGAGGCCTACATCGTGCGGTTCAAACAACCGACCCCACACTAATTTCTGACCACTCCTGGCACCGGCAACCACTGATTTCCCCGGGTACCGCATTCCTGCGCTCCGGGAAGTCGGTGCGCAAAACCAGGCATACTGAACCTTCGACGCCGGACTCCTGGGGTCCTGGTTCCCAAGTCAGGGATCCAGATCTTTGGGATGACTCAGAAGAGCCTCTATTGTCTGATGATGAGGCTTCTTCACCTGAGGAAGACCCTTATGTGTGAGATCCTTCTGCCAAGCCTGATCCATCTTCCTTTACATCTTTTTTAAAGGAAATGTGTGAGTCTCTCTCTATTCCTTTGGAGGCTGAATCTAAGAAGTCTAAAGCTTTTCTTGAAGCTTTGGACTTTGATCAATCGCCCAAGGAATTTCTAAAATTACCCCTCCATGATATTTTAAGAGAGACTTTCTATAAAAACTTGGAGACACCCTTAACCATCCCCGGTGCTCCTCGAAAATTAGACACTTTATACAGAGTTATTCCCATTCCAGGTTTTGACAAGCCTCAACTCCCGCATGAATCCTTGCTTGTGGAATCCACTTTGAAAAAGACTGCAGGCTCTAGTGTCTATGCTTCTGTCCCTCCTGGCAGAGAGGGCAAAGCTATGGATAAGTTTGGCAAGCGGCTCTACCAAAATGCGATGCTTGCCAACCGCTCAAGTAATTATTCTTTCCACTTTTCATTTTACCTGAAGCATCTTATCCAACAGATTTCTTCTTTTGAAAAATATCTTCCTGATTGGAAGCTTCCCTTATTCCATCAATACACATCTAGTTTATTGCAGCTTCGTAAGTTCATGATGCGTTCCATCTATGACACCTTCGAACTTACATCCCGGGCTACGGCAATGGCTGTTGCTATGAGATGTCTGGCTTGGCTTCGAGTCTCAGAACTCGATGTCAACCACCAAGACCGCCTTGCCAATGCCCCCTGCTTAGGTGACGAGTTGTTTGGTGAATCTATGGATTCTACTACTAAAAAACTGTCTGCTCATGAAACTCGGTGGGACACTTGCTGAAAAATAAAAAGAAGCCTCCACCTCCTCGACCTTTTCGGCAGCAGTCATCCTACCAACGTCGCTACTCTGCTCGTCCTCTTCCTCCTCCTCAGCAGCAACCTCAGCGTCAACGTCAACAGCAACGCCAACAACCTCGGACTCAGTAGCAGCAATCAGTGAAACCACCTGCACCATCTAAGCCCACTCAACCCTTTTGACTTTCTTCTCTAGGACATCGCCAGTCTTCCTCCGTCCTCTCTTCTGCCCCAGCCTATCGGAGGACGTCTCTCCTTTTTCTTCAGCCGTTGGGAACTCATCACTTCAGATCAGTGGGTTCTGAACATCATTCGCCACAGCTATCCTCTCAATTTTCAACCCCCCCCACTGTCCTCCAAAAGAGTCTGCTTTGAACACCTCTCAGTCATCTCTACTTCTTCGGGAGGTTCAATCCCTTCTTCTTCTCAACGCTATAGAAGAAGTTCCTCTAGATCAGAAGGGGCAGGGATTTTACTCCCGTTATTTTCTGGTCCCCCCCCAAAAACGGAGACCTCAGACCCATCTTAGATCTCAGGGATCTCAACAAATGTTTGGTCAAAGAGAAGTTCAAAATGCTCTCTCTCGCCATGCTGTATCCTCTTCTCTCTCAGGACGACTGGCTATGCTCCCTCGATCTAAAAGAAGCCTACACTCACATACCGATCACTCTCACATCAGACCGTACCTCCGGTTCATGATCAATCACTGCCATTACCAGTACAAAGTGTTACCCTTCGGTATCGCTTCCTCTCCCAGGGTATTCACAAAATGTCTTATTGTGGTGGCTGCTTTTCTACGGTCTCACCATCTCCACGTCTTTCCTTATCTGGACGACTGGTTAATCAAGGCTCATTCGGCTCAGGCAGTGGCTCTGACTACCAACCAGACCATCCTATTTCTCCAAATTCTGGAGTTCGAGATCAACCTGCCCAAGTCTCATCTCATCTCCACTCAACGACTCCAATTCATCGGAGCGATCCTGGACACTGTTCTCATGAGGGCATTTCTTCCACCCAACCGCCTTCAGACCCTTCTTCATCTCTGTCAGCAGGTGCTCCCACAGCTCTCTATCTCTGCGAAGCAAATGATGATCCTCTTGGGTCACATGACCTCGACAGTTCATGTCACCCCCTTCGCTCGTCTTCACCTGCGTACACCTCAATGGACCCTAGCTACCCAATGGTCCCAGGCGACGGATCCTCCTTCACGACACATATCTGTGACATTGTCTCTTCGACAGTCTCTGCAATGGTGGTTGAAATCTTCGAATCTCTCCAGAGGTCTTCTGTTCCATCTGCCTCCTCATCATCTGGTCATCATCACAGACGCGTCCCCATATGCCTGGGGAACTCACTTGAACGATCTTCAAACTCAGGGTATTTGGACTGCCCAGGAAAAGAAACACCATATCAGTTTCCTGGAACTCAGAGCGATGTTTTATGCCCTCAAGGCTTTTCAGCATCTCCTCTTTCCTCAAGTACTACTGTTTTGCACAGACAATCAAGTTGCAATGTACTACATCAACAAACAGGGTGGGACGGGCTCTCGTCTGTTGTGCCAGGAAGCTCAACAGATTTGGTCTTGGGTGACAGCTCGCCAGTTGTTCCTGAGAGCTGTCTACATTCAGGGAGAGCAGAATTCCTTAGCAGACAAGCTCAGCAGAATTCTCCAACCTCACGAATGGACTCTCGATCCCTTGACTCTTCAGACCATTTTCGCTCAATGGGGCACTCCTCAGGTGGACCTATTTGCGGCTCCTCACAATCATCAACTGCCCCGATTTTGCTCCAGACTCTCCTCTCCTCATCGTCTGGCGGCAGATGCATTTCTCCTGGATTGGACCAATCTATTTCTTTATGCCTTTCCTCCTGTTACGGACTTTATTCAAGCTCAAGAGGGAAAAAGCCACCATGATTCTCATCGCTCCACGGTGGCCCAGGCAACATTGGTTCTCCCTTCTTCTGCAACTCAGTTCCAGGGAGCCCATACTTCTTCCAGTGTTTCCTTCTCTGCTTACTCAGCATCAGCAGTCCATTCTACATCCCAACCTGCAGTCTCTGCACCTGACAGCTTGGTATCTCTCGGGCTGAGCTTATCTCACTCTCTTCTTTCTCAGCCTGTCCGTTCTATTATTGCTGCTTCCAGGAAACCGGCCACTCTTCAATGTTACCAACAGAAGTGGACCAGGTTTTCTTCCTGGTGCTTTTGGCATCATCATGATCCTACTTCTCTAGCAGTAGAACTTGTATTGGATTATCTTCTTTCTTTGTCTAACTCTGGTCTCAAATCTACTTCTATCAGAGTACACCTCAGTGCCATTACTGCTTTTCATGAGCCGGTTCATAGAAAACCTCTCACAGCTCATCCTTTGGTTTCCCGATTCATGCGGGGGCTTTTCAATGTGAAACCACCTCTCAAGCCCCCGCCTGTTGTCTGGTATCTTAATGTGGTTCTTTCCGTCTTAATGAAGCCTCCTTTTGAACCTTTGGCCACGGCTCATTTTAAGATTTTCACTTGGAAAGTCATCTTCCTTATTGCTCTCATCTCTGCCAGGAGGGTCAGTGAGTTGCATGCACTAGTTGCCGATCCACCTTTCACTGTCTTTCACCATGACAAAGTGGTTCTACGTACACATCCAAGGTTTCTCCCTAAGGTTGTCACTGACTTTCACCTTAACCAGCCCATTGTCTTACCTGTATTCTTCCCGAAACCTCATTCTCATCCTGGGGAACAGGCTTTGCATACTTTGGACTGTAAGCGTGCTTTGGCTTACTATTTGGAGCGCACTAAACCTCACCGCTCCTCTCCTCAACTTTTTCTATCTTTTGATCCCAATAAATTGGGTCGTCCTGTTTCTAAACGTACGCTATCCAATTGGCTTGCTGCTTGCATCTCGTTCTGTTATGCTCAGACCGGACTGACACTGGAAGGTTCTGTCACGGCCCATAGAGTAAGAGCTATGGCAGCATCTGTGGCTTTCCTCAGATCAACTCCTATCGAGGAAATCTGCAAGGCTGCTACTTGGTCCTCAGTTCATACTTTTACGTCTCATTATTGTCTGGATGCATTCTCCAGACGGGATGGTCACTTCGACCAATCTGTTTTACAAAATTTATTTTCCTAATGGCCAACCTTCCCTCCATCCCACTTTTTGTTAGCTTGGAGGTCACCCATCAGTTAAGAATATGCTGCCTGCTTGTCCTGGGATAAAGCACAGTTACTTACCATAACAGGTGTTATCCAGGGACAGCAGGCAGATATTCTTACGTCCTACCCTCCTCCCCGGGTTGGCTTCTTAGCTGGCTTATCTTAACTGGGGACTGCGCGCCTCCGTCGGGCGGGAAGGCACTCGCGCATGCGCGGTGCGTCTTAACTAGAACTTTCTAAGTTCTTAGAGTGCAATCACTCTAAAATTGTCCGTACCGGGGCTCCGTCGGTGCCGTCACCCATCAGTTAAGAATATCTGCCTGCTGTCCCTGGATAACACCTGTTACGGTAAGTAACTGTGCTTTTTATCAGGTTGGGTCATTATAGAGTAGATCTTAGTAGGACGCTTTAGGTCCTATGGCTCAGGAATGCCCAGAACCACAGGAGCGCTCGATCACTGGTCGCCGTACATGAAGAAGGACATGATGCTACTTGAAAGGGTCCAGAGAAGGGCTAAGATGGTTAAGGGGCTGAAGGAGTTGCCGATTTTTAGGATAACTGCTATAAATATTCATGAACTACGTATGTTTAGTTAAAAAAAAAGACTAATTTGTCTAGTATGGCTACCCTGAAAATCAGTCTAAAAAGTGGCCTAAAATGGTACTTGGACGATCAAGAAGCCAGATCGTCCAAGTATTGATAATCAAAGCTGGTTTTAGGCCTTTCCCCTGCCTCTTTTTAGGCGTTTTTAGAGGAGGGGAAAGGCGGGAGGTAGGCTAACCTAGACTTAGTTGTACAGCAGGTATAACCAAAAGTTTTAACAGGTTGCCTAGTTGGCACTTATACGTTTTGACTTAGACCAAGTCAAAACAGGTATAAGTGCTGAAAAGAGGCCGCTGAGCTGATCTATGTGTCTAGACTGGATATCAACTGATACTTTCTGGAGAGGTACAGCCTGTTCTAATAGATTCTTATTTTAATTGTCTTGTAAATTAGGTTCTGGGTGCTTATTTTGCAAGCCAATTAAAGCATCAGTGGTTTCCAGTTAATTTCTTGTTTTTATTGTGCTGTAAATTTTGTATGGGGTACCATAGTAGATATTTATTCTGTCTTGCACCCTTGTGTCTGTACATACTGTGGGCTAAGCTACTACTTCAGAACCAAAATTATTAAACAGTCTTGTAGTCTCCTTTTAATCATTGTTGAAAGGAAAATTGGAAATTTCAATGACGTGGAGGGGCATAATCAAAAGTGTGCCTAAGTTTGAGGTTTGACGTTTTGTTCAAGACGTCCACAACCCCAGTAGGAAAAATGCCCATTTTTAAAGCTGCCAAATGTCTAGCTTTTATTTTTGAAAATGAGCTAGGTATAAGTTTTGGTCATTAGGACATCTACCTTTTTTGCCCATTTTCAAAAATAAAAACATCCACACCATTTAGAGCTAATCAGGGCCTTTGGCCCCTACCACTGCATACCAAGATACTTTGGGAGGGGGAAGCCCCGTCATTTGCAGCATGCAGCCCTGTAGGCAATAGGGAGTGAGCTTCCCTCCTGCCGTTTTCTCATCTGAAGGTACGGGGATCTGGGAATGTGGGAGGGGGGCCCAAGATTGTTGGGGGGATGTGGGGGAGGAGGCAGAAATGTCAGGGGAGGTCTGGGATGACAGGAGGATGTTGGAGATTTCAGGGGGAAGTCCAGAATGACAGGGAAATGTTGGGGATTTCATGGGGATGTCAGGGGAGGTCTGAAGATGTCGGGGGAGGGGTATAGGGCTCCGTAGCTCAACAGATCCTGGCAGGAGGAATCCCCATCCACTGAGCTACTATAAATCCCCAATACTGCAATCAGGTGATGGGAAGCCTAGCGTTTTTTTTCCCCTCATTGGTTGATGGGAGGGGGTTGTGACCACTGGGGGAGTAAAGGGGGGGGGGGTCTTGCCTTAAATCCTCCAGTGGTATTCTTGTTAGTTTTGGCACCTTTGTGAAACTTAGACGCAACTCAAACAGATCTAACAGCCGGTGTCTAAGTTCTCTCTAGGGAAGCTTTGATTATGGCTGGGGTACGTCCAGGTTGAAGCCTGCCTGATTCCTGCCAATAACACACCTCCCAACACACCCCTTTGATCTCTGGACACACAGCAGCTTAGAAGTGCTACTGCACTTCCCTGCTATTAGGATGTCCAAGTGCTGACTTAGGCTTGTTTTTGGACGTTTTAAAATTTTGATGATGAGCCCCATAGTTTATTTTGAGAGGAAATTAAATATATATTTGTTTTTGTATTAGCTATTTTATTGATTCTGCTACTTAACAGCTAATATTTCAGTCAGACTTTTTATGCATAAATAGTTTGGACAAAAAAGAGAATACTAGAGAGCAGCCTGAGGTACTGCATTTATTTCTTGGCCAAATTTTGTATAACCTATTCAGTTTGTTTTCAGTAAGGAACCTTTTTATTCCATGTAATGGTAATTAGCTTTGAAATACAATGAGTAAAATGCATTCAGATGTATATGGGAGTGTAGTGTTCCCTCATTTCCTGAAGGCTGTAGGCATAGACCATGGATGAGTACCACTGCTGTGGGAAAAAAATGAGCCCTGTCAGACATGGCTATCTTCCTACAACCACCACTCTGTTTCTTCCTTAGAATAAGGGCATGAAGAGGAAAGAAAGGAACAGGATGACCTAGAAGTATGTATTTTTTTGTTTAAAAACAAAATTAGAATTTGCAGCTATATAGAGAGACAATATGTGCAGGTGCCTTCCTGCCCAATGACAGCTCGCAGGATCATCAGTTTTTAGTTTTCCGCGGAGCTGAGAAATTGTGTCTTGAGTTTTCTCTTCAGCACGGCAAACTTTTTGATTTTTATTGTGCCTTCCCGTTCTTATTTTTCACAGTTTTTGTCATTATTTTTTGTTTTTATCATGTTCCAGTATTTCTCCCAACTTTGGTTTCATCTTTACAACTCTTTGGTTTTTTACCTTCAGGCCACCTTGAGCCTCATTTCTTGCCTGGGAACATTAATTGTTTTTGGGTTTCATTTCACTTGAGTGCCCAGGCCATTGAGCCCTTTGATTTAATCTAATACTTAGTCTTATGTACTGAATCATCTCCTAAAAATAATAATAATAATAATAATTTTATTTTTTATATACCGCCATACCCGGCGAGTTCTAGGCGGTTTACATCAATTAGATTAGGATCTACGTTTTCAAACAGATTTACAAACAAATAAACAATTATGTAACAAGTAAAAACCGAAATTGACAGAGGATGGAGGGAGGCTGTTGAAGATAGGGAAGAGAGAAGCTGTAAAGGGGGGGTGAGAGCTGGGGGGGGAAGGGGGGGCGAGATGATAATGTGAGCGGGTGGGGCCGCTAGGGGTCTTGTTTGCTGAATAGGTAAGTTTTGAGAGATTTTCTGAAGTCGAAGTAGGAGGGGGCCTCGAGTATCAACCATGTGTTGAGCTTGGCTGCTTGGTAGGCGAAGGTTTTGTCTATGAATCTTTTATAGTGACAGAGTTTTAGCGAGGGGAAGGCGAACAGTTGAGTTCTATGGGATTTCTTGTTTATGTGATAGAGGTTAAAGTGGGGGTTGATGTAGCTTGGTGTAGAACCATTAACCGATTTGTAGCAGAAGCATGCGAATTTAAAAAGGACTCTTGAATCGAATGGCAGCCAGTGTAGTTGGTGGTAGAAGGGGGTGACATGTTCCCATTTCTTTAGGCCGAAGATGAGACGCACGGCGGTGTTTTGGATTATTTTTAATCTCCTGGTGGTTTTCTTCGTGGCGTTTAGGTAAATGATGTTGCAGTAGTCAAGAATGCGGAAGATGGAAGATTGAACCAGTAGGCGGAAAGAGGTGTCGTCGAAGTATTTTTTTATTGTGCGTAATTTCCATAGTACGGAGAAGCTTTTCTTGACCAAGTGGTCAGTGTGGTTTTCTAAGGATAAATTTTTGTCCAGAGTGACTCCCAGAATTTTTAGGGTGGGTTCAAGAGGGAAAGTAATTCCTTTCAATTGAATAGTAGTGTTTTTGATTTTGTCATTGGGGGTGACTAGGAAGAATTTTGTTTTGTCGGGATTGAGTTTCAGTCTGAACGAGAGCATCCATAGTTCAATCTGGTTAAGAATATTTGTGATGTGGTTAAGTAGTTCTTGTGAGAAATTGGTTAGAGGGATGACTATTGTGATATCATCTGCTTTGAGCTTGAGGTTGTGTAGGAGGTTACCTAGGGAGGCCAGGTAGATATTGAACAGGGTGGATGACAGGGGGGAGCCCTGAGGGATCCCACAGGTGTTGTCCCAGCTGTATGAGAACGCATTGTTTTGGAAAACCTTGTAGGATCTATTTCTTAGGAACCCCTGGAACCAGTTGAAGACCTGATCAGAAATGCCGATGTGTGCCAGGCATTCTAGGAGAATAGTGTGGTCGACCAGGTCAAAGGCACTACTCAGGTCCAGTTGTATTATCAGGGCACTTGAGCCTTGGCTGAAGAGCGTGTGGAGGTGGTCAAGAAGGGAGGCTATGATGGTTTTGGTGCTGTGATCTGCGCGGAAACCTGATTGATTGTCACTTAGGATGTTGAATTTTTCTAGATATGCTGCGAGTTCTGCCTTTACCAATCCTTCTGATATTTTGGTAAATAAGGGGATGCTTGCGATCAGTCTGTAGTTGGATGGGGAATCTGGTGGTTCTTTCACATTTTTTATAATTGGGGTAATCATGATATGACCTTGCTCAGACTGGAAGTTTCCTGTGGATAGAAGGGAGTTAACCCATATCATCATATTTGCTTTGAAGTGGAGCGGGGCAGCTTTCATAATGTTCGGAGGGCATGTGTCCAATTTGCAGAAGGAGTGTGAGTATTTGTTGTAATAGGTATTAAAGGTGTGCCAGTCGATTGTTTTAAATTGTTTCCAGCTTAGGTCTGTTCTAGTTCCTGGGTCAGGGTTAGATAAATCCGGGTCCGGGAGAATTGGGAACTGCTCGAGGGGGTTGGGTATGGTGGGTAGTATGGACCTTAGTTTTTGAATTTTGGTGTTAAAGTAGTCTGCAAGTGTATTTGAAGTTAGCGTTGATTCTTCGTGTGTGTTTGTGAAGGTCTCGATGTTGTAGAGGTCATTGACCAGTTTGAAGAGGTTACTACTGTTGGTTTTAGTGTTGCCGATTTTGTGGGAGCAGAAATTTTTCCTTTTTTCATTAGTGAGGTTTTTGTAATTTTTTAGTTTTTGTCTCCAGGCCAATCTGTGTTCTAGGGTTCCAGATTTTTGCCATAGTCTTTCTGCTTTTCTGAGGTCCTTCTTAACTAGCAGCAGTTCTGAATCGAACCAGCCCTCTTTGTTTGTAGTTCTAATTCTGCCGGTTTTGATGGGGGCTATCTCGTTTAGTGTATTGGTACTATCTTTGATCCAGGTGCTCATGAGTTGTTCTGTTTCTTCAGTTGGATTAGTGTTGATTTCGAAGTGGGACCAAAATTCCGTAGGGTCGATTTTTCCTCTGGTGGTGTGGGTTTTGGTGATTCTAGTTTTACTATTTTTGGGGGGTTTGTGTTGGCATCCTATGGTGAAGCTACATAGACGGTGGTCAGACCATAAAGAGTCTGACCAGTTGCCTTGTTTCCAGTAGAAGGTGGGGTTGATCTGTTCCTTGGTGGAGAGAGTCACCAGGTCTAGTTGATGATCTCTTTGATGGGTTTTGATAGGGGGGTGTTTGTCGTAGCCTAGTTGAGTGAGCAGTGACCAGAAATCCGAGATTTCTGATTGGTCAGTTTGCTCGAGATGGATGTTAATGTCCCCGCATAGTAGGTTGTAAGGACTAGTTAAAGAGTTGGTTAGTAGCGTTTCCGCAAAGTCCTCTTTTGACGTGGTCCATTTTTTTGGAGGAATGTAGAATAGGGTGATGGTTAGTGTGGAGGGCAGTGATTTTGATGTTAGAGAGATGGTTAGAATTTCTGCATTGGGCGAAGATATTGTATTGAGAGTGGTGCAGTTTAGTTGGTCCCGGAAGATTATTGCTCGATTCGGTTTACATAATTAGATCACAAAGAAAGATCCATTAACATTCATTGGAGCTATAACCTAAAAAGCGATGAAACATACGGCCTCTTTTACAAAGCCGCGCTAGCGGCCCCAAAGCCCGTAGAAATTTAAAGGGCTTTGGGGCTGTTGCCGCATGGCAGCTGTTAGCGTGGCTTTGTAAAAGAGGCCTATAATGGTTTTTAAGGTTTTGCGAAAGATCTGAAGAGATAAACACGATCTAATTTGAGGAGGCAGTCCATTCCATATCGAAGTTAGTAAGTATGGAAAGGAGTGTGAAATTTTACTAATGGACTTGATGCCTCTTAATGATGGAAAATTGAGCTTATACATATGACTTGTTCTTGTGCCTGAAGATCTCATGGTGTTTAGAGATAAAGACATCAAAGGAACAAATAGTCCATGTAAAATTTTAAAGACTATACAGGCACATTTAAATTGAACTCTCAAAGATGACCTCCGTGTCAAAGATGGTACTGAGAGGATTTTAAAAAAATGTTCTCAATATCATTAGAACAAAATTAGAAATAAATGGTTGCTCTGTTGGATAAATATAAATATAGTAAGAACCATTAAACAATCAAACCAGACTGTGGATTGTAGATTAAGATCATAAAATAATTAAATTCAAATTCACACTGTAGATTTTATGTGTGGGGACAAGCCTCAGATAACGGAACAAATCTTCCCATATTTGGGATTTATTCAAGAAAGAGAAACCATCTTTTCTTGCACTCCTTTTATCATCACAGGCTTGAAACCCACCTCCCTACCAGATAATTAATTAATTTTTGTTACTAAATTAATTTTTGTTACTAAATTAATTTTATTACTATAATTTTATTACTATCCTCCTTCATTTTATTCATTAATTTAATCAATTTATATCCACTATTTATTTCATTCACAATTTTAAAATTCTAATGTAAACAATCTTAATATAAAAAAGCCTCTTAGTTTTCTAATTTGAAATTCTCTCTACACACATCCATCTGCCAATTTGATATTCAGAGGAGAAACTTCCACCTGCAGACACACGCAACTTCAGGCAGGCACCGGTTACTTGAACACTGTAAAGTAAAACGCACCACTAAGGTAAGGGGGAGGGAGAGAGATAGATGCAGCTGGTAGGTAGGAAGGAGAGAGGGGACTGCACGCGATTGGTGACCATGCATGCTCCCTCCCTTAACAGCGGAGACAAGGCCAATTACTGCTCCACGGGGCAGTGGATGGCCTTGTCCCTGTACCCGCAGTGAGCACTTTTTTCCTCCCACCAATTCGGTGGGATACCCACGGTTCTAGTCTGTATCATCATAGGTCTGAGGAAAACTCCACACAAAAATTGGAATAAATCTCTCATGCATGCATATCTTTCAATTTCAAGTACGATATAATTATAAGCTGGATGAATAATAGTGACAAACTGCAAAAACTACAACAAACAGGCTACAGCTGAGAAATTCACAGTTCATCTTGAAATATACTGTTTTCAGTGTCATTGAAAAGAACCTCCAATGACTAGCATTGGTGCCGAGGGCATCGGCACCATATCCAAAGCATCTGATATCGAGCTTCTTACAGAGGCAGATCACTACATCATCTTAATTGATTCCTTGAATCTCAGAGGACATAGTACATAAGAAAGCTAAGAAGCACAAACATTCTTCCCTTTCTAAGCTTCCCACTGCATCCTCCCAGGCATCGATTTCCTCGATATACAGTAAGCATTGATATGAGGAAGACCATTCTCCTTTCATACAGATGATTTTTCCTCATAGCGCTGCCTCATAGAATACATAGAGTATGAAGGCAGAAAAAGGCCGACAGCCCAACAAGTCTGCCCACTCAAAGAACCCTCCCCTTAAAAAGAACCCTCCCCTAAGCATTTTCTTGGAGTGAACCCACATATTTATCCCATCATCTCTTGAAGTCGAGCATGTTGCTGGCTTCGACTACCTGACGTGGAAGACCATTCCAACGATCATACCACCCTTTCGGTGAAGAAGTACTTCCTGATGTTGCCATGAAGTCTCCCACCTTTGAGTTTGAGTGGATGCGTTCTTGTTGCCGTGGGACCTGTAAGGAAAAAGATATCTTCCTCCACCTCAGCATGGCCTGTTAGATATTTGAACATCTCTATCATGTCTCCCCTCTCTCTGCGTTATAACTGCAGCCTGCTTAGAAGTTCTTCATATGGGAGATCCTTGAGTTCTGAGACCATCTTAGTGGCCATTCGTTGAACCGATTCTATTCTCTTCACATCCCTTTGATAATGTGGCCTCCAATACTGAACACAGTATTCCAGATGAGTTCTCACCATGGACCTGTACAACAGCATTATAACTTCAGGCTTTCGGCTGACAAAACTTCTTTGGATGCAACCCAGCATTTGTCTAGCCTTGGTTGAAGCTTTCTCCACTTGATTGGTAGGCTTCATATCTTCACTAATGATTACACCCAGGTCCCGTTCTGCGACAGTTCTTGTTAAGGTTTCACCATTCAGGGTGTATGTTTTGCAGGGGTTACCGTTACCAAGGTGCATTACCTTACACTTTTTTGCATTAAAACTCAGTTGCCAAGTATTTGACCATTTTTCCAGTAAAAGTAGGTTCTGCCTCATAGTGTCGGGCACGGTTGCGCTGTCCACTGCATTGCATAGCTTAGTGTCATCTGCTAATAATGTAATCTTACCTCGAAGTCCTTGGGGCAGGTCTCATACAAAGATTTTAAATAGTATCGGACCCAAGACCGAGCCCTGCGGCACTCCACTGGTCACTTCCGACGTTTCTGAGGGAGTACCATTCACCACCACCCTCTGAAGTCTACCACTGAGCCAGTCTTTAACCCATACAGTCAATGTTTCTCCTAGTCCTATTGTATTCATTTTGTTCAATAACCTATGATGTGGGACACTATCAAAGGCTTTACTGAAGTCTAAATACACTATATCCAGGGACTCTCCCCTATCTAGTTGTTTCGTTACCCAGTCAAAGAAGCTTATCAGATTGGATTGACAAGACCTTCCCTTCGTAAATCCATGCTGGTGGGGATCCCTCAGTCTCTCGTCATCCAGAATCATATCCAATCTGTTTTTTATCAATGTCTCCATAAGTTTACACACTATTGATGTGAGACTCACAGATCTGTAATTTTCAGCCTCTGACCTGCATCCCTTTTTGTGGAGCGGAATGACGTTAGCAATTTTCCAGTCCAAGGGGACTTTTCCCTGTTTAGGGACAGATTGAAAAGCGCAGCTAATGGCTCTGCCAGGACATCTCTCAATTCCCAAAGTACCCTGGGGTGTAGATTATCCGGTCCCATGGCTTTGTTCACTTTTATCCTCGATAGCTCAAGGTAGACGCTTCTCGCGGTAAATTTAAAGTCCCGGAACGGGTCCTCCGAGCACTCCCTTGTCTGCATCTTCAGTCCGGATCCCGGTGCCTCACAGATAAAGACCGAGCAGAAGTAGCCATTGAGTAATTCGGCTTTATCTGAGGCTGAGTCTACATAGTTACCATTAGGTTTCCTGAGGTGCACAATTCCGTCTGTGTTCTTTTTTCTGTCACTAACATACCTGAAAAATGATTTATCCCCATTTTTAACATGCCTAGCTATATTTTCTTCCATCTGGAGTTTGGCTTCCCTGACTGCTGTTTAACAGTTCTAGATTTCATCAGATAGGCTTCTTTAGTTTTCGGGTGTTGTGATAGTTTGTAGGATACAAATGCTCTTTTCTTCTGCTTTACTAGTTCTGAGATCTCTGCGGAGAACCACTGGGGTCTATTATTTTTCTGTCTTTTACTCACGGTTTGTATTTAGAGGTTGGTTGCTTCCTGCAGGGTAGATTTCAGAGCCGACCACAGTACCTCCATATCGTCCGTCGTGTCCTGGTTTTGCAGCATCTTATAGACAAAATCTCCCATGCTTTGGAAGTTAGCTCCCTTAAATTTAAGGACCTTTGTTGATGTATTTGTCCTTGTAACTCCCTTCCTGAGGTGAAACCACACCATGTTGTGGTCACTGGAGGCTAAAGCATCTCCTACCGAAACTTCTGTGACACTGTCTCCATTGGTGAATAACAGGTCCAGAATCGCTTGATCTCTGGTGGGCTCCAATACCATCTGTTTGAGGCATGCTCCCTGTATGGAGGCTAGTAATCTTCTGCTGCCACTGGTCGTAGCGGGAAGTTTGTTCCAGTCCACATCAGGCATATTGAACTCCCCCCAACAGCACAGTGTCTCCACACAGAGTGATGGTCTCGATGTCTTCGATTAATTCTTTGTCTATGTTGTCTTGTTTTGGAGGTCTGTACACAACTCCAAGATACAGGCATTTGTCATTGCTCCTGGCAAGGTTCACCCAGAGGGATTCCCCCATATACTTGACATCTATTATCCTGGTAACTTTGATGTCCTCTCTGTTGTATAGTGCTACCCCTCCTCCAGTTTTGTTTTCTCTGTCTCGGTGGAGCAAGTTATATCCTGGTATAATCATATCCCATCCATGGGACTCCGAGAACAAGGTTTCTGTTATCACCACCACATCTAGGTCAGCATTTCTCATTTCTGTTTCCAATTCCAGAATTTTATTGCCCAAACTACGTGCGTTAACATACATAGCCGTCCATTCACTATGTTTGTCTGGTCTGCATGGAGATTTTCCCGTTTGAGTTAGTTTGTCCCCTTCAGTATTGCCCAAACTATGTGCATTAACATACCTAGCCGTCCATTTTCTATATTTGTCTGGTCTGCATGGAGATTTTCCCATTCTAGTTGTTTTGTCCCCCTCATTATTATCTTCAACGCAAGTTAGTTTGTCCCCCTCATTTCTATCTTTAACGCAAATACTTACCTTAGACTCAAAGATGGAGTGATTATTTACCCTACCAGGATGGGTCCCCAACCCCAGCTCACCTAGTTTAAAGCCCTTCGAAGTAGGTGTGCCAGACGTCATCCAAAGACGTTCTTCCCTCTTCTGGTCAGGTGTAGCCCATCTGATCCCTGCAGACCTTGAAGTGCTTCTCTGTGGTTCAGGAATCCGAAGTTCATCTCTCTGCACCATCTGCGTAACCACTTGTTTGTCCTCTGGATACATTCTTCCCTAGCTCTCCCCTTGCCTCTTACTGGAAGGATGGAGGAGAAGACCACCTGCACCTCCATCTGCTTCAGCTTCTCACCCAGGGCTTTTCAGGTATCTTCTCCGGGGTGTTCCTGGCGGTGTTGTTCATTCCAATGTGGATGAGGAGCATCGGGTTTTGATCTTGGGGCTTGATTAGTTTTTCTAAGCTGGTGGTTACATCTCAGATCCTGGCTCCCGGCAGACAGCAAACCTCTCTTGATTGTAGATCTGGTCTACAAACTGGTCCCTCGGTGCCTCGCATCATGGAGTCTCCAATGACAACCACTCTGCGCTTTTTGGGGGGATGGTGATCTGTTGCTTCTGGGGTCAAGGTTTTCCGCTGGGCCTCAAGATCGCTCTCCAGGATGTCCTCCTGAATTCCGTTGGCAGGTTTTTCCTGTAGGAGCTGGAATCTGTTCCTCAAGGTGATCTGTGGGGTTAATGTAAGGTTGCTGTGCTTGCATGATGAAGAAGAGGAAGGCCTTCTGTGTTTGCTTGCAGAGGTGACTAGCTGCCAGGTGTCAGCGTCTCTAGCCTCTTCTTGCACCTCAGCTGTTACTTCCAATGATGTAGTTCTGGTCGGTTTGTGCGTCTCGAAGATGGTCCTGTCTTCTTGCGCCTGCTCGGAGACTTGGGACTCTCGGGACAGCTCTTGAGACAATTCTTGGAGGACTTCATCGATGAACGCCTCATCTTCCCGGATACTAGAGAATGACATGGTGACAAAATTCATCACTGTTCCCGTCCCCGCGGGAAACCATCATCATGTCATTCTTTAAGGAGAGAGAGAAGAATCAAAGTATAATTGGGCACAACCACTGACCCACAAGCTTTGCTTTGAAGAATGCTGGAGTAGAAGGACTGAGGTTGAAATAGACACTAGAAAATGACATGGGATTATTTCCCGCGGTTATCCGCGGGGACGGGGAACGGTGATGAATTTTGTCACCGTGTCATTCTCTACCGGATACTTCTCAGGCGTATCACTTCTTCCCTCAGACTCATCAGCTCTTTCAGGATGTCACCGTCAGGCTGTTGCTAGATAGCTCCTTCTGTCTGCACAGAGACCGAAGTCTTCAGCTGGATAACTCCTTCTGTTTGCCAAGAGACCGAAGTCTTCAGCTGGGGCACAGCTTCGGTCTGCACAGAGACCTCCATCATCCGTCGGGGGTCCTCCTCAGTCTGCGCGGAGACTGTGGCCATCCTCCGAATCTCTTCGGCAACCGGAACACTGGTTTTGATTGCAGTCTTGGTGCTTCTAGTCTTCCCTGCCATTTTTGAGCTTATCACTTGCCTGCTAGCCAGTTAGATATGTGTGCCCGCTTAGTTAGCAGGTCAGTTATATTGTCTGCTGGGTCTGTCTGGTTATGTGTCTGCTGGTCTACTTGGTGGTGACTGCTTGTTTAGCTGTGTTAACTGCAAAGTTGATTAGCTGTGTTGTCTGCTGGGTTGCGTGACTACTCCTGTGTTAACTGCATGTCTGTTGGGCCTGCCTGGTGGTGCTGGTGTGCTACAGCTGGGTCCGCCTGGAGGTGTGTTGTGTGTCTGCTTGTACTATCTGGTGGTGTGTCTGCCTTTATTAGAAACATAGAAACATAGAAGATGACGGCAGAAAAGGGCCATAGCCCATCAAGTCTGCCCACTCTAACGACCCCACCCCCCTTGAATTTACCCCCCTAGAGATACCACATGTGTATCCCATTTCCATTTTTACCCCCCTAGAGATCCCACATGTGTATCCCATTTCCTTTTAAAATCTGGCACGCTGCTGGCCTGAATCACCTGAAGTGGAAGTTCATTCCAATGATCAACCACCCTTTAGGTGAAGAAGAACTTCCTGGTGTCGCCATGAAATTTCCCAACCCTGATTTTCAGCGGATGCCCTCTTGTGGTCGAGGGACCTTTAAGAAAGAAGATATCATTCTCCACCTCAATACGGCCCGTGATATATTTAAACGTCTCTATCATGTCTCCTCTCTCTCTCTACGTTCCTCGAGTGAGTATAGCTGCAATTTATTCAGCCTTTCCTCATACGGGAGGTCTTTGAGTCCCGAGACCATCCTGGTGGCCATTCGTTGAACCGACTCAACTGTCAGCACATCTTTTTGGTAATGTGGCCTTCAGAATTGTACACAATATTCCAGATGAGGCCTCACCATGGATCTGTACAACGGCATTATAACTTCGGGCTTCCGGCTGATAAAACTTCTACGGATACAACCCATCATTTGTCTTGCCTTTGATGAAGCCTTCTCCACTTGATTGGCAGTCTTCATGTCTTCGCTAATGATCACCCACAAATCACGTTCCGCCTTGGTCCTAACTAAGGTCTCACCATTAAGTGTGTAAGTTTTGCATGGATTCCTGCTGCCAAGGTGCATGACCTTACATTTTCTAGCATTGAGGTTTTGCTGCCATGTCGAGGACCAGTGTTCCAATAGAAGTAGGTCTTGTGTCATACTGTTTGGTAAAGTGTTCTCACTTACTATGTTGCATAGTTTGGCATCATCGGCAAATAATGTGATTTTACCCTGAAGCCCCTGAGTCAGATCTCCCACAAATATGTTGAAGAGGATCGGGCCCAAGACCGAGCCCTGCGGCACTCCACTGATCACCTCTGACGTTTTTGAAGGGGCACCATTCACCACCACTCTCTGAAGTCTACCGTTTAGCCAATCACTGACCCATGTAGTTAATGTCTCTCCCAGTCCCATTGATTTCATCTTGCTCAGTAGTCTGCGGTGTGGGACGCTATCAAAAGCTTTACTAAAGTCCAAGTACACGACGTCTAGGGACTCACCCACATCCAGTTTCCTTGTTATCCAGTCAAAGAAACTAATTAGATTGGATTGGCAGGACCTGCCCTTGGTAAATCCATGTTGGCGGGGATCCCGTAGATTCTTCTTGTCCAGGATCGTATCCAATTTATGCTTAATTAGTGTTTCCATGAGTTTACTCACTATGGATGTGAGACTCACCGGTCTGTAATTCTCTGCCTGCAGCCCTTTTTGTGGAGTGGGATTACATTGGCTGTTTTCTAGTCCAAGGGGACTCTTCCCGCCCTCAAGGAAAGATTGAAGAGCACAGATAACGGCTCTGCCAGGACATCACAGAGCTCTCTAAGCACCCTGGGGTGCTTAGATTGTCTGATCCCATGGCTTTGTTCACTTTGAGTCTTGATAGTTCCCAGTAGACACTGCTGGGAGTAAACTCGAAATTCCAGAATGGGTCTTCTGAGCTTTGCCTTGCTTGCAACTGTGGACCGGACCCCGGCGCCTCGCTGTGTTATCTGTTATTATCTGTTTAACTGCTGTTACTATCTGTGTTATCTGTTTAGCTGCTATGTCCTTTACCTAGCTGCCCCCTTTTATCCTTGTGTTATACAGGTGGTAACAGGCTATACAGGTGGTATCAGGCTATACATGCGGTATTAGGCTATACGTGCGGTGATAGGCTATATGTGCGGTAACAGGCTATATATGCGGTATAAGGCTATACTTGCGATAGTGGGCTATACAGGCGGTAACAGGCTATATATGGGGTATACGGCTATACTTGCGATAGTAGGCTATATAGGTGGTAACAGGCTATACATGTGGTATAAGGCTATACATGCGGTGATAGGTTATACTTGCGATAGTAGGCTATATAGGCGGTAACAGGCTATACATGCGGTATA
Organism: Geotrypetes seraphini; assembly: GCF_902459505.1. NCBI lineage: Eukaryota > Metazoa > Chordata > Amphibia > Gymnophiona > Dermophiidae > Geotrypetes > Geotrypetes seraphini. The sequence continues at coordinate 177,980,936 of NC_047086.1, read as the reverse complement.
AGGCTATACATGCAGTGATAGGTTATACATGCGGTAACAGGCTACACGTGCGGTAACAGGTTATATGTGCGGTAACAAACTGTACGGCTCTACAGTTATACAGGCTATATATGTTACAGGTTATACAGGCTATACATGCAGACAGTACGTATAGGTTATACAGGTTGAAAAGGCTATACTTGCAGGCTGTGGTTTTGGATTCTAGAGGCAGTTGCAGGCTACCCTTTTAGTGGTAATTAGGAAGGTTTTCGAGTGATCTGGGTTTCAGATTCGCACAGATGCTTCGCAAAGGCGCATGCTGCCCTGCTGGAGTTCTGTAAGGCTCTTCACCAGAGTTGCTGCGTTCCAGGTCCGATCTGGGAGGTTTAATCCGGGCGTTGAGTCACTTCATAGAGGTCGCTTCACAAAGACACGCACTAAGTCGCATGTGCCTTTGCCGTGCGCCTTAGCCAGCGCGCCGAACGGCTGCGCGCCATTGGCGCTGCTTGAATTTTAAAGGTGCTTCCCGCTGGATCGGGGGAGGGGTGGAGCAGAGCTCACACGCCCTGCTGGAGTAGGGCTCTCAGCTTTCAGGGTCAGCCCGCTGATTTCAGTGCGGGAAGGAGGCTTCCCGTTGGCGCTGCTTGAATTTTAAAGGTGCTCCCTGAAAATTTGAGGCGGTTTACAACAAGAAGCGCTGGACAATCAGCAAAGAGGTCACAATTCAAAGTCATCAATACAATCTTACATAATGGAAGAAATGGAAAGCTATCTAGTTCTTAAGGTTCTCAAAGTCATCAATGCAATCTTACATGATGGAAGAAGTGGAAAGCTATATAGATCTTAAGGTTACTGGTTGAATTAGCAGAGGTATAAAAATTCTTAGTTTACAAATCGATTGAACAAACTCGTTTTTATCAATTTTCTCAAACGTTCACGCAGCTCTTGATCTTATGCTTCTGCTCCTTTGGGCAGAGAAGCCAGAACATTGGACTCTTTTGGCAAATGCATTTTCCAGTCATCCATGCTGCTTAACAGAATAATGGACTATCAATTTTACATGCCCATTTACTTCAAATCTTTATTAAAACAGATGTCAGAATTTGAGGAATTTTTACCTCCAGACAAGTTAAAACAATTTCAACAACTATCTAAGAACTTGTTTACTACTCTTAAGTGCATAGCTAGTGTAGCTTTTGATGTTTCTTCCAGAATGTCTGCAGTAGCAATTGCAATGCACCGTTTAGCCTGGCAAAGTGTCTCTGACCTGGAAATATCAGTTGAGGAATGCTTTTCCAATGTCCCTTGTAAGGGAGATGGCCTATTTGGAGAAAAAATTGAAGCTGCTGCAGATATTGTGACAACTTTAACTAAACCAGAAACCTCTCAAACTTCTTCATCGTCTAGAAGATATTCTTGCTTCTCCAGACGTTCCTTTTATTACAATGAGAAACCAGCATCCACAATAGAGACAGATACCTATTATTACTACACCAAAAGAAGATAAAATCAGCCTTCTTCATCTTTTAGGTCTGCTTTCAGTGACCTTGTGTAAGACAACAAAGGACACAGAAATCACAACCTCAATCTCAATCCAAACAGCAATCATCCTTTTGATTTCTTTCTAGAGAGCATTGCCAACACTTTCCTGACTCTTCCTCGCGATCTGCCCATCAGATACAGATTAATTAATTTTCACCACTGTTGGACTTTTATAACATTGAATCAGTGGGTATTTTGAGTTGTCATATATAATACAAAAAGGCACCACTATTAATGGCAAAAGTATTATGCAACCTGAGAGAAGCCTTGAGAAAGCTGGTCATTAACGGTGAAACAGGTCCCGTCAGGCCAAGGCTGCCTGCAACAATTGAGATAAGCGTGGTCTATTTTTTGAAGCATGTCTCATTCATTTAGCATGCAATATGATTGAATTTAAGGTTTTGCATTTAGTTAACCACAGTAAAATTATAAAAATAAAGAACACAAAAGTTTTGAGATGTTTTTCAGGATCGATTCAGGAGAGAGCACAGGAAGCATCAAAAAGAATGTCACCGAATAGTCAGGAAAGCCAAGAAAGAGTATGAGGAGAGACTGGCCAAGGAAGCAAGAAATTTCAAACCATTTTCCCAATATGTGAAAGGGAAACAGCCAGCGAGGGAGGAGGTGGGGCCCCTGGATGAGGGTGACCGGAAGGGAGTGGTGAAAGAGGAAAAAGAAGTGGCTGGTAGGCTAAACAAGTTCTTCTCGTCGGTCTTTACAATAGAGGACACATCCAGTGTGCCAGAACCGGAAAAAATCTTCAGGGGAGATCAAGAGGGGAAATTATCATACATGGAGGTAAGCCTCGAAGACGTTCTCAGGCAGATAGATAGATTAAGAACGGACAAAGCTCCAGGCCCAGACGGGATCCACCCGAGAATACTGAAAGAGCTCAGAGATGAAACAGCAGAGCTACTGCAGCATATTTGCAACATGTCCTTGAGAACAGGGGTAATCCCGGAGGACTGGAAGATAGCGAATGTTACACCGATCTTCAAAAAAGGATCGAGAGGTGACCCGGGAAACTACAGACCGGTGAGCTTAACCTCTGTTCCGGGGAAGATGGCCGAATCACTGATCAGGGAAGGTATCAATGAGCATATAGAAAAAAATAATCTGATGAGATCGAGCCAGCATGGTTTCTGTAAAGGCCGATCATGCCAGACAAATCTACTGCATTTCTTTGAGGGGATAAGTAAGCAATTGGACCAAGGTGACCCAGTAGACATTATATATCTAGATTTCCAAAAAGCCTTCGACAAGGTGCCCCATGAGCGCTTACTGAATAAACTGTGGAGTCACGGGGTGAAAGGGGACGTGCACAGATGGATCAAAAATTGGCTGGCGGACAGGAAACAAAGGGTAGGAGTAAAGGGGCACTACTCTGACTGGATAGGGGTCACAAGTGGTGTTCCGCAAGGGTCAGTGCTGGGACCACTGCTGTTCAATATATTTATTAATGATCTAGAAACGGGGACAAAGTGCGAAGTTATCAAGTTCGCGGATGACACAAAACTCTCCAGCAGGGTCAGAACTGTTGAGGAATGCAAAGAACTGCAGAGCGACCTGAACAAACTGAGTGAGTGGGCAAAAAAATGGCAGATGAGCTTCAATGTGGAGAAATGTAAGGTTTTGCACATAGGGAAGGGGAACTCCATGTACAGCTACGCGATGGGAGGGAGGGTACTCGGGGAAGGCAGCCAAGAAAAAGATCTGGGGGTATTGGTGGATAACACAATGAAGCCGGTGGCACAATGTGCAGCGGCCTCAAAAAAAGCGAACAGAATGTTGGGCATTATCAAGAAAGGTATCACTACCAGAACGAAGGAAGTTATCCTACCACTGTATCGAGCAATGGTGCGCCCACATCTGGAATACTGCGTCCAATACTGGTCGCCATACCTCAAGAAGGACATGGCAATACTCGAGAGGGTCCAGAGGAGGGCAACGAGGATGATAAAGGGTATGGAGAACCTTTCATATGCCGAACGGTTAGACAGGCTGGGGCTCTTTACCCTGGAGAAGCGGAGACTGAGAGGGGACATGATAGAGACTTATAAAATCATGAAAGGCATAGAGAAGGTGGAGAGGGACAGATTCTTTAGGGACAACAGGGACAACTAAAACAAGAGGTCATTCAGAAAAACTGAGAGGAGACAGATTCATAACGAATGCAAGGAAGTTCTTCTTCACTCAGAGGGTGGTGGACACCTGGAACAAGCTTCCCGGAGAGGTGATAAGACAGAGTACAATTCTGGGGTTCAAAAAGGGACTGGATGACTTCCTGGAAGCGAAGGGGATTACAGGGTACAGATAGAGGTACCTTACAGGACATTGAGCGAATAGGGTATGGATATTTTAGGTTAGGTAGGGAACACTTTCAGGTCATGGACCTGGGGGGCCGCCGCGGGAGCGGACTGCCGGGCACGATGGACCCCCTGGTCTGACCCGGCAGAAGCAATGCTTATGTTCTTATGTTCTTATGATTATAGAAACGTGAAACCTTGTAAGCCTTTGTTAGGTTCATTCCTGCCAATCAAGCAGGTTTCTGAGATCCTTTTCCTCTCATATAATCACTCCTCTGAGTATACTCCCATGTTCTCCTTGAATGTTTCAAAATAAACATCAAGAAGACATGAGGTCTGAATGCTGTTGTAAAATATAGCAATGCACGGGGATCTGAGGCTCTCCCCTTAGCACAGTTTAAAGTGCCTTAAAAAAGTGCAGGAAGATGTTTTCAATGAATTTGTGTCTACTTTAAGCACTTAAAAACAATTTGAGAAAGGTATTTTGATTTAGAATTCGATTGCCTTTCTCATTCCTGTATATGATTTTTGGAGACATCCTATATAGCCCATTTTGCTGTAATTCTTTACCAGATTCTCAATCAATTCCATGTAGTTTTCGGCCTTGTGACAAACCATTGCAACAAAAGTGTTCCAAGCCATTTTCTCCTTCCTAGTTAGCTTCTTGGGAAATTCCTTGCATTCCAGGATTATCTTTATCTGTGGTCTGATGAAGACACTGACAGATTAGGGAAAATGTCTTGAAGATACTTGAAGGCTGCTGAATCCTTATCTAGAGCTCTGATAAATTGTTTCATTAGTTCCAAATTTGATGTGCAGTGGTAGCATCAGCACCTTCTGGGGTTCCCATTTGATGTTGTCTCTCCCCACAGAGAACCCTGTCTTCTGTGGTCAGTCCCACCTTTCGTAGTGCAGGGAAACTTGGTAAAACCACTTTGGAGACCCATTAGGAATGCCACTATTTTGAAGTCTCTGATGACTTCCCAGCTATATTCATCATACTTCAAGGTGCCTTGTAAGGTCTTGATACTGTTGTAATCCTCTTTGAGATGCACTGAGTGAGCCACTGAAAGAGATGGGTACTTGTTCCTGTTATGGAGCAGCATGGCTTTGATGCTCCTGATCAGTTGTCAATGAAGAGATGCCAGTCTTTCGGGTTACAGGTGATTCTAATTGCCTCATACAGACTGGTCATATTATGGCAGAAAGAGAGCCCATCTTAATGGGTGAAGAAGGTGGAAAAAGCATAGTGACACTTCCTCTGATCTGTGACTTGCACACTTTCATCCAACAAGTTCCACTGCTTGGACCTAGATGTCAAAAGCTTGGCATTGGACTTGATGAGACCAAGATCTCTGATCAAGTCTTTGAGGTCTTTTTGGTTTGGATAGTATGGGTTTCTCTCATCAGATGCACTTCTGATATTGTAAACTGGATCTATATTTCCTTCCTCATTTTCTGACTTGTTGCTCTCTTCTGAAAGCACCTGCTCTCTCAGGTGGAGTGAGTATGGGGAGCTCAGGGCAATGTGGTCCACTTACAGAAGTATTAGTTGCTTGAGTGTTCATTAGGTTCCCACACAATTCTTGGGATAGCAAACATGGCTCTATTTTCTCCTCCGTACCATCCTGTAGAAGAATAAAATGAAATTGTGGTAATGAAAACAATAAATTTATTTCACCTATGACTAATCTGTACGAGATTCTCACAACATATTTCATAGATGATATATTTTGAAATAACATTGAAAATTTTAAAATTTAAATATTAAAAAAATTAAATATTCTAAGAAATTTTATAGCAGAAAATTCTGCCATCCTAGTGAGAAAGAAAATTGTCTTACCTTCCAGGTTTTTGGGCAGTTTTTGCATGTGAAGTGAGGTGCCCAAAGTTTGTCTTGATCCCTAACAGGCATGCCAAAATATACCTTGTAGGCATCACAAATCTTAGCAGATGCTTCTATGGAGTACTTTTCCCCTCTTATCTTAATAAATTGGCCACATCCATAGCAAAATGCATCTGCTGGATATTTGCAGCCTCTGGATGCCATCTAAGCAGATATGTTATCACTTAGGCAGCTGGAACTGAATAGAGGTCTGCACGGGAACGGGGATCCCGCGGGTCCCGCGGGGATCCCGCGGGTTCCCCCCCTGGCCCACGGGACTCCCACGGGGACGCCCCCTGGCCCACGGGACTCCCACGGGGATGCCCCCCTGACCCACGGGACTCCCACGGGGACGCCCCCTTGCCCACGGGACTCCCACGGGGATGAAAACAACCTACCTAAATTCTGGCGATGCAAGCATGCAGCTTACAAGTCTGGCGTCGCGTCGGGAAATAGCCATGTTGAGCAGTGAGCTCAGCACGTACACAGATGAAAGCCTTGCTTGCTGATTGGTCCGGCGGCCCCGCCCCACCGTGCCGCCGGACCAATCAGCAAGCAAGGCTTTCATCTGTGTACGTGCTGAGCTCACTGCTCAGCATGGCTATTTCCCGACGCGGGCATTAGGCTGTTTTTTGTCATTTCGGGTGGGGGATGGCAGCGGCAGCAGCAGCCTGAAAAAGAAATCATCCTGGCCGGGTTCGGTGTCATGCTCCGGAGCTTCTACAGCCTTCCTATCTCCCTCTCCCTTCTACCTGCGGCTCTCTTCGGCAACTCAGCAGCAACGATCGACACAAGCTTCTGGCGTCGGGGCCTACCCTCTGCAAGTCCCGCTTGTTTCAACTTCCTTTTTCCACAAAGGTGGGACTCGTAGAGGGAAGGCCTCGATGTCGGCAGCTTGTCTTGATCACCGCTGCTGACGAGTTGCTTAAGAGAGCCGCGGAGCAGGGGGGTGTTGCCAGGTGCAGGTAGAAGGGAGAGGGCCAGATGCAGGACTCATGGGTGAGGGAGGAGAAGAGAGAGAGAAAGAGAGAGGGGAGGGAAACAAAAGGAAATCTTTCATACTGGGCTGGGCCGGAGTGGAGAGAGGGTGGAAAGATTCTGGCTACAGGGTGCAGTAACAAAGGAAAAGGGGGGAAAGCTGAAAATGGAGATAGTGACACAAAGAAGAGAAAGGGTAAGCAGGACCTTCTGAATAAGGATAGAGATACAGAGGGGACATGAAGAGGAGGTGAAATAGAGACATAGAAGTAATGCTGAAAAAGTGTGTGTGGGGGGGGGAGATAAAGACATTGAAAGGGCAAATGGTGAATATGGGGTAAAGACAAGGACAGAGACAAATGAAGATTCTGAAAAAGTGGTGAGATAGGGATATAGGTGAGATGGACACAAAGAAGGGTGATGCTGGAAAATAGGTGGAATGGTAATTCTGACAGACACAGAAGGGAAATGCTGGATCAAGGAGAGATGGGGCTCAGGCTGGATGGAATGAGGAGAAATGCCTTGTTGGCCCGGAACTTCCTCTCCTACGTCAGAATTGACGTCAGGGAGCGGAATGCTGGTCAGCGCGACGCTTCTGCAGGGAAAGCTTGGGACAGCGGTGGCTTGGGGACTATTCCCCGATGGCGGTGGCAGCAAACCGAGTGGCTTGGGGGAGGGCACGGAGAAAGAAAGAAAGGGGGCAGACAGAGAGACAGAAAGAAGGGGGAACAGGGAGACAGAAAGAAAAAGTTGGGGGAGAGAATGAGGTCTGGAGGAGAGGAAACATACAGGAGGCTGAAAGAAAGGAAGAAAGATTGGATGCACAGTCAGAAGAAGAAAGTGCAACCAGAGACTCATGAAATCACCAAACAGCAAAGATAGGAAAAATGATTTTATTTTCAATTTAGTGATCAAAATGTGTCTGTTTTGAGAATTTATATCTGCTGTCTATATTTTGCACTATGGCTCCCTTTTACTAAACCGCAATATTGTTTTTTAGCGCAGGGAGCCTATGAGCATTGAGAGCAGCGCGAGGCATTCAGCGTAATTCCCTGTGCTAAAACCTACTATTGTGGTTTAGTAAAAAGGGAGGGGGTGTATTTGTCTATTTTTGTATTTTGTTACCGAGGTGACATTGCATAGAGTCATCTGCCTTGGGAAATGTATATGGCAGATATCTTTGTTTTGTGTTCAAAAGAAAAGGAAATGCATTTCTGGTTTTATTTCTACAGTGTTGAAGTACTTGTTGGCCCTTGCTGTGACTGGTGGGGATCCCCAAGCACCGCCAGCAGAGGACCTCCTCTAGAGATGGTCAGAACTCCCCTCCACCAAGCGCAGCAGTCGCTGGTAGCATCCATGAGCCACTGAGGTGCCAGCATCTGTGACTCAGGGACGCTACTGCTGCCTGCCAAGCTTGGCAAAAGGGACCCCAGGCCAACTGCAAAGGAAGTCCTCAGCTGACAGTTTGTGGGTTCTCATCAGCTGAGTATTTATATTTTATATTTACATTAGAGGTTCTGGTAGAAACCCATTTACAAAGTATGTATTCTTCCCAATTAATATTTCCAAATTAATAGTCTCTTTGCTTATTTGTAAATGGGTCTCTACCAGAGCCTTTAATTCAGTAGCATAATTAAATAAAATAACTATTTCTGAAGTTTATAGGGAAGGATGGTGACGGAGGGGATTCCTCGCGGGGACGGGTGGGGACGGAGGGGATTCCTCGCGGGGACGGGTGGGGACGGAGGGGATTCCTCGCGGGGACGGGTGGGGACGGAGGGATTCCTCATGGGGACGGGTGGGGACGGAGGGATTCCTCACGGGGACGGGTGGGGATGGGTGGGATTTTGGCGGGGACGGGTGGGGACGGGTGGGATTTCTGTCCCCGCGCAACTCTCTAGAACTGAACTGAGCTGGTGGGCTTAAGATCTCTATAGTTATTCTGTACTACTATTTATATTGATGGAAAGTTCTTGAAGTTACTCTAGGATGCCCTTTTACTAAGGTCTATGGCCAAAATTAGCACAGCAGGTACCTACCACTGATGTTGGCCCACGGCTCAAAAAAGCACTGCTTGTAGGCATGTCTCCTGAGGAAGGTTTATGCCCACATGCACTGCGGTAACAGTGTGTCTAAAAAGCCCTTACCACCTGTTTTTTTGCAGATGGTAAAGGCTTCTGCGCTAACCTGGTAGTAAGATGCGCCATGCACCTTTACCACAGTGGACCAGTGCATTGTGGATATACACCCCCACAATACGTCCCTTCCTCTGCCCATCTTCGCCCACAGCCACGGTAAGCCAGACCACCTGAATTTCCATGCAGCAAATCTTGTATTACCACAGCATCAAGTGTGGTGCATTTGTGATATTGTTTGTTGTGTGGCAATACCCTACCGCACCGTAGTAAAGCACTCCTAAAGTTACTCAGCTTGGAATCAATCTAGAATGTTCTGCAAAAAAGGTAATTTTCAAAATATCAGTGTCCTGGTCACAAAAACAAAGTTTGAGGGGAATGATAGCTATTTTCTATACTTTTGTGGCATAGGTAATTAAGAAAGAACCCAGGAAGAAAAAAATAAAATTTTGTTATATAGTTTAATTGCTACATTCTATTTACTTTCTTAGCCCCTGTCACACATTGAGCTGAGGGTTTAATTGTATCCTCAACAATGACAAATAGATCCTTTTCCTGGGTGGTGATTTTTAACGTGGAACCCTGCATCAGTAGTTCAGTTTGCACTCTATTTTTTACAGAAATCAACAGCTGCAGTAGTTGCTCATATCATAATATATAAGCTGTGTTCACAGGTCTCTGGTTTAACGATGCATTTGTCCTGATCAACTCTGACTAGAGCAGACTTTATTCTTGGCCTGTATGTCTGGGTTAATTTGTCAGCTGAGAAAATCTGGAAGGTGGAACCCATCGGGATGCCAGTGATCAGTTCACAATAGCCATGGAATTATTTGCATGGAATTTGATGTGTATGTATGTTGACTGGAGTAAAACCTCAGAGGTTTGAAAACAAATTAACATTCCTGGGTTTTTTTTCTGGAAATTTGTTTGTCATATACAGGACCAGGATCAGAATGCTCATCTGTTGGACTGTCAGTATGTGCCATACAAGGGTCATGATTCGTTTCGGGAAAAGTATTTCAGTGGAGTGACTAAGAGAATTGCACGAGAGGAAAAAACCAATCAGAAATGAAAAAGTAAAAAAGAGACTGTGCTGTCAAATGCATTTCTTTGTAAAGACCAGATAACTTCATCTATCCAGATGCTCCTAAGAATATATATCACCTTTAATGGACAGGAAAATAAATTTTAAATATCCATTCTGCAGTTGACCAATAAGATGACAAGCACTCCTACCTCAGCAAGGAAAATGGGTTTCCTCAACAATGACCATCATTCCTGTTACTGTTGCACATCTCTGAACTAAGCTTGAGATTGCTCAAAATTGTCCCTCCTTACTGCATCTAATTCTTACTTTTTTATTAACTCTGGGCCATATTCTGTAAAAGGCGCTAAAAGTTAGGTGCCTAACTTAATTGCATTAATTGGCGCGGTAATTGAACACACCATTTTAAACCAATTAAAACCACATTTTTAAAAAGTAGGTGCCAGAATCACACCTACATCATGGCGCCTAGTGACGCCTAAGGTCAAAGTAGGTGTAATTAGAGATGGAGATGACCTTAGGCGTCACTAGGCACTGCTATGCGCGATTCACCAAAAAAATTAAGTTTTTTCTTAGGTGCTGGTAGCCGTGATTCTGTTAATGGTGCCTAAATGTGATTGACAGGTGGCCGGCACCAGTTTTCTAGGTGCCGGCCAATTTACATAATCCAGGCCTTTGTTTGAAACCACATGTATATTTTACTGTAGTGAAGAACATGCGTTTAGGTCCAGTCTCTGTTATAGTAGCACCATTAGCTAAGGCCTAGCTAATCAGGTTTGGAATGCTTTTGCACTGTTGTAATTATAACCGAACACACATATGTAATGGTTTCAATGTTGTTTAAAGCTTATTTTAATGTGCACAGCTTTGTAAACTTAATTTTTAGCTCTTTTTAATTGGTAGTAGTGCTTTCAACCGCTAATAATGATGATTAGGCAGAACTGTTAAACTTTCACAGAAGGGCCTTAAATTCTATTTGTTTTTAAGCTTCAGACCCCCTGGAATTTTGAAATCCTGTAATGGTGATCAAGCATAGCTCATTTGTTTTTGTTTGTAATTGATACTTGTTAAACCAACATAGCTTGCTGTGAGTTCCCTACAGCAGCATCGCATGCAAAGCTGCTCTTTTGAATTATTACTGGCATGCCCTGGGCCAAGTATGTGAAACTCATAAGACCTGACCAGACTTGGATAGGCTGTTTCTACACCCTGTGAAGCCTGCCCACATTCGAAGCTCATCTGTACCTTGGATTTGGTTTTACATTCCTAAACCTTGACTCTTAGTCAAGCAAACTGTCTCCCCTATGTTCATTAGGTCTTTGAAACTGAAGCTATAGTTTTCTTGAAGGCTAAAAGCTTTGCTGAATCTATATCATATTCCTCATTAAAAAAAACAACAACCCATTGTGGTGAATATCATTGGAACCATTAATTTAGGATGTTAATTATTTTGCATGTGCTTGGGTGGTCAGGTAGGGAAGTGGGAATATCATCTTGTTACATTCAAACAGTTTTTATTGAAAAGACACAATGCAGAGCAATAACATTACACTCAAAGAACAGAACATCGAAAAATACAATAAAGCTCCACCAGACTACAAGATACAATATGAACAAAGCAATAATATCATAAGAGAGCCCCCCTCCAAACCTCTCCAAACCCAACCAACAAATCACAATAAAGCAGAGATAACCAAAGCATACCTTATATAAGAAATCCCAAAAGGGGGTAAAAATCCATGGCCTGGTATCTGATGACCCTGGGGGCACCCTGTCATCCCTAAGGGAATACTATCTTGTTAGACCAGCCAGATAGAACACACCTTTAGAAAAGAGAATGCATGCTTCTTATTTGGGTCATTGTATCTCTCTATGAATTAAAGCATCAACGCTTACTTATGTTTACATAATTCATGTGACTAAAAAGTAAAATTTTTAAGACCCCCATCTTAGTTCTGATATGTTTGCAGATTGTGTCTTTAACATTTTTGAAAAGCTTATTTTACTTAGCCTCTTTTTCCCCTTATAAGTCTAAATAAAAGGGGCAATTCTGTGTTTATTTTGAACTGAATTTCAAGCAGGCATCATGGTGATATGTAGAAAGCATGTGTATTTGCATGAATGGATTTCTGAGGTTAAGTCTGTGCACACAAAGCCAAACAAACATGGAAGGTACAACAAAATTCTCTATTAATTCAGAAACTGGAGCCTGTTACTTCACAGGCTCAGGGAAAGGAAAATAGTCTCTTAGTTCAAAAGCAAAAATCTTGAAACAGGCCTATGACTTACAGAGCCCAAGATACTGTTTGTGGCCAGAGGCTTCCATGCCCCAAACACAGGTTGCAACAGTCTCTCAGAGGGTGACCAGGTCTGCCCCAGCCAGACTGTAGAACATGGGTAGGGAACTCCGGTCCTCGAGAGCCGTATTCCAGTCGGGTTTTCCCCAATGAATATGCATGAGATCTATTTGTATGCACTGCTTTCAGTGCATATTCATTGGAGAAATCCTGAAAACCTGACTGGAATACGGCTCTCGAGGACCGGAATTCCCTACCCCTGCTCTAGAACATGGCTCAAAATATTTCAGCAAAAGTAGTTGGTGTACCACCTCAACCAAGCAGGATGCCTAGTAGTTGCAGTCAAGGCATATGCTGAGATCACTCTTCATCTTTTCTCCCCTGGACTCTCTAAACCAGACATGGGCAACTCCGGTCCTCGAGGGCCAGAATCCTTTCGGGTTTTCAGGATTTCCCCAATGAATATGCATGAGATCTATTTGCATGCACTGCTTTCAATGCATATTCATTAGGGAAATCCTGAAAACCCAATTGGATTGCCCACCCCTGCTCTAAACCTTGTTCCAGCCCTGCCTCTTCTTCCTGGCCACCTCCCCTCTTGCCTCACTTCCTCCTAGGGAACAGCCACATATGTTAAAGTGGCTCTGATACTGTGAGGGGGAGTTCAGCATGGGAAGTGGTAGCATCTCATACCTTCCCCCTCAGCTCGACCGTGTCTGGTTGAGCGCTTGCCATATCAGGGTCCACCTCCCAAGACAGAAAGTCAGCATTAGCATGGTCTCAGCTTGCCCGATGTCACACCTCAAAGCTGAAGATGAAGGAACACATCATGAGGTGATGTGTGCATTCAATTCCTTGTGCAAGCCATCCACTGAAGAGGTGCATGGTCTCTGACCAGCAGAAAGTGTTGTCCCAGTAAATAATACTGTTATGTTTCCAAGACCCATTTGACAGCTAGGGCTTCTTTCTCAATCACTGCATAGTTCCTCTCCCTAGGGAACAGCTTGTGGCCAATGAATGCCACTGGGTATTTCTCTCCATTTACTTCTTGGGCCAGGACAGCCCCAAGCCCAACCTCTGTCACAAAAGGACAATTGAAGTCTGGGTTGACCAGTACTGACTCTGAGCAGATGTCCTTCAGAGTTCAGAATGTCACATTCAGTTTCGATGACTACTGAACCTTTTCTGGGGATTTCTTCTGTAGAAGGGGCTCTGCCTTCTCAGTAAATTCTGGGATGAATTGCCTGTAGTATCCAGCAAGATCCAGGAAGGCTCACACTTGTTTCTTGGTTTGGGGTACTGGCCTCCAGATAATGGCTTCCACTTTGTGAATCTGGTTTCACTTGACCTCTCCCCACCAAATGCCCCAGCTACTGGACCGCCTGTCCTCCCAGGAAGCATTTCTTTGGATTGGCCATCAACCCAGCGATCCTTAAACTGTCCAGAACCACTTCCACTTGGACAAGATGGATTCTCCAGTCTTTACTATAAATGACAATGTCGTCTTAAGTAGGCTACTGCATAGTCCCTGTGTAGTTTTAAAAGACTGTCAACCAAGTATTGGAAGGTAGAGCTCCATGAATCCCAAAAGGCAGCACGTGGAGTTAAGGGTACCTGTCAATATTCTTTGGTCAGGTCTAAAGTTGAGACAAACTGGGCTCCTAGTTGCTTGATTAGCTCATCCACCCTTGGCATAGGATAAGCCTCTAGTTTGGAGACAGCGTTCACCTTCCTGAAGTCATTAGAAAACTGGTTGCTGCCATCCAGCTTTGGCACCACTCCAATTGGAGATAACCAATTGCTGGTAGATGATACTTGTCCATGCGCAGTGAGACGCTGCTAGAAACATTTGCATAAATTTTATTAGCAAGTGTCAGTGCTGAGCTCTTATCAGATGATACCACCCAGATGTCCTTGGAGAACACAAGCTACAGGTAAGTAACTTCACTCTCTGGTTACATAAGAATAAAGGAAATGTATTTTACAATATAGCTTCTTGATGAAAAAAAAGTAGGACCTTAATGTATTTTTTTATATGTTGTTTCTTGTATCAGGAAAATAAGAAATCATCCTGTTATGTGACCTCAATGATCTTAATATTTGTTGGAAAAGAAATCAAGTGTAACACATACTGAAGCTAAGCTCTGCATTATTTGCATTATTCTAAAAACCAAACAACCAGTCTTAAATAACAACCAAGCCTATATAGGTAACCAATTCAAACTACTGAAAATTGGAGTTAAACCATCAAATTTATTTGCCTTACATGTATTAATTCGGCCACAGTATTTTGCATTAGCTGAAGCCTCTGTTGTAAATTCATTGAAAGGCTAGAATAAAGAGCATTGCAATAAACTAATTATGATATAATAAAAGCTTGGGTTAGAATCAGAAATTGATGTTCATTGGAATAAGGTCACACTCATCAAGGATGTTTATAATTTCCAGTAGTTTATGAGCCAAAACATTTTTCTGTGGCTTCATTGTTAGCTCAGCATATAAGATTATGCCAAGAAACTTTAAAAGTAGAATGAAATGTCCATCAATAAGCAAATATAAACCCAGTCTAGAATCTGTTGTAGGCCTTATCCAAAGTACAAGGGGGGGGGGGGTTTTCTTTGAAATAATTTTTCCCTTAGGTTTCCCAACCTCAAAATCACATTGCTATTTTTTTGGTTTGGTTAAAGCATTTTGTAGACTTTGGCGCTGAAATTCTGCCATAGTGGCCATCTTGGATTTCCCAGTTGTTTTTTTTTAAAGTTCTCCAGAAGCTTCAAATCACCTCATTTTGCCTCAAAGCTGGCAGGGATAGAGTCGTCAGGCTTCTTTACCCCTAATTCATTCCAGGTTTGCACTGGATGGGCACCCAAAGTGGGGGTGAGAGCAGTTGGCTTAGCCTCCCCTTTGCACTCTAGGGCAGAGGAACAGTTGGGTGGGAGTTCCATCATTTGGGAGTAAATCCCTTCCAGAGCCCCGGAATGGTGGTCATCCTAAACACAGGGGCACGGAGCCCAAGAGACACAAGCTGGAATCATCTGAAGGAGACTCCGTGCTGCCTAATACACCATTTTCTCAGGAATTTATCAATCTAATGAGAGCTTATCTGGATGGCTGAGATCCCCAAGGGATGTTTGACAGCACATCAGGAGGTGTACAAGGGCTGGGGCTCCCAGGGCATCTGCCTCAGTGTCAGATGCTGGCAAGTATCTTGTGAGCCTTTCAGAAGGAGAGAATGAGAGGCCTATTTGTATGCACTTACTGTCACAGAGCAAGCCCTCCCTGTCGGGAGATGCAGGGTTGCAGGCAGGTGCAAGTGTACAAGATACAGTGGTGGCCTTAAAGGGGATGACCCCACAATCCACCGGCTGTTCATACCCTTAGCTCTGTTAGAGCTTATCTCTAACTCTTTCTGGGAGTTAAACTTAGACTCCCAGAAGGTCCCCTCTGCTCCCTGCTCTATAATTAGTGGAGTGAGGGCCCAGTCTTCTTCGTTTCCCTGTCATCCTGATATCAGCGTGTTGATCATGGAGCACTGGAATGTTCCTGAAGGGTCCCTTAAAGTAGCCAGCTATATCTGATGGCATAGGAGTGTCAGCAACTGTTTGTTCAGCCCAAGGATTCCTTGGTAGCACAGGTAACCAAATGCATATCCCTACTTGATGGGCTGTAGCCCTTTTCTGCCGTCATCTTCTATGTTTCTATATGTTTCTATGTTACCAAGTGAGGGGGTCATGGTATTAAAGGATTCAAAACAAAGTTAGACAAGTTTCTGCTGAACAAGAACATGCACTGGTAGGGCTAGTCTCAGGGTGCTGGTCTTTCACCAGAGGGCCGCCGCGTGAGCGGACTGCTGGGCATGATGGACCACTGGTCTGACCTAGCAGTGGCAATTCTTATGTTCTTATGATATGCACGATCGCAGACTGGATGTGATACTTAAAATACAATTTGAAGCCTTGGCCTTGAAAATCAAAGCAACTGCAGCAGCTTCCTTTGTGACACGCACCTGTCATACCAGGTTGTGGGGGCTTGAACTGGCGGAGGATGAACCTTTACCCAAGCTCCTATTAGCTGGAGTGGATTACTTAGCCGATGCTCTCTACAGCATCAGAGTCATGAGTAAAATTTCAGCTGCTTCAATTTCAGCCTGCAGAATGCTCTTGATTAGGCAATGGGCAGGAGATTCCTCCTCCAAAGCTACCCTCAACAGACTTCCTTTCAAGGAACAAATGTTCAGAAAGGGACTGGACGATCTCATAACTAGCATATCTGATTATTGGCTGAAATCTCTACCTGACAGCAGACTGCGAACTTCTAGAGGTTCTGGGTGTCTAATTTTCATGGCTCTAGGGGCTTTTGGCAGTTCTCAGGAGGAGCCGCCTCTCAGAGATCATTTCAGTGAGCCAGACAGAGATTCTCAGGTCCCAGGCAGAGCCAGGTCTCCAGTTCTTGTTCTGCTACAACCTCCATGAAAGCATAATGATTCCAATTCCAGAGCAGTTTCCGTCAAGATAAGGGGATGATTTTCAGACTATGCAGAGACTTTGGTGCAGACCTTGTCAGACCTTTGTGTGTTGGAGATCATTCAGAGTGGTTGCAAGCTCGAATTTGCCCAGCCGTTAATGGACTGGTTTGTGTACTCCCTGGTGGGGTGACCAGAGAAAGCAAGAAAGGTCACAGCTACAGTTCAGAGGCTGTTATTCAGGCCATAGAGTCTGTGCCAACCAAAGATTCAGGCTCGGGCAGATACTCCATATAATTCATAGTGCCCAAGAAAGGCTCAGATGATTGAAGACCCAATCTAGATCTTACACACATCAATGCAGCGCTGAAAGTTCCACGCTTTCGCATGGAGATAGCATGATCTGTCATAGTGGTGCTGGTGCAGGGGGAATTTCTGGCCTCTCTGGATTTGATGGAGGCTTACCTGCATATTCCCATCTTTCTGAAACAAGAAAGTTCCTGAGATTTCATGTCCTGGAAAAATATTACCAGTTCTCAGCTCTTTCCTTTGGGATGGCGACAGCATCTCGCATGTTTACCAAGATGATGCTGATGGTAGTTGCCCATATATATAAGATGGGCTTGCAGGTTCATCCATACCTGGATGACTAGCTGATCAGAGATCCATCATTCCCAAAAGAGGAACAAGTGGTGGCACACATGGTCCAGGTCCTGAAGAACCTGGGTTGCATAGTGAATTTCCGAAAGAGCCAACAGATTCCATCTCAATCTCTGGAATTCCTGGGAGTCTTCTTCAACATTGCAGAAGGTCATGTCTATCTTCCAAAGGCATGCAGACAGAAGCTTTGCACTCAGATAATGAGCTTGTTGGCCAAGCCAGTTCCAACTGTTTGGCAGTACCTCCAAGTGCTAGACACTATGGCAGCCATGATAGACATGGTCCTATGGTTGAAGGCTCATATGCATCCACTCTAGCGTATTCTAGTTAATAAATTCAAAATAAAACACTTCTTTTTCTACCCTTGTGTGACTGGGCATTTTATTTTTCTATCACATTGGTCCCAGTTTCTCTTTTTTGCTTTCCTGTTTTCTGCTAATTCTGTTTTCAGTGGCTACTGTCCATTTATTTCTCCTCTCTCCTTCTATCTTGTTACATTCCCTCACCACACCTGCCTGACATGTTGATCTTTCACTTAAAGTGCTTTCTTCCATTTTCTCCCTCTATTCACTCAAATGTCATCCTCTTACCTTATTCTTTTTCCCTTTTTTCTAATCAACTTTCTATCTCCTGTCATCCTCTAGTTTTCACATTTCTCATCCTCCTATTCCCTTTTATCTGCTTCCCATTACCACATTTTTACCCTCTATACTCATTATTCTCCTCTTGCTCATCTCCTTGAGAACTCTCCCATATGGATCTACAGTTTGTTCGCCTTCCCGTCCCTAAAGTGCTGCATCTACAAGAGATTCCTTGACAGATCCCTGGCGTTCCAGGCATGCAAATGGAACAAATGTCTATCCACTCTCATCTCTAATTCTCCCTTCTACCAAACTTTCAGGAAGTCAATCAAAACTTATCTCTTTGACAAATATCTCTGACTCCCGCCCTCCTTGTAACTCTACTTTTAACTATGCCTTGTACCTCTCACCTTTCTGCACCTCCCACCTACCTGCCTCCTCCCAACCTGCACCCGACTTCCTAAGCCACGCCAATTGACTTGTTTATAACCTCTCTATCTCCTTCTTGCCTGCTCCCGACTTGGGGAAGATGCTGGGAGGACACCGAAGACACAAAACAGGCAATGAAATACCAACAGAACCAGACGAATCAAGAGGAAGTTATGAGGAGTCCACTACAAGGGGGGGTCGATATGAAACAAGAGGAAGGGATGGTCCAAAAAGAGGAAAATGAGAAAGTATCACAAGGGGATAACATAAGTAACAACAGACAGGAGTTTGCAGGACAGAAAGAGGACGGCAAGGACAACAAACCAAAAGGGGAAGTACCAAAAAACAAAACTATCAAGACTTAAACTATGTACACAAACGCAAGAAGCCTGAAGAGCAAAATGGGTGAACTAGAAATCATGGCTAAGGATGAGAACCTAGACGTCATAGCAATCATGGAAACATGGTGGAACGAAGAAAACAAATGGGACATAGTACTTGCCAGGGTACAAGCTCTACCGAAGAGACAGGACACACCAGAAAGGGGGAGGAGTAGCACTTTATATAAAGGATGCCATTCACTCGACCGGAGTGGACATAACAGTGACAAATGACCGACCGGAATCAATATGGGTTAAAATACCAGGAAGAAAGGGAGCCGAGATAAAGATGGGCTGTACTACCACCCACCTGGACAAATAGAGGCAATGGATGAAGAACTGAGGGCTGAATTGAGGAGAGAATGTAAAAACGCAAACACCATAATTATGGGAGATTTCAATTATCCCGGGATAGACTGGAGCCATGGAGCTTCAAAATGTTCCAAGGAAACAGAGTTCCTGGAGGCTGTGCGGGACTGCTTCTTGGAGCAGCTCGTCAGGGAACCAACGAGAGGGACAGCTATACTGGATTTAATCCTCAGCGGGCTGAAAGGACCAGAAGTGGAAGAGAAGTGCACAAGAAGTGGAAGTAGTAGGACCATTAGGAAACAGTGATCACAACATGATCCGATTCAAAGTGGAAATAGAAATGCCAAAGGGGAGGAGGACCATTGCAGCAGCATTCAACTTCAAGAAAGGGAACTATGACGCCATGAGGCAAATGGTAAAGAGAAAACTCAAGCACAGCTCCAGAAAAACACAGTCGGTGGAGCAAGCCTGGACCTTATTCAAGGATACGGTAAACGAGGTGCAAAACTTGTATATACCCAGATTTAGAAAAGGGAGCAAAGGGAATCAAACAAAAGACCCGGCTTGGTTAACCAACGAAGTTAAAAATGTGATAGGAAACAAGAAAAAATCTTTCAAGAAATGGAAAAAAGATAAAACCGAGGAAAACTGGAAAGAGCACAGGAAACATCAGAGAGAATGTCACCGTGTGGTCAGAACAGCAAAAAAAGAGTATGAGGAGAGACTTGCCAAGGAGGCACAAACCATTTTTTCGATATGTGAAGGGAAAACAACCAGCGAGGGAGGAAGTGGGACCCCTGGATGAGGGAGACAGGAAGGGAGTGGTAAAAGAGGAAAAGGAGGTGGCGGACAGATTAAATAAGTTCTTCTCGTCAGTCTTCACGAAAGAGAACACATCCAACATGCCGAATCCAGAAAAAACCTTCAAGGGGGACCAAGAGGAAAAACTATTGTCAATAGAGGTGAGCCTCGAAGACGTACTCAAACAGATAGATAGATTAAAAACAGACAAATCACCGGGACCGGATGGAATCCATCCGAGAATACTGAAGGAGCTCAGAGATGAAATAGCAGAGTTACTACTAAAGATCTGCAACCTATCTTTGAAAACAGGGGTAATCCCGGAGGACAGCGAATGTTACACCTATCTTCAAAAAGGGATCCAGAGGCGACCCGGGGAACTACAGATCAGTGAGCTTAACCTCAGTTCCAGGGAAGATGGCTGAATCTTTAATCAAAGACAGCATCGATGAGCATGTGGAGAGAAATAATCTGATGAGAACCAGCCAGCATGGTTTCTGTAAAGGAAGATCTTGCCAAACGAACCTACTGTGCTTCTTCGAGAGGATAAACAAACAATTGGACCATGTTGACCCCATAGACATCATATATCTGGACTTCCAAAAAGCCTTCGACAAGGTACCCCATGAGCGCCTGCTAAGAAAACTATGGAACCACGGAGTGGAAGGAGACGTGCACAGATGGATCTGTAATTGGCTGAAGGACAGGAGGCAGAGGGTGGGAGTAAAGGGACACTACTCGGAATGAGAAGCAGTTACGAGCGGTGTCCCGCAGGGGTCAGTGCTAGGACCACTGCTGTTCAATATATTCATTAAAGACCTAGAAGCAGGGACGAAGTGCGAGGTTATAAAATTTGCGGACGACACAAAACTCTCCAGCAAGATTAGAACTGTTGAGGAATGTAAAGAGCTACAAAGGGACCTGAACAAACTGAGTGAATGGGCGAATAAATGACCCTCCTCTTCAACTAAAGATCTCCTCTGTCTTCTCCCCCCCTTACGCCCCACCCCTCCACTCTCCTATCACCTTCCCGAACTCCAGTATAACCCTCTCTTACTCTCTCCACAAACAAATTGTACCTAAACGCATATAACTTTCCTTAAACTAAACTACTGTATTTCCCCCTTCTCTCTTTCTGCTATACTCTCCCTGTATTTAATTCTCTCCAAAATCTATAAATCCAATCACTAAACCTGTTGTACTACTTATATGTCTAATTACTCCCCACTGTGTATGTTCATTTGTAAACCGTTCTGAGCTACTGGGAGGATGGGATAAAAATCCAAATAAATAAATAAATAAAATAAATAAATAAATAAAATGTGCTTCAATGTAGAGAAATGCAAAGTCTTGCACATAGGGAAAAATGGAGACTTAGAGGGGACATGATAGAAACTTACAAGATCATAAAAGGTAGAGAGAGGGTAGAGAGGGACAGATTCTTCAGACTGGCAGGGGAAACAAGAACAAGAGGGCACTCAAGAAAATTGAAGGGAGGCAGATTCAGAACAAACGCTAGGAAGTTCTTCTTCACTCAGAGGGTGGTGGATGCCTGGAATGCACTTCCAAAGGAGGTGGTGGAGCAGAGTATGATTTCGGGTTTCAAGAAGGGGTTGGACAGGTTCCTGAAGGAAAAGGTGATTGAGGGATATAGATAGAGGGGGTACTATACAGGTCAAAATGTCTTCAAAAGAGGATCATTTGCAGGTCACTGACCTGGGGGGCCGCCGCGAGAGCGGACTGCTGGGCACGATGGACCTGTGGTCTGACTCGGCAGAGGCGATGCTTATGTTCTTATGATTGATTGACTTATTTATAAATTTCGTTGTAGATGTACAGTCTCTTGTCATGTAAACCGCTCTGAACTATTCTGGTACTGCGGTATACAAAAATAAAGTTATTATTATTATTTCTAGCATCTCCTCTCCTTATCCCTTATTCCACCCTTGTATTCCAGCACTTCTTTCCTCTTTTTCTTTCTTTCTCCTTCCCACAAGTCCAATATTTCTCCTTGCACTTCTACTCTCCCCAAGTCTCACATCTCTCCCTCCCTCCCCTTCTGATCCCGTCCATATCCCCTCCCCCTTCTTTGCTGTCCCTAAGTTGTCTATCTTTTCCTATCCTCAATCACCCATTTTGCCCCCTCACCTAAATTCATCTCCCCTCCCCATTTTGCCTCTCCACTGAGTCCTCTCCCTCTCCATTTTATTCCCTCTGCCATCTCTCCTTGACACCCTTCCACCCCTCTGCGATCTCTTCCTCTCCTGCCCCTCTGTCCTTCCCCAAGTCCATCTCTCCCTCTCCTGCCTCCTCCATCCGCCTCCAAGACCATCTCTCCCTGTCCCCCTTCTACACTCTCCCTCACAAATCAGACATCTCTCTCCTTTACCCCAACTCTAAGTCTGACATCTCTCCCTCCTTCCCTGAGTCCAATGTCTCTCCCCCACTTCCTCCCCCAAGTCTAAAATATCTCCCTCTCTGCGTTCTACCCCTCTCCCGAGTCTGACATGTCTTAGAAGGGGTTTTATTTCTAGGGCCTACCTGCTGGTCAGCTCTCTCTCTGCCACACCCCTTCCCTGGCATCTACTTTTACTCCCCCCCATGTCAACTAACATTTCCTTCCATTCCCATCCCCCCCGTGTCAAACTTTAATTTGTTGTAAAAGTTGCTGGGCGGTGGCAGTGATTCACAGAGCTGCCCTGCTGCTGGCCTTCTCTCCACTGCGGCCTGTACTCTCTAACATAACTTCCTGTTTCTGTTGGGGTGGACCACAGTGTAGAGAAAGTTCCAGGGATGGTGTCAGGGCAGCTCTGTGAATTGTTGCTGCCACTTGGAAACTTTTACAACATATGAAAGGTTGATGCGGGAGCAGGGGTGGGGAATGGGAATGGAAGGAAATGCTGGTCTGGGGGAGGGGGAATAAAGGCAGTAGATGACAGGAAAAGGTGTGGCTGAGAACCAGCATGTGGGCTGCTCCCTTAAGAGTGCCACCTGAAGATACCACCTCAGTTGGACTCATTATAGGGACTGCCCATGGCTGTTTCATGTATATTTTTGGGAGTTGTGAGGGGGTCAGTGACCACTGGGGGAGTAAGGGGAGGCGATGCCTTCATGCCTTCCTTTTTTGGGGACATGCCATTCAATGCTCCTCACATGGCCTGTGCAGATAGCAATGGGCTGCTTGCAGGGAGGATCAGGAAGAGAATGGCCAACATAGCCCAGATGGGTTGTGAGCTGGGGTGGTCCTGGGGCTCGATGGTGGCCTAGTGGCCTATGTGTGGAACATTTGCACTGTTGGGGGTAGGTGGGGGATAGTCATTGTGGACAAGCGGGTATGGTTTAGGGTGGCTCACTGTACTTTAGATTGCTCTATATAGGTGTGGGATGGGAGGGGGAGACGGAAGATATCTTATATCTGTGGGGCCCCTTTTTTAGCAGGGCACAGGTATGGTGACTCTTTGAACTCCTCATGCCTTATTCTGTGGATTGTGCTTTGTTCAGTGGTTGTGTGGCCTTTTTTTGTTAGAACATGAGCAGTTCTATGTATTGGAGCCACACCCTGCCTGTGTCTGGTAATTGAACATGAGTGTTGCAGTGATCCAAGGAGTCACAATTTCATATTCACCTGTGTAGGCTGCTCCTGATAGCTCTCCATGCCCTAATGGACAAATGGGGGCTAGGGTGGGGGACAAGTGATTTTGATATTTACATATTTGCCTCCTGTATTGGAGGCATAGAAGCACCAGGGCCTCAGTTTCCTGGGGGCAGTAGTTGGTCTCCCTCTTGATGGACATGCTGCTATCTCTTGCCCCTCTCTCCTGCCTCTATACCCCTCCCTCTCTCTCTCTCAATGCCTGTCTCTTTCTCCTCTCTCCTGCTATCTCCTCTCACATTCACTTCACTCTTTCCTCTCTTCTTGCTATCTGTCTTTAACTCTCTTCTACCTCCAGTACCTCTCCTCCTCTCTGTAATTCCTAACTCCCACAAAGAAACGTTTCTCCACATGTAGCCTTATATATGCACATTTAGCACCGTGGAAATGTCGTTTCACCACTGTGGTACTGTCTTGACATAATCACTGATGTTCTCCATATCTGGTAATACAGCAGATGTTTTTCATGGAGTATTTTTGATACTTGGTGATGTTTATTGGCGAATAGTGATACTGTCTGTAGATGCTGATTTCCCAGGTATTTATCTTGGTCATTTTGAAATGCCATACATTTTAGGTGTTTTTTGAATATTGCTGTTAGATTTTTTTTTATTATTATTTATTTATTTATTTATCATTTTCAAACTTATTTCAAGCATATTAACCTGTACAGAAAGAAGTTTAACATATAAACAAATTCCATCAGGTTGACATTAAGACAACGGAAAAGAAAAAATATATGTTAACTTTACTCAAGTCCTACAATAGGATCCAAGATTAACAAAATGCGAGCAAATTAAGAAAATAGTCAATGATATAAAACTGTGGAGCTGAGGGCTGATGCCTATATTAATCTAAAGAGCTAATGATGTTCTTCCTTCAGACGAGATAATGCCAAGAAATTAGTTAGCTGAAAAGGTTCATAGAAAACATACTTAATCTCACGGTGATTCAGTATACACTTACAAGAATGCCTTAAATAAAATGTAGCCCCTAAAGCTAGAACACCTGGCTTCAAAAGAAGAAATTTGCGTCGGCGCTTCTGTGTCTCACGTGAGAGATCGGGAAACATCTGGATTTTGAGTCCATGAAATCCTTTTTGTCTGTTTTTAAAGAATAGTCTCAAAATCCATGCCTTATCTGGCTGAAGAGCCATCGTTAAAATTAATGTCGCTGGAGTTGCCATTTCTTTATCTGATGTCTCAAGTAAAGTTGAAACATCTAATACCTCTAAGTTGTTAATCACGTGATGTTGAACTTGATTTTTTGTAGGCAAATAGTAAACCTGAGAGAATGGAGGTAGACATTCCTCCGTAACTCCCAGTATTTCCTTTAAATATCGTTTAACCATTTCTCTAGGGGACACCATAGCGACCCTTGGGAAATTAATCAATCTTAGGTTGTTACCACAAGTGTTGTTTTCCAAAGACTCAATTTTTCTCCTAAGATTTGTATTGTCTTTAATTAATGTCTCTTGAATATTTTTGAAAGATATCAAGTCCTGTTCCATTTTTCCACTAGTTACTTTAGACGAAAGCATATCATTTTGAAGTTCTTTTATCTCTTTTGTTTGTTCAATTAGTTTCCCTTCTATATATTGAAAGTGGGGACTTATGGCTTTACCAAGGTTAGCCACAGGGTCACTTCAGTGGGTTTAGTTATAGGGATTTCTCCTTGGTTAGTGAAAAAATGCTCACCGTCAGTTAAAACTGCTTGGCATTTTCCCTTCTGGGCATGTCCTTCACTCAGCGTTGATTTTGCCTCGGTCTCCTTAATGGGGCTTTCCTGCCGAAATTCCCCATCTCCCAGGCTCTCTGCTGATAAACTTGTCTCCAGAGGAGGGGACAATCCAATCCACGGGGTCTCCCCACTCTGTAGAGAGCTTGTGGTCCGAGGCTGTGAGGGCGGTGCTCTAGCGTCAGGGCTGAGGGTGGTGTCCGGCCCAAGGAGAGTCGCCTTGGTCCCGCCTTCTCTCAGCGTCTCCAGCGGGCTTACAACTGACGCCGGTGAGGCACTTTGCATCCTCCTCAGCAGTTCGTCTATGGTACCGGCCGAGGTTCCTCCGGTGTGCCAAGAGGCAGCAGCGGCACTCCGTCCTCGTCTCTTCGGCATTCCTGTGAGTAATAACCCCACTCACCGAAAATTCCTTATATTGAACGAATTCTGAGGAGCGTTCCTCAGCACTACTAGTGTGCGGCCATCTTGGATCTGAAGTCCACCTTGCTGTTAGATTTTGAATGTCTTCGGAGCAATGTCTAACTTCAGATTTATCAAGGAAGTGCACTATTTAAGAATCAAGGTAGCTTAAACCATTCAAACTCACAATTAAGCCAGAATCAATTTTTCCAGCTACATCAGCAACCTTTATTAAGTCTTATTAGACCCTCAGCGCCATTGGTGGTTACAGTAGTTGTCGGCAGGGAATAGGGATGGAGCCTTGAAAAAAAGCGATTTAGGCGAAACATGTCGGCTTTGACATCCCTAAATGGCGTTGACATCTCTAGCGAAGACTACCTAATCACAAGCTCAAGCTAAGTATTAGCTGATGAATAATAAATAGAGTGGAAATCATAGAAATAAATTAAATATCAAGCTCTAGTTAAGGGACAGAAATAATAGACCCAGTAACGAGCTGACACGTAAAGCTTAGAACTATGAGAAGTTTGAGTTCTGAGTGGTGGCGCTGAGGGTCTAATAAGACTTAATAAAGGTTGCTGATGTAGCTGGAAAAATTGATTCTGGCTTAATTGTGAGAGAGAGTAACTTCAGATTTAGACATCATATCAAAAATGCCCTTTTTTATGTCCTTGGAAGAAATGTACTCATATAAGAGAACATAAGCAATGCCTTCACTGGGTCAGACCTGGGGGTCCATCGTACCCAGCAGCCCGCTCATGCGGCGGTCCAACAGGTCCAGGACCTGTATAGTAATCCTCTATCTATACCCTTCTATCCCCTTTTTCAGCAGGAAATTGTCCAATCCTTTCTTAAACCCCGGTACCGTAATCTGCCCTATTATATCCTCTGGAAGCACATTCCAGGTGTCCACCACACGGGTGAAGAAGAACTTCCTAGCATTCGTTTTGAATCTGTCCTCTTTCAATTTTTCTGAATGCCCTCTTGTTCTTTTATTATTTGAAAGTTTGAAGAATCTGTCCCTCTCCACTCTCTCTATGCCCTTGATAATTTTGTAAGTCTCTATCATATCCCCTCTAAGTCTCCTCTTCTCCAGAGCAATTAAAAGCCCCAGTGAAAGTGACAGAACTGAACTATGTCAAAGCAGATTGTCTTTGTTCCTGTCTTACTTTGTTTACTCATTTCTATGATTCATCTATGGGTGAACAGGAATTTATTGAAGCTTAAAGCATCTAAGACAATGCTTTTATATGTTGTTAGGCCCTCTTTTACTAAGCTGAAGAGAACTTCTTTGAGCTCATAGACCTGAGTCTGACACAGAAATCCATCCAGAAATGACTGTTCTTGCCATAACTTAGGAGCTCATCGGTTTTCTCGTTTCTCAAATTGGTCATCATATTATCCCAGGACAAGCAGGCAGCCTATTCTCAACATATGGGTGACGTCATCCACGGAGCCCGGATGCGGACAGACCTCGCAAGCAGACTTGCTTGTAGAAACATAGAAGTTTTGAGTCAGCCGCACCGCGCATGCGCGAGTGCCTTCCCGCCCAGCACAGGGCAAATCTCCTCAGTTCTCAGTTTTCCGCGGAGCCGAGAAGTCTGTACTTTGACACTCTGCATTGAACTTCGTTCACTTGGTGCCTTCTCTCACTGCGGTTTGTGTTCTTTTAGTCGCAAATCGCTGTGTTACTTTCTTTATTTTCCTTTTCAAAAATAAAGACATTTTAATTTTTCTTCATTGACTGATGGGCCAGGCCGCGCGGCCACAGCCTGCGGGCTTTGACTTCGCAGCAGCTATCTTCCTTCCTATGTCCCGGCCAGTCACAGGCTTCAAGAAGTGTAGCCAGTGCCAGCGTGCGATTTCTCTCACGGACCCACACCGCTGGTGCCTTAAAGTGCCTTGGGCCTGACCATAATCCAAAGTCGTGCGAGCACTGTATTACTCTTCAACCTCGAGCCCTTAAACATCATCGAGTTTTAGTGGAGAAACTCTTCAGGATACACTTTTCAGTGACACCCTCGACCTCGAGTGCTGCCTCAGTCCCACCTTCCAGCGAGGGTCCTACTGCTTCCACGACTCTGACGTCGAGCCTCATCAGACCGTCCTCGTTTGGATCGTCTTTAGCCTCGAGTACACCTGCTTTATCTTCCCCTGAGCTTCTCTCAGGTCAGATACCTAAGCAGAAGGTTCCTGCGGTGGTCCTCAAGCTTTCCAAGTCCAAGCACATCTCCACTGCCACCTTGGAGCCTTTAGCCTCAGCAAGTGGTCCGGTTTCAGACATGGATCCACCTTTGCAGGCTTCTCTCTAGACCATTTTGGAACAGCAATTTGTTCAGTTATTGAGCAAATATGGTTCTGCCTCGATGCTGCCTCCGGTAATCCAGCCTGGGCAATCAGCAGTCTTCTGTAAGGTTGAGTCCCTGCCTGTGCCTCGAGCTGAAGCATCACACTCTGTGCAAGGAGCAGAGTCTTTGTGAGTGTCTGGTCTGGCATCTACACACTCTATGCAAGGAGTAGATTCTTTGTGAGTGTCTTAACAGGAATTCTCACACTCCATACAAGGAGCAGAGTCTTTGGGAGTGCTTTGAGATTCCTCTATCTAATCCACTGTGTTTCGATCTACAACTTCTAGCCCTATCCATTCACCAGTAGCATTGCCTGTTTCCATTCATAGGGCGAAGTCTCCTCGATCCTCGAGACCTGCTTCCAGACACCACTCTTGTTGTTGATCAAGGCCTTCATCGAGACATCCATCGAGGCGCAGATCTTCTACTAAAGAGCAGCCTTCTTCATCTAGGCCTCATTCCAGGCCTTCTAGCTCTTTGAGGCCTCCAACTCCTCGCTCGAGGTCACCGTTTCTGGACCCTGAGGAATCAGCTGCTTCCATTGCCTCCTCCAAGTCTCCATATTCTTTGGATTGCCAGTTCTCCAGAGAGGCTTCATCTTCGTTCTCAAGGTCATTGAGTCCCTCTCAAACGTTGTCTGGAGACTCCTTATGCTATACCTGCTGTTCCAGGCAAATTGGACTCGAGGTATAGAACTCTGCATTGCAAAGGGTTTGAGAAATCACAGTTATCTCACCAATCCCTCCTTGTGGAGTCCTCTTTGAAAAGAACCCATCCTTCCAGGGTCTATGCTACAGTTCCTCCTGGAAGGGAGGGTAAGACCATGGACAAGTTTGGACGCCGTTATATCAAAAGGCTATGATGTCCTCTAAAATCCTCAATTACAATTTTGTCTTTGTTACTTATTTCAAGTTCCTTATTGATCTTCTCCCAGGCTTTCTGAAGAGCTTGGATCAACATAGACATTTCAAGTTCCAAGAAGTCACTGCTACTCTGTCACAACTCAGATTGCATCTTCTCCAGTCATCTTATGATGCCTTTGAGCTGTCAGCTAGGGTCACTGCTTTCTCTGTAGTAATGCGCCGTTTGGCCTGGCTTCGCACCATTGACATGAATCCTAATCTTCAGGACCGTCTGGCTAACATTCCTTGTCAGGGCAATGACCTCTTTGATGAATCCATAGAGGCTGCCATTAAGAAGTTGTCTGAACATGAAAAATCTTTTGCTTCCATTGTCAGACCAAAGCCAAAGTCAGCTCCTGCAAAACCTTCACGCCCTACTCCAGTTTTCCAGAGACGTTATACTCCAAGGGCGGCTCCTTACACTCGAGCAGCTCCCAAGAAACTGCAGCAACAGAAACCTCAGCCTTCTGCTGCACCTAAGGCTTCGCAGCCTTTTTAATTGTCTAAAACAGAGCATAACCTCTATCGTTCTGCCTCTGTCCTTCCTTCCCCATAGGAGGTCGTCTCCATCATTTGTACCACCGATGGGAGACTATTACATCTGACCTCTGGGTGCTGTCAATAATCAGGGAAGGATACTCTCTTCATTTCACTCAGGTTCCACCAGAGCTTCCTCCAAGAGAGTATCCAATCCATCCCAGACCGCCCTTCTTCTTCAGGAAGCTCGAGCTCTGCTTCGTCTCTGTGCCATTGAAGAAGTTCCTTTGGAACAGCAGAGCAGGGGTTTTTATTCCCGTTACTTCCTAGTTCCGAAGAAGACAGGCGATCTGAGACCCATTTTGGATCTCAGGGCTCTCAACAAATTTTTAGTCAAAGAAAAATTTTGTATGTTGTCCCTGGTGTTCCTTTACCCCTTCCAGATCAGAACGATTGGTTATGTTCTCTGGATCTCAAGCAGGCTTATACTCACATCCATATTCATCCAATCTCCCGTCAGTATCTCAGATTTCAGGTGGGGAATCTGCATTATCAATACAGAGTGCTACCCTTTGGCATGGCTTCATCTCCCAGAGTGTTCTCCAAGTACCCGGTGGTGGTAGCAGCAGCTCTAAAGAACCATGGTGTTCAGGTGTTCCCCTACCTAGACGACTGGCTCATCAAAGATTCGCACAAAAGATATATAACCCTGCAGACTCAGCAGTTGCCAATAAGTCCAATATATCAATCAAATAATCTATAATTGGCTAACTGTTTTGCTCCTCGGGGAGAGTGTTAGGCCTTATGGGAATAAGAATCTATTCCAAACACTGTAAATAAGCGGACAAGAGTATGAGCTCTAAGAGTATAAATGTGAGATATGCCACCTGAGCTTATAAATCCCACATTTATACTCTTAGAGCTCATACTGATGTGCGCTTATTTACAGTGTTTGAAATAGATTCATATTCTCGCAAGGCCTAACACTCTCCCCGAAGAGCAAAACAGTTAGCCAATTACAGATTATTTGTTATTTCATCAAAGATTCAACATCTCAGGGAGTTATTGTAGCAACCCAACGGACTACATGGTTCCTACAAAGCTTGGGATTCGAATCAACTTTCCCAAATCCCAACTTAAGCTCTCTCAGAATCTACAGTTCATCAGAGCTGTTCTGGACACTATCCAACTAAGAGCATTCCTTCTGCAACAATGTCTGGAAGCTCTTCTTCAACTCTGTCATGCAGTGTCTTCAATCTCAGTGAGACACATGATGGTACTACTAGGATACATGGCCTCCACAGTACACGTGACTCCTTTCGCCAGACTTCACTTCAGAATTCCTCAGTGGACCCTGGCATCTCAGTGGACACAGGCTTGCAAACCACTCTCTCAACACATTACAATCACTCCTTCTTTGAAACAGTCTCTCCGCTGGTGATTGCTCTCTTCCAATCTCTCCAGAGGTTTGCTGTTTCAAATGCCCCCTCATCAGAAGGTCCTCACAACAGATTCCTCGATCTACATTTAGGGGGGCTCATCTCAATGGTCTCCGTACTCAAGGCCACTGGACCAATCTGTTGGAACTCAGAGCGATCTTCAAGTTCAAGTTCAAGTTCAAGTTTATTAGGATTTTATATACCGCCTATCAAGGTTATCTAAGCGGTTTTACAATCAGGTATTCAAGCATTTTCCCTATCTGTCCCGGTGGGCTCACAATTTATCTAACGTACCTGGGGCTATGGAGGACTGAGTGACTTGCCCAGGGTCACAAGGAGTAGCGCGGGGTTTGAACCCACAACCCCAGGGTGCTGAGGCTGTAGCTTCAACCACCGCACCACACACTCCTTCAATGCTCTCAAAACTTTTCAACATCTACATGACCAGGTAGTCCTCATTTGGATGGACAACTAAGTCGCCATGGATTATGGCAACAAACAGGGGGAGACGGGATCTCCCTCCTTTTGTCAAGAAGCTCTGAAGGTTTGGAACTGGGCAATCCTTCACAAAATCTACCTGAAAGCTGTCTACATCCAAGGGGCGAAAAATTGTTTGGCGGACAAATTGAGTCATCCTCTGCAACCTCACGAATGGACACTCAATTCCTCGCATCTTCATCACATTTTTTTGCAGTGGGGAATACCTCAGATAGATCTCTTTGCATCTCCCCACAACCACAAACTGCCTCATTTCTGCTCACTTCGAGGCAGATGCTTTTCTACTGGAATGGACAAATCGCTTCCTGTATGCATTTCCTCCATTCCCTCTCATTCTCAAGACTCTTGTCAAGTTAAAGAACAATCATGCCACCATGATTCTGATAGCTCGTAGGTGGCCGAGACAACCCTTCTACTTCAACTCAGCAACAGGGAGACATACCTTCTACCAGTTTTTCTGTCTCTGCTTACACAGTCAAGGATCTCTACTTCATCCCAACCTGCAGTCTCTACATCTGACAGCTTGATACCTCTCAACATAACCCCTCTTCAGTTTTCTCAACCTGTAAGAGACATTTTAGAGGTTTCTAGAAAACCTGCCACTAGACAATGCTACCACCAAAAATGGACTAGATTTTCTACATGGTGCATCTCTCATGAACTGGAGCCTCAAGATTCCTCCTTATCTTCTGTTCTAGATTATCTTTTGCACTTATCCACCTCTGGCCTCAAGTCTACATCGATTTGAGTCCATCTCAGTGCAATTGCTGCTTTCCATCAGCCTATTGAAGGGAAACCCCTCTCTGCTCTTCCGGTGGTTTCCAGATTTATGAAAGGACTTTTCAATGTCAAACCTCCTCTCAAACCACCTCCAATGGTTTGGGATCTCAATATTGTTCTTGCTTAATTGATGAAGCCTCCATTTGAACCAATGTCTACGGCTCATCTTAAGTATCTTACTTGGAAAGTTGTTTTTCTCATTGCCCTCACATCTGCTCGAAGAGTCAGTGAGCTGCAAGCATTAGTTGCTGATCCACCTTTTACAGTTTTCCATCATGACAAGTTGGTCCTCCGTACTCATCCTAAATTCTAACCTAAAGTGGTTTCGGAATTTTATCTCAACCAATCTATTGTACTTCCAGTGTTTTTTCCAAGACCTCATTCTCATCCTGGAGAATCAGCTCTTCATACTCTGGACTGTAAACGTGCTTTGGCCTTCTACTTGGTACGCACCAAACCACACAGAACTGCTCCTCAACTTTTTGTCTCCTTCGATTCAAACAAGTTGGGACATCCAATCTCTAAGCGTACCATCTCCAACTGGATGGCTGCTTGTATCTCTTTCTGGACAGTAGAGTGGGCAGACTTGATGAGCTATAGCCCTTTTCTGCCATCATCTTTCTATGTTTCTATGTTTCTACAACTACAGAGTCGAGTCACAGCCCACAAAGTCAGAGCCATGGCAGCTTAAGTAGCTTTCCTCAGATCTATACCTATTGAGGAAATTTGCAAAGCTGCTACCTGGTCCTTGGTTCATACTTTCACCTCTCACTATTGTCTGGATGTTTTCTCCAGACGGGATGGCCATTTTGGCCAGAGAGTATTACAAAATTTATTCTCCTAAGTTGCCAACGCTCCCACCATCACATTCTGGTTAGCTTGAAGGTCACCCATATGTTGAGAATAGGCTGCCTGCTTGTCCTGGGATAAAGCACAGTTACTTACCGTAACAGTTGTTAACCAGGGACAGCAGGCAGGTATTCTCACAACCCAACCACCTCCCCTGGTTGGCTTCTCTACTAGCTATCTGAACTGAGGAGACTCGCCCTGTGCTGGGCGGGAAGGCGCATGCGCAGTGTGGCTGATTCGAAACTTCTACATTTCTACAAGCAAGTCTGCTTGCGAGGCTGACATCATCCAGGCTCCATGGATGACATCACCCATATGTTAAGAATAGCTGCCTGCTGTCCCTGGATAACAACTGTTACGGTAAGTAACCATGCTTTCTCAACCAGTTGATGCAAAACCAGACAATCATCAATAAAGTATCATCAGAGAGACAGTCCTCAGATTACCAAGAGCAACTTAGCACCGCCTGGTGAACCAAGGAACAGTGAAGACCTTCATCTGACCAGTCACTGAAGTGATCTTCCTACATCTTGAAGTAACATGAGACAAGGACATCATGGACCATTGTCCATCCCAAAGACTTAGAGACTCTCCTTTTCTCTCTTTTGTGTTGTTAGTCTCTTGTTACAGCTCCTGTGAGATTGCCAGAGAGAGTTCATCCAAACGTCAGAGGCATCAAGACAAGCCAGAAGCCATCAAGTCAAGCTTCAGTGACTTATGAACTTTAAATGGACTATGTGGTATTATTAAGTTTAAATAGTTATAGTGGTATCTACAGATAACAGACTGGGAGAGTCATGATGTAGATAATGTACCCTGTTGGTAGCTTAATGAATGGTGCTCCTGGCTCTCCGTGTGCAAAGCTGCAATACAGAGGGCTTATCTTAGACATTTAAACAGTGTGTAATGCAAGCTTCTAATTAATCTGGTGTTGTTAAGTTTAAAGTACAGTATCACTATTTTCACAGAGAATAGTGAAAATACATTCCCAGTTCCCCAGCCCTTAGGATATACTGGTAGAAGTGTGGATTTGAAGAGAGCAGAATCCTTAGATCTACAGAACTGTAAGTTCATTTACTTCTTTGTTTTAAGTTAAAATAAAGCTAGTTTGTTTAAGGAACTGCAGAATCCAGTCTGGTAATATTATTAAGCTGGAATTGGATAAAATATAAGAAAGCAATGTGGCATGGACCAGGTCCCAAAATTTTCCATAGGAAGAAAAAAAAATTATTTCCTTGTATAAGATATAATGGGAGTTATGGGGCAAATGGGAGGCTAGCCAGTCTCCTCCTTTAAGCTGAAAAAAGGTTTGGAGTAGAGTCCTCTAGAAGGCAAATAAAGCCCATGTATCTAGAGCAGTGTTTTTCAACCTTTTTTGGGCAAAGGCACACTTGTTTCATGAAAAAAATCACGAGGCACACCACCATTAGAAAATGTTAAAAAATTTAACTCTGTGCCTATATTGACTATATATAAAGTAATTCTCTTGAATAGGAATCAAATAAACACAAAGAAAGTATTTTATAATTACTTTATTATGAAATATTAAGTAAACAGAATAGTGAAAAATTATAAAATACTTTATTCAGTGCGAAACCTGGGCCTGTTTGGCTGAACACAAAGCTGATATTCTGGCTGGAATCGAAGAAAGACACACACATAGCTCTTCGTCAACAGCCGTTCCCTTCACCGCCCCGTCACCGTCACCGCCATCCCTTTCACCGCCCCGTCACCGCCACTGCCATCCCATTCACCGCCCCGTCACCGTCCCCGCTGCATCCATATAAGCCTTAGTACTGTAATATTTAGCTTATTCCTTTCTTATAAATCAAAGTTCCTGCTGCTGAACTAGAGAAAGAGATGTTCAGCTGGCGGGGCTTTGTTTATAAATTTTTATCAACACAACTAATATACTATTTTATCCTAAAGCAAAAAATAAATAAATAAATATAATTTTTTTTCTACCTTTGTTGTCTGGTTTCTGCTTTCCACATCTTCTCATTCAATTCCTTCCATCCACTGTGTGTCTTCTCTCTACGTCTTCCATTTGCTGTTACTGTGCCTCTCCCTTCACCCCCCCCCCCCAATTGGTCTAGCACCCATCTTCTTCCCTCCACTCCCCCATAGTCTGGCATCTGTCTTCTTCCCACTCTGTCTTCCACATTTCCCTTCGGGGTCTGTTCCTCTCCACCCTCCTTCAATGTCTGTCCTATTCCTTTCCACCACCACCCTTCCCTCCCTCCTTTACCATCTGTTCCTTTCTACTACCCTTCAGCTCCTCTCACGTGGCTTATCTATCTACCTTCCTCCCTCTTATTTTCATGGCACGTTACAATGTAATTTGTGCAAGCCACTGGAGCCTACGAGCTCGGTCCCTGTCCCATCCCCAAAAACCATCTCGCTTCTGTGCTCCTATTTTCTCCATTTCTAATATCTCCCCTATGTATCTGTCATTGCCCCCCCCCCTGTGTCCATATACCATCCCCATGGCATGTCCCCTTTATGTCTCTGTCCCTATGCCCCATGCACATAATTTCCCCTCTTTCTGTTACCTTCCTGTGTCCAGATTTCCCCTATCTTCCTCTTCCATACCAGTGTGTCTCTTCTTTTCAACCCCATCTAGCTTTTTTCCTTCTTTCTTCCCCCCCCCCCTGCTTCTAGCATCTGGCTCACCTGCCTGTCCTTCCCTTTCTTTCCTGCTGTGGGTTTTTCTTTCCGTCTTCATCCCCTTGGCCCAG
Organism: Geotrypetes seraphini; assembly: GCF_902459505.1. Lineage (NCBI taxonomy): Eukaryota > Metazoa > Chordata > Amphibia > Gymnophiona > Dermophiidae > Geotrypetes > Geotrypetes seraphini. The sequence continues at coordinate 177,945,328 of NC_047086.1, read as the reverse complement.
AATCCTTTTCCCTTTCACTCCCTCCTTCCAATTTGAGCTGGGAACACGAGCGATCGCACGGTCCCCGCAGCCACCACTCGCCTGCCCAATCGATCCTACTGTTTAGCCAGCTCTCTCCCTTCGCCTCACCTTAGTTTGTAGGTTTTGTTTTTCGGCGACATGCACGCTTTCCCAAAGAGCCGTGCATGCGCGGCTGCTCAGTGTTCAATCTTCTGCTCTGCTGCAACTTCCTGTTTCCGGTTGCGTCAGAGCAGAAGATCGAAACTGAACAGCAGCGGGGACCGGGGGAGTCTCATGGGAGCGCGTGCGGGACCCGGCCTGAGGCCTAATCAGTGTCTGCACCGTACAGCACACCAGGCAACATCTCGCGGCACACTAGTGTGCCGCGGAACAGCGGTTGAAAAACACTGATCTAGAGGCTCAATTGCTTGTTATGGAAGCAAAGCAATGAAGCTTCATCTACTTGCTTCATATATAAGGGACCACTGAAAAGTTCTCAGCCCAAAAAGAAGAAAATGATGTGGAGCCATAAAACTTACAACTTATTCCACACTTTTTGGTTCAATGATATGAAATGAAAAGTGTCAAATAACTTGTAAGTTTCATGGCTCCCCATCATTCTCTTCTTGGTTGGGTTGAAAACTTTTCACCAGTCGGGGTAAGGCTTTTTTATTTTTGCTGGGGGTAGGAGGGGAATGGTGCAAGTGCCTAGAGCCCCCCTGGCAAAGCTGAGATGGAGTTTCAAGATTTCTGGCCCTGATTGAGCCTGTTTCTTAGCTTTCTACCCTAGGGCCCAATATGTCTAGGGCCCTGCCCCTTGTAAAAATCTTTTGAAGAGTCTGAAAACAATCCAAACAGTGGTTGAAGTTCCCATTTTATGCCAAGAGAGGTTTGAGAAAAGCTGTCATTTTGCTTTCTAGAGGCCAAAGTTGCTTGGGGGAATTGACTCTTATGAGTCTGAATCCCAGCAACTAGAGTTCAGCTCAGTGCAAACCTTGTCAGAGCTTCTGGATCATGTTTGTGGGGAGTTTGAGGGAGTCTTTAACCTTGGATGAGTTACACTGATTCATTAGCTTGGATTCATAATTTATTGCTATATTGTTATCCCTGTTTTATACTTTTTACTATTTTCTAGGGATTTCCTTTTGGAAATAGACTAGCAATTAATCACTAGCTGAGTGCAAATAAATGAGTAAGAATACAAATTACTGTAATTGGTGGATTAGCATGTGAGTGTTGACAGCAACAAAGCAAATGTACGATAGGTTGAAGAGATTATAAGTACAGATTAAAAGTGGAGCATGCATAAGCATGCTTGAAACATAAATCTGGGTGGGCCCAGTGGCTCAAATGAAATGTTCCTAGTTTGATTCCAGGTTGTTCCAAAGGTATTGTGTTCACAGACTTAGGGAGTAGAGTGGGGTGGGGTGAGAGAGATGGGACTGTGGTGTGGAATGATGCCTAGATGGCTCAGGGGCAGGGGAATGTCTTTTTGTTTGGGCATGGCCAAGCTCTGCCTCTCCAATTTTCCATGACCCCATCCCCAGCTCCAGTTATACACGAATCCCCCTCCTCCCCAGCCTCAGCATCTCCCCTTCCCTTTCCTATCACTGCACTGCAGGGACTTCAGGGACCATACGGACTCCACCTGACCAGAAGGGGTAAGAACGTCTTTGGACACCGACTAGCCCACCTGCTTCGTAGAGCTTTAAACTAGGTAAGTTGGGGGAGGGTACCCACTCACATACCGGCGCGGTAAGGAACCATCCTGGCGAGGTAAGTTGCAACTCCATTTCTGAGTCCGAGGTAAGTACACACATTAAAAACAATACTATAGGAGTCACACTAACTCAGGCGGGAAATTCTCCATAGGGACTTAGCAAACATAAGGTATGGAGGGATATGTGTGTTAATACATACAGTTTAGGCAATAAATTTTGGAATTGGAGACGGAAATAATGAACGCCGACCTAGACATGGTGGCGATATCCGAGACTTGGTTCACAGATTCACATGGGTGGGATATGGCTATACCGGGTTACAACTTACTTCGTCGAGACAGAGAGGGCAAATTAGGAGGAGGGTTAGCACTATACACTAAAGAGGACATCAAAGTTACCAGAATCGCAGATGTCAGGTACACCAGGGAATCCCTCTGGGTGAACCTGGCCAGGGGAAATGACAAATGCCTGTATCTTGGTGTAATATACTGACCTCCAAGACAACAGGAAGACAAGGATATAGAATTAGTCGAGGACATAAAGAACATCACTTTGCGTGGGGACACAGTATTGTTAGGGGACTTCAATATGCCAGATGCAGATTGGAACACACTTTCCGCTACGACCAGCTGCAGCAGAAGGCTATTAACCTCCATAAAGGGAGCACGACTCAAACAAATGGTATTGGAGCCCACTAGGGATCAGGCGATACTGTACCTGGTACTCACCAATGGAGAAAGCGTCTCAGAGGTTTTGGTAGGCGATACGCTTGCCTCCAATGACCACAAAATGGTATGGTTCAACCTCAGGAAAGGTTTCATTAGATCAAACAAAGGTCCTCAACTTTCGGGGCACTGACTTCAAACGCATGGGAGATTTCGTTGCAAAACCAAGCTGAAACCGATAATGTAGAGGCTATGTGGTCAACTCTGAAATCTACCCTACACGAAGCAACTAACCGCTATATAAAAACAGTAAGCAAACGGCGGAGAAACAATAAACCTCAGTGGTTCACTGCGGAGATCTTGGACCTTGTTAAAAAGAAGAAAAAAGCATTTATCTCCTGCAAACAATCAGGAAAAAGGGAGACAAAAGAAGACTATCTGGCCAAGTCTAAAGCTGTCAAAACAGCAGTCAGAGAGGCCAAACTCCAAATAGAAGAGAATCTAGCAAAGAACATTAAGAAGGGGGATAAATCCTTCTTCAGGTATATTAGTGACAGAAAAAGAAACAGATGGGATAGTACACCTTAGGAAACCAGACGGGAATTATGTAGAATCGGATTCCGATAAAGCCGAACTACTAAATGAATACTTCTGCTCAGTCTTTACCTGCATGGTGCCGGGGTCTGGTCCACAGTTGCAGACAAGGGAAAGCTCGGAAGACCCGTTTCAGAATTTTGAGTTTATGCCCAGCAGCGTCTACTGTGAACTATCAAGACTCAAAGTGAACAAAGTAATGGGACCAGACAATCTACACCCCAGGGTGCTTAGAGAGTTGAGTGATGTCCTGGCGGAACCGTTATCCGCGCTCTTCAATCTTTCCCTAAGTACAGGAAAAGTCCCGTTGGACTGGAAAACAGCTAACATCATTCCACCCCACAAAAAGGGATGCAGAACGGAGGCTGCGAATTACAGACTGGTGAGTCTCACTTCAATAGTGAGTAAACTTATGGAAACACTAATTAAACACAAATTAGATACGATCCTGAATGAGGAGAATCTACGTGATCCCCATCAACATGGATTTACAAAGGGAAGGTCCTGTCAATCCAATCTAATCAGCTTCTTTGACTGGGTAACAAGAAAGCTGGATATGGGGGAGTCCCTGGATGTCGTGTACTTGGACTTCAATAAAGCTTTTGATAGTGTCCAACACCGCAGGTTATTGAGCAAGATGAGTTCAATGGGATTAGGAGAAACGTTAACTGCTAAGCGGTAGACTTCAGAGGGTGATGGTCAACGGTACCCTCTCCAAAATGTCGGAGGTGATCAGTGGAGTGCCGCAGGGCTCGGTCTTGGGCCCGATCCTATTTAACATTTTCGTAAGAGACCTGACTCAGGGGCTTCAAGGTAAAATAACATTATTCGCCAATGACGCCAAACTATGCAACATAGTAGGCAAAAGCACATTGCCCGACAGTATGAGTGGGGCCTACTCTTACTGGAACATTGGTCCTCGACTTGGCAACTAAGCTTCAATGCCAAAAAGTGTAAGGTCATGCTCCTTGGCAGCAGAAATCCATGCAGAACTTACACCCTAAATGGTGAGACCTTAGCTAGGACTGCAGCAGAATGAGACTTAGGAGTGATCATTAGTGAAGACATGAAAACTGCCAATCAAGTGGAGAAAGCTTCATCTAAGGCTAGACAAATGATGGGTTGTATCTGTAGAAGTTTTGTCAGCTGAAAGCCCAAAGTCATAATGCCGTTGTACAGATCCATGGTGAGACCTCATCTGGAATACTGTGTACAATTCTGGAGGCCACATTACCAAAAAGATGTGCTGAGAGCTGAATCGGTTCAGTGAATGGCCACCAGGATGGTCTCAGGACTCAAGGATCTCCTGTATGAGGAAAGGCTGAATAAATTGCAGCTATACTCACTCGAGGAACGTAGAGAGAGGGGAGACATGATTGAGATGTTCAAATATATCACAGGCCGTATCGAGGTAGAAGATGATATCTTTTTTCTTAAAGGACCCACGGCCGCAAGAGGACATCCGCTGAAAATCAGGGGCGGGAAATTTCATGGCGACACCAGGAAGTATTTCTTCACTGAAAGGGTGGTTGATCATTGGAATGATCTTCTACTGCAGGTAATTGAGGCCAGCAGTGTACCAGACTTTAAGAAAAAATGGGATAAGCATGTGGGATCTCTTAGGGGAAGAAGTTAGGGGGTGGGTCATTAGTGTGGGCAGACTTGATGGGCCGTGGCCCTTTTCTGCCGTCATTTTCTATGTTTCTATGTAGTCTCTCCTCATGCCATGAATGTTACAGAGGTACGGGGATAGGAAGCGGCACACAAGCATGGCAGTGGGGGGGAGGGTGGGTGCCTGTGCCCTTACCAAGACAGCGTCAGGGGAGGACTGCCCCCTCCCCCCTTACTATATCACTGCTTCTTGGAGCAACTGGACCAGGAAACAACAAGAGGGATAATCAAGGAGTAAAAGGTGTGCTCAGGGAGGATAACTCCATAGCAGAGTGACTGAATTAATTCTTTGCTTTGGTCTTTACTGAAGAAGATGTAAGAAATCTTCCTGAACTGGAAATGGTTTCAAAGGTGATGAGGTGGAGGAATTGAATGAAATCTCGGTGAACCTGGAAGACGTACTAAGCCAAATCTACAAGTTAAAGAGTGATAAGTCACCTGGACCAGATGGCATACATCCCAGGGTACTGAAAGAACTCAAACATGAAAATGCTGATTTGTTAGTGATCTGTAACCTGTCGCTAAAATCGTCTGTAGTACCTGAAGATTAGAGGGTGGCCAATGTTATGCCTATTTTTAAAAAGGGTTCCAGGGGAGATTCAGGGAATTATAGACCGGTAAGCCTGACCTCAGTGCTGGGCAAACTAGTGGAAACAATTATAAAAAATAAAATTGTAGAACATGTAGACAAACATGATTTAATGAAACAGAGTCAGCATGGGTTCAGCCAAGGGAGGTCTTGCCTCACCAATTTGCTTGACTTCTTTGAAGGAGTGAATAAACATGTGGATAAAGGAAAGCTGGTTGATGTGGTGTATCTAGATTTCTAGAAAGTTTTTGTCAAAATTCCTCATGAGAAGCTCCTGAGAAAATTAAAGAGTCATTGGATAGGAGGCAATGTTGAATTGTGGATTAGGAATTGGTTATCGGGATTCCAGAACTTGGAGGTGCAGCTGCATGGATGTGTAACTGCTGAGTTCCCACTTCTAGACATCTTTAGAGCATTTTTAAAAAGAGATTTTAAATCTTCCCTCAGAAGCTGATATCTCTAACTCTTCTCAACAATGACTTCTATCAAACAAACCAAGACTGAGGTGACTTCAAACTCTGGAATAAAGGCTAAAAGGCAAAAGGCAGAACCAACCATGCCTTCTAAGACCATTTTACCTTTAGATGCCCAGGATATGATTGAGATCTTAGAGGAACTAAAAAGTATTAAAACAATGATTGCAACAAATACTGAACAGCTGACAAAATTAGAGCAAAAGATGGATGTGGTAAACAGCAGTGTGAAGAAACTAGAAACCAGGGTTGAGAAAATTGAAATGGAGCAAATACAATTTTAAAAGGATCATAAAGCTATTCATGATCTGGAAAAAAGGATGGTGGATATGGAGAACAGATCACGTAGAAATAATTTAAAAATTTTGGGTTTGGTTGAGGGAATTGAAGGAAAGAATGTGATAGTCTTTTTGGAGTAAAATATACCAAAAATACGCCCTCTCAGACTAAAGGTCCCATTGGAGATTGAAAGGGCACACAGAGTACCAGGGAGAAGGGCCAATGGACAGTCAGATCCTAGACCACTAATTTTTCATATACTGTGTTTTCAACATGTGTTAGAAATATTAAAAATGGCAAAGGAAAATAAAAACCTGACTTATAAAGACTCAAAAATCCTGTTTGTTCCGGACTTTGCAAGGGAAACAGTAAATATACACAGACAATTTCTATCAATGAGGTCAAAACTACAGGAGATTGGAGCAAGGTATGGCCTTTATTACCCTGGTTTAATGCGGATCACATACAAAGGTAAATCTTTTCAATTTGATGATTCTGATAAACTAAAAGAATTTTTGGAGCAGCAAGAAACACCAATGAACTGACTCTACTGTCCTGTGAGTTGTGAGATGGCTAGCTGAGGAAATTTGGATTTTTTAGGTTTATTAATGTGAGTTTATAAGTAAATATAACTTTGATTTATGGCAATTTATTTTTGATTTTAATAAAAAAACAACTAATGGATTCTCTGAGCTTACAACTGCCATGGACTAGAAGATCTCGAGGGCAGTATAATTACCTTTGAATAAGCCATCTGATTGGATAGGAATCGATCTGAGCTTCATTCCAGGTTAGAATGGGACTGTGAATGGAAAATGGAGAAAAAAAAATGGAGATAATGATTATGCTTAAGGTAGAAATGAGGACTCGGCATATGGTTGGCTGAAGCATTTGTGCATGAGCTTGAAAGGGCACTTCCAGATCGCCAGCCTGCAGCTGATAATACCAGTGTTTCTGCATTGGCCTGTGTCCATGGAGAACAGAATTTATCATTGTAATGATTTATCCTTAGTAATCCAGGAAAGTCAGAGAAGTGTAGTTTTCACTTGCACATATCATAAAAATAATCTCAGTTCAACAAGTTTTTGAAAGAAGCATTTAAATATGAAGAACTTGGGCTACCATCTTTGAATAAAGTTTATTTTAATACACTGTAATAAAAAAAATGTAGCAGCTCCCTGGTTGGTCAAAGTGCTTCATGCTGCTGGCGCCGTTTGTGGTCTACAAGGGAGTGTCTTGCACGCGTTGCAGTTAATTTTGTTTTGGAGAATAAACCAGGAAAAACTAAGAAAATAATTCTATTTGGAATCGGATGGAATACAGTGCTCTACAACATCATCAATCATACACAACCCCCACTGTCTATCTGGCTGGGGCCATACAGTTTATACAGGATTTGTCAGATTATGAAATTGTCTTTACTAAGGATAAAAATAGTCTTGCTCCTTGTTCATTGCTGGGATTAGTGAGGATTTTCCAGTCACCCAGATCTACCATGAAGTTGGTGCTCTTATGGGCTTTGTTTCACTATTTAATTATTAATTACCTATTTATTGTTCAATTGTTTTTTGTAAGGAAAAAGGCACAGAGAGGGGATGGCTTAAGAGTGACAATGCTTGGATTTGCTGCTATGTTTGAAAGATGTATATGATTGCACCTATGATCCTTCTATAAGTAGCAGCAGCATGAAATGGTGTTTTTCTTCAGTGATGTCTACTGAAGGAAACTTCTCAAGATAATTAGAAGTTCCAGATGGTTCTATTTACAATGCATTATGATTGATTTTAGAGTAACTACAGATGGCAGGGGATGCTCAGAGGATCAAAAAAGAAGAGAGGAATATATCTTATAGGAACAAATTATTTGTTTATTTATTTAATTATTTAATTAGTTATCTATTTAGTTATTTTTGACTAAAGCTATTAAGTTATTGCTTATGTTTATAGGTTAAATTCAGAGATGTAATTGAGGAAATTGAAATACATATATTTAAGGAATGAAATTTGTCACAAAATTAATTAGTTCAATTAGAAAATATTGTTTGGTGTTAAATACATATCTAATATAATAAAACGGTAAGCTGCGCATGCGCACTTCCTAAGCGTGCGTCTGTTTTCCGTGAGCTGTAGCTAGGAAGTGCGCATGCGCGACTCACCCCTACCCTCTCCGTCGCCTCCCGGCTCCAGCGGCGTGACAGTTTTCAAAGAGGCGCGGGATTGTTTCAACGTGGAACCACCAACTGTTAAAGCTCCTGGCGCTGACTCCCGACGGTGGAAGAGAGGCAAGGTAGAAGAAGATTTCCGCTGCCCGGCCCCCGAGTCCTTTGCCGGCCCCCCCTTCCCTTACCGCAGCCCCAACTGGCGATTTAAGCAGCGTGTCCAGCAGTCTTCATACGCTGCTTCGGGCCCTTCTACTGCCCTGATTTGCTCCGGACGTGCCAGAGTAAATCAGGCCAGTAGAAGGACCCGAAGCAGCTTGTGAAGACTGCTGGACACGCTGCTTGAATCGCCATGTGTAGTCGGATCCGTGGGAAGGGAAGGGGGGGCGGCAAAGGACTCGGGCCCGCGTTTGTAGTCGCGACTGTGGGAAGGGAAAGGGGGTAGAGGAAACAATAATGCTGCTGCACAGGGAACTGGTGTGGGTGGAGGGAAATGGAAGGGGGAGGGAATGCTGCTTTGGACAGACAGACAGAGGGAGGAAGGGAGACAGAAAGACACAGGGGCAGGTGCACAGGGAACAGACACAGGTGCAGGGAGATATACAGAAAGACAAACAGACAAAGGGGGCCAGGGACAGAGACAGACAGAAAGAAAGACAGCAGGAGTCGCGTCAGGAGGGGTGCAGGATGCCGCAGAGGGAACTTTTCCAATGGGTGCAACTGGGCGGCTGTCAGGAACCTCTGATCAGGGCAAGGTAACTGTATCATAGGGATAAGAAAGAGGAGGGGGAAGAAAAAGGAAGGAACGCCTACTGCTGGACAGGGGGAGAAGGAAGGTGCTGATGGACAGGAGGGGTGAAGAAAAAGAAACGGAGGCCTAATGTTGGACAGGGGGAGAAGGAAGGTGCTGCTGGACAGGGGGGAGGTAAAACAAAGGGAGAAGGGCTGCTGCTGCATAAGGAGAGCTGTGAAGGGGTGGTGGTGGACACAGGGGAAGTAAAAGGAAGGGAGAATGGACAGGGGGAGCAGGCAAGGGGTGGTGATGGACAGCCAAGGAAAAAGAAAGACAGAAAGAAAGAAAGCGGCTAAGGAGAGAGAGAGAGAGAAAAAGAAATAAAGAGAGACACACACACATATATTCTAGCACCCGTTAATGTTACGGGCTATATATTTATATATATATATATATAGTTATGTATTAATAAGTAATAAGTGAAAAGACTAATATAATATTTACTTTATTCTATAGATATATTTATGATTCTGTGCATTTTAAGAAACTTAAAATTAGTCTTTGATCTGTTAGGGTCTTTTAATTATTATTACATGAATATTAGTTTGATAAGGGAATTATGGAATTATAGCTAGTTAGATAAGTCTATAAATTTCTATAATTTCTTATATTCATGAAATTCATTATAATATTTATTAATATTAATCATTAGCTTATTTATGGTTGTTTAAAAATCATTTTAGTATCCTTTTTATTTATTTACTATATGTAGTGTTCATGTTTTTACTGTATTATTATTGTATTCTGGGATGGATATTAATAATACTTTTTAAGGGGAGAAATATTTAGGATGCCTGGGGAGGGGTTTTGGGTTGCTTGTCTATATGTGCGCTTTCAAGTTGTCATATGTTCTTGGGAGGAAAGGTGTGGACGTGTATTGATCAAAGGGTGTTGTTAGGTATTAATGGAGTTAGGGGATATGTTTTATGGTTCCATTTCCTTTTTATAGTGACAAAATGATTCTGAAAATATTTTCTCTAAATGTCAATGGTCTCAATCATCCGATTAAGAGAAAAAAACACTTAACTTCTTAAAAAAACAAAATGCAGATATATACTACATACAGAAAACCCATTTAAATGCCATGGAGACAAAAAAGCTAGAGGGTGGATGGGTTAAGCTGGGGAAAAAAGCTGGGGTGGCCATTTTAGTTAGTGCAAAATGTTTAGCTACATTCAAATTGTTTTCTGCGGATCCCGCAGGGAGATGGGTTCTGGTGGATATGAGCTTAGGGAAAGATACTTTGAGGCTTGTTAATATCTACACACCTAATTCAAATCAAAATATATTTTTTAAAACTCTTCAACAGTTGATTCTGCCACTGGCTGCTTCTAACTTAGTGGTGGCGGGGGACTTCAAAGCAGTTATGGATCCGATATTGGATAAAAAACCTAGTAAAGTACTAAAATCATTAGGGCTAGATAACTTGGTACAATCCTGTGATTTAAAAGATATTTGGCGGATTCTTCATTTTAATGATCGGAAATTTTCTTTCTGCTCCCAGGTACATAAATCATTTTCCAGAATAGATTATATATTTGCATCAGATCAATTAATGCAGCAGGTTACAAAGGCCGCCATAGATCTAATTATTTATTCAGATCATGGTAGAATTTGGATTGAATTGAAGATGGATGAACAAGATTATAGTAGACCTGTCTGGAGATTCAATAATACATTGCTTGCAGATTCCAACTTTATTGAGGAATTTCAGTCAAAAATTATTAAATATTTTCAACTCAAATGTTTTAGATGATATCTCTTTAGAAACCTTATGGGATGCTTTTAAAGCTACTATGAGATGGCAAATAATCTCATATTCAGCACACGTCAGGAAACAACTCAATAAAAAATTTTCAAATTTGGAGCAAAATATTAAAGACTTGGAGTCACAATTGGCCTTGAAATGGGAACAAAATACTTTGCAGGCCCTCTTAAAAGCTAAATACAAATACAATGATATTTCCTCTCAAATGGCTAGGAAAGAGTTTTTTTCTCAACAGGCTCTGTATTATGGAAACTTGAATAAAGTGGGAAGAATACTAGTTCATTACTTTAAAGCTAAAAAAAGGAAAGTGAAAATTGTGGCTATCACAGATGAGAATGGGGAAACTCATTCTCAAATTGCAATTATCTTAAAACAATTTTTGAAATATTATAAAGCTTTGTATTCTGAGCTTTATTCAAATAAAGAACTTGAAGGTTTAAAGTTTTTGGAGTTAATTATGGGGCCTAAAATTCTTGAGCATATAAAAGGAACTCTTGATGCGCCTATATCAATGAAAGAATTACAAACAGCATTGAAGTCCCTTAGAGTTGGATCTGCTCCAGGTGGTGATGGTTTCATTGTAGAGTTTTACAAATCATTTCAAAGTACCCTATTACCTCATCTTTTAAATTTATATCAGGTTCAACTGACTAAAGGTTGCGTTACAGGTACTATGGCAGAATCGTTAACTATTGTTTTGCTGAAGCTAAATAAAGATCCTAAGTTGGTTTCAAATTACAGGCCTATTTCTTTGATTAATGTAAATGGCAAACTGTTGGCTAAGTTATTGGATTTGTGCTTGGCCAAGGCTCTCCCTTATATCATTGGTATGCACCAAACAGGGTTTGTTGCTCAAAGACATTCTTCAAATAACACCAGGCTGGCTTTTCACATGTTAAGTTTAACAAAAGTCATGGATGATCCAGCCTTCTCTGTATCCTTGGATGCAGAGAAGGCCTTTGATCGTGTGGAGTGGACCTTTATGTACCAAACAATGGATTGGTTTGGTATTGGTTCAGGATTTATATAAATGATTCAAACCTTGTATAGTTCCCCTTCTGCCAGATTATATATAAATAATACTTTTTCGGAATGTTTCTGTCTGGAGAAGGGAGTTAGACAAGGATGTCCGTTATCTCCTTTGCTGTTTGATATTGTTTTGGAACCCTTGTTATTAGCTATACAACAGGCAAAGGAGATCCAGGGTATTCCTTACGCAGGTCGGGAATACAAGGTCTCTGCTTATGCAGATGACATATTGCTTCATTTGAGGAATCCTGAAACAACCATTCCACATTTACTAGATTTGATTGAAAGATTTGGAAAATTTTCAGGATATAAAATAAATTGGAGTAAATCAGAGATTCTTCTGCTTAATGTACATTGTCAAAAAGGATTGTTGGATTCATTCCCTTTTCTTTGGAAGGAAGAGGGTATAAAGTATTTAGGAATTTGGATTTATAAAACGCTGGAAGAAACGATGAAAGTAAATGAAAAATCCGTATCGCTAAAGGTCACAGAAATGTGTGAGCAATGGAACCCATTACATCTGTCTTGGTGGGGGAGAGTTCAGATGGTTAAAATGATGATTTTGCTTGTGGTTTGTTACCAAATGGGTATGTTACCAGTGTTTTTTCAGGGGTCCTTTTACAAAAAATTAAATAGTATTCTTACAAAATTAATATGGCTGGGGAAAGCAGCAAGAATTGCTTTAGTATCCTTACAAAAGCCAATTGTGGAGGGTGGGGTAAATTTTCCAAATTTTTATAGGTACCATCAAGCCTATATAATGCGTCAGGGTATGTATTGGATCCTCCCCGAGCTCATGGAATGGCAACTCCTGTCTCCATTGAGATTGTGCCACGATTTGAGTATCAAGATGCCTAGGCTGTATAAGGACAATAGAATTTTAATGGACACTTGGAAGACATAGAGCATGTTGGACTCCGGTTAGATTACAGAAATTAGATAGTTCCAAGTCTAATAGATGCTGGCACTCCCATCTTGAACCTGGGACATTGGATCATTTATTATATTATTGTCTCTTGATACATCAATTTTGGAGATCCATTTGGGATCAGGTAAACAAAGTAATGGAAAATCCAGTGGCACTAACGTATGACACTGTGCTATTTGGCACTTTGATGAGAGCTAAAAGCCAAATATCATCTCACTATAATAAACTTCTCTTTATTATGACAGGTTTGCCATATAGCTTATTTTAAGGAATTGGAAAAACTGGGATAGATTGAACTATACCTTTTGGTGGGAGTCTCTCTGTCACGTTTTTAAAATAGAACGTATTATGGCTATACAACAGGGACATTACAGAAAGTTTCTGAAGATTTGACAAAGTTTTGCAAAGAGTGATTGTTGACTTTGCTCTTTGGTCATGCACATCCAGGGTGGGTTGGAACATATTTTTAATTTCTTAATTTGAGTGTACTTTTTGAATATAATTATGGGGGGTGGGGGGTGATATATCTATTAGTCATAGATTACAATTTTAATTGTATTTAAGTGCTTTTATAGTATAATATGATTGTATTATATGTTGCACTTACTTATGGCTTTAAAATGAATAAAGATATTAAAAAAAATGAATTGGTTATTAGACAGAATTCAAAAGGTAGGGTTTAATGGCCATTTTTCTCAATGGAGGAGGGTAAATAGTGGTGTACCACAGAGATCTGTACTGGGACTGATGCTATTTAACTTATTTTAGTTTAAATCATATTTATTGAAAATGATGAACAAAGAACACAAAAGTTGTAAAGAACACAATATATTTGACCACAATATCAAAGCGCACATCAAGACAATACAAATAGTCTTATCCTCAGTTTTACATATCAACATTTCCAGATTTTCCATTATCTCCCAGTCCCATCCCCACAAAACCCCCATGCACGCTCCCAACAAATAGATTTAAATTGAATTGAATGACTGCAGACTGAAATGAATGAAAATTCAGTACTCTACTTCTAGCAATATGTGGCATAGAATTCCAAAAAGGCTCCCAAGTCTGCTGAAACAGTTGTCCTTTAGATGAAGTCAGAGAGTGAATCTCTTGTTTTTCCAAGGTCAGTAGAGCTATCATATGAGTACGCCATACACCATAAAAGTGCATCAGGTGCCAACCAGGTAAGTAGAATCACTTTCTTCTCCACTGTGACTGCCTTGTGAAAGAATCTTTGTAATCCCTTGCAGATAAGTCATGTTCCACCAGGTGAACCGAACAGGAAACCCGGAGACTCCACCAGTTTACAGTCCCAGTGTCACTGGGAGAGTTGGCTTAGTGGAAAGCCTGCGAGAAGCAAGTTGCAATAATCTAGGCAAGAGGTGATGAGAGCATGGATGAGGTTCTTGGCTGCATGTTCAGAGAGTAAAGTCTGGATTTTAGTGACATCTAGAGAAAGATATGTGAAGAGAAGGAAAGAGATGAGTCAAAGATGACTCCAAGGTTGTGAGTTCTCGAGACAGGGAGGATGAGAGCGTTATCCACTGAGATGGAGAACGAAGGAAGGGGAGAGGAGGGTTTAGGAGGAAAGATAAGGAGTTCAGTCTTGGCTATGTTTAATTTTAGATGGCGATGAGACATCCAGATTGCAATGTCAGCCAAGCAGGCCGAGACTTGGATCTGGATTACTGTAGAAATTTCAGGCATAGAAAGGTAGATTCGCGAGTTGTCAGCATAGAGATGGTACTGGAAGCCTTGGAAGGAGATCAGCATGCCAAGGGAAGAAGTGTAGATGGAGACAAGAAGAGGTCCCAGGACAGAGCCCTGAGGTACGCCGATCGATAACAGAATGGCAGCGGAGGAGGCTTTCCCCAGATCCAGTGCAATCTCAGATTTTTTTCAGGATTGGAGGAAAATCTGAAGTAAGCTGAAAAAGTCCTCTAGAAAATTTAAAAGGGGCCTGCCTATCTGCTGAAAATCACCTCAGATTTTTTTTTCAAATCATTTCCACAAACTTCAGAATATTTCCAGGCTTATCAAATTGGCAAATCTAGAGAGGACATATTTGAGCATATTTTTAAGATGTTAAAGGTGAATGTATTAGTGCCATTAGATTTAGCTATTAAGTTTAATTACACCTTATCAAGAACTGGATCTTGTAGTTGTGATCAAAGGAAATGGGGTTGAAGGATTCTTGGGTTATCCTCCACAATGGATTGAATATACAGTGGTACCTTGGAATCTGAACTTAATCCATTTTGGAACCCCATTCGAGTTCCAAGACAATTTTTCCCATTGAAAATAATAGAAACTGGATTAATCCGTTCCTTGGTCCTACAAACTCAGATTTTCCAATAAATTTAACAGAGGCAGCAAGATCGGGTCCCCCTGGCAGAGGCAGCAAGATCATCAACTGCAAGCGGTGCTCAGCCCAAAGCTTCCTTCCCAGGCGGAAAAAGGAAGCTGCATCAGAGGGGAAGCTTTGGGCTGAGCAATGCTTGCAGTTCCCATACATTTGGATTCCAAAGCAGCGTTCAATTCCAGGGCAAAGTTTAATAAAATTTTTAAAAAAAGTTCAGATTCCAAGTTGTTCGAGTTCTAGGATGTTCAGATTCTGAGGTACCATTGTATATATATTTTTTTCAAATCCAACAGTCCTGCTTCTGATTTGATTGTATTCTTCATTCCAGATTAATTTTCCTTAGAGCTAAAAATTGTATAATAAGGAAAATCCATTTTATGGATCATAGCACTTAAAAAACTTTACTTCTGCATATTAGCCAGTGGCAGGTTTACCCTTTAGAGAAAATTATGGCTCTCTGAGGTAGGATTAATTCTTTTGAATCTGATTTATTTATTGTGCCTCAGTCACAAACCAACATTTCTATAAGAATGTCAGGAAATCTTACAAACTTTCATTTTGGAATTTAAAGACATCAATTATGAGGTAAGTAAAGAATGTCAAACTGATATCTAGAGAAGAATTAATTTGACAAAGCATACTTTAGAAGCCATTGCTAGTACTGCTAAACAAACATTTAAATTTGAGTTGTCATCTTTTCATGAATCAGATAGTTGATTGGGCAATGAAAATCTTCTCTGAATATTGCACAAAAAAAATATTTAAATTGAACTTTTCCTTTTATAGAAATTAAAAGAGCTATTAAAACCCTCAGAAATAATAAGACCATCATGCTATGCTTATGGCAGAGGCTTTTAGTAGTGTAGCCAGCCCTCAAGAATTCCACCAGAAAATGTATTCTCCTAGTAACTGCTCAGGCTCTATTTACATATGGTGCTGGTGTATTAATGCATTGACCACTTCCCCTCTTTCTCTTCCCATTCCCTGCAGTGCAACTGAGGGGCAAATGCAGAAAGCCCTGCATTAGAGCTGTTGACTGCCTGGGATGAAGCAATCAATGAGCATGCAAATTACTGCCATATTAAAACTGAAAAGTCACTCTGTACCAGTGTGTGTGAGTGGTGACTGGTTCACACACTGAAGGAAGGGTAATATTAGAAAAAATGTTGTGGGTCTGCTTGGTCTCAGGCCCTGACCTAAGTACCAGCCTACCTCCCCAATACAAGATAACTGACCTGATCCCCATGGGACAAGGTAATCGTTCAGACCATCCCTGGTAGTGGAGTAGCCCCTGACCTTACCACACCCAACACCAACATTAGGAAAAATAATACATTTCTAGAAGTCTACCCTCTTAATTCTATGTGGAGGGGCGTTTTTTATATTATGTCCAAATCCACGCTTGCAACAACGTGCAGTATATCACGCTTTAGTGAATACTACCTTTCAAGCCGATTAATTATTTTCTTGGAGCCTCAGAACACCACTCCGGGCTCACTACGTTCACAGCCCTAAGCTTAACGCGTAGGTTCTTCACAGGTTCCAATTGTTTTATTTAAATACTAGTGTTTAAGCCCGTTACAATAACGGGTGCTAGAGTAGATGTCTGTATGTCTGTTTTTTATTTGTCTCTCTCTCTCTCCCTGGACGCTGTCTGTCTGTCATTCTTTGTGTCTGTGTCTCTCCCTGGTCCCCTGTCTGTGCGTCTTTCTTTCTGTCTGTCTCCCTGGCCCTCCTGCTTGCCAAAGCAGCCTCCTTTCCCTCTCCCCCTGTTGTGCAATGCCTGCCTGCTTCTTGGCCCCCTTCTGTTCCCCCCCATGATTGCTGTCTGCCCCCAGAACAAACATCCCCCCAAAGCAGCCCCCTTCCCTCCCCCCCTGGCCCCCAGTTGTGCCATGCCTGCCTGCTCTATGGCCCCCTTATGTCCCCCCCATGATTGCTTTCTGCCCCCAGAACAACCATCCCCCCAAAGCAGCCCCCTTTCTCTCTCCCCCTGTTGTGCAATGCCTGCCTGCTCCGTGGCCCCCTTCTGTTCTCCCCCAAAATTAATGCCTGCCTGCTTCGTGGCCCCCCTTCTGTTCCTCCCCCCTCCCTGATTGCTGTCTGCCCCCAGCACACCCCTCCCCCCAAAGCAGCCCCCTTTCGCTCTCCCTCTGGCCCCCTGTTGTGCCCTGCCTGCCTGCTCCTTGGCCCTCTTCTGTTCCCCCCATGATTGCTGTCGGCCCCCAGCACAACCATTCCCCCAAAGCAGCCCCCTTTGCCTCTCCCCCTGCCTGCCTGCTTCGTGCACTCAGCACTACCCTCCCACCAAAACAGCTCCCTTTTCTGCCTGCTCCATAGCCCTTCTTTTTCGGCTTCCCCTCCCGTTCTTACCTGCCTCCATCCATCCATGGTTCCTGCCGCCGCTGCCGCTCCTGTTCAAAGCGGCCTGCTTAGGTTCATGGGCGGCTGTATTGAACCTCGCAGGCCGCTCTCCATATGGTAGCATGTTCCTTCTGATGCGATCGTGTCAGAGGGAACGTGCTTCATGTGGACAGCGGCCTGCGAGGTTCGCTACAGCCGGCCGCGAACCTCATCAGGCCGCTTCAAACAGGAGCGGCAGCGGTTGGTGCGGGAGGGGGGAGTCATCGACTTGTTGCCTACTGCTGCGGCGCGAAAGTTAATGGGCTCCTCGGTGGGGGCGTTGAATGGCCGCGATCCCTCTCCTCCCAGACCCCCCCCGGAGGAACGGAGATCGGCGGTGTCTTCTATCCACTGCTGTTACCGAAGAGCAGGGAGTCCAGCAATGGCAGCCAGTGCTGCGAGTGTAGGTAGGAGCTGGGGACTCACGCATTCGCACTCCTGCTTGGCCACGGACCTACTGAACATGGAACAGGGATTACAGATCACGAAAGTTGGAGTGCGCATGCGCGGCTAGCGTTTTATTATATAGGATTAATCTTTAAGCCCATTACATTAACGGGTGTTAGAATAGATGTGTGTGTCTGTCTGTCTTTCTTTCTTTTTCTTTCTGTCTCTCTCTTTCCTCGGCTGTCCACCACCACCCCTTGCCTGCCCCCCTATCCAGCAGTAGCCTTTCTCCCTTCCTTTTACCTCCCCTGTGTCCAGCAGCACCACTTGTCTGCTCCCCCTGTCCAGCAGCAGCCCTTTTCCCTTCGTTTTACCTCCCCCATGTCCAGCAGCACCTCTTCCCTGCTCCCCCTGTCCAGCAGTAGGCATTCTCCCTTCCTTTTACCTCCCCCCTGTCTAGCAGCACCTCTTCCCTGCTCCCCTTGTCCAGCAGTAGGTCTCCCTTCCTGTTACCCCCCGTCCAGCAGCACCTCTTCCCTGCTCTCCCTGTCCAGCAGCACCCCTTACCTGCTCTCCCTGTCCAGCATCCAGCTTCCGTTCCGTTCGCGTCTGCCCTCCTGTCAGCTCCCACACGACACCTTTCACCACAGCTCAACTGCCTGCACACGCCGACAGCTGCCTCAAGCCACTGCGGCCTGCATGCGCTGACAGCCGCCGCGCACGCCTCAAGCCAACAGCTGCCTCAAGCCGCCGTGCGCCGTAAATAGAATACGGCTACGGAAGGACACAGCACACTGCAGGAATTACAAAACCCTAAGTGCACATGAGTGCTTAGGGTTATATTATAGAAGATTTTTAATATAAAGTGCAACCCAGTGCTTCATATCATTTTAAAGTAATTTTTAGCTTTTGATATTTTAACAATAAATTTACTTAGCTTACTAAGTGTCAACATGTTTCACCAGAGCTTTTTCATGGTGAGATCCCAGCTATTTTACCCGCCAGCTTCACATACACACAAATCAAGTAGCAAACATGACCATTTTCGAAACAGAAAAAAATCTATCTTTTTGTTTCGAATATAGCCATTTCTTAGATGTGCTTGCTCTCAGTGCATCTATCTTTTTGAACCATTAATCCCCTCTTTTACGAAATTGCGATAGAAGTTTCTAGCATGGGGAGCCGCGCTGAATGGCCTGTGCTCCTCCCAATGTTCATAGGAACTCAATGAGTGTCGGGAGCAGCGCGAGCCATTCAGCATTTCGTAAAAGGAGGCCTAAATAAAACAACAACCCCCCCAAAACACATCCAAAAGAAAAACGCACAAAACAAGCCATTGGGATGTAGATGGGGCCAACATTTTTAGTACACTAGCCACACAGACATCCCAGCAGAGCAGTGGAACAGTACGAGTATAAGAACACTGCAAGGTTTTACCATCTCCCTGGGGCAGCTCAAGGCCCTGTTTCATAGTCCAACATGCCTCTTCCCTTGCTTACTCCTCATAACTCAAACACAGGCCTATTCTTAAAGGCCCCACACTGCGCTGGGAGTAGCATTGAAGTGCTGTTGTTCTGCTGTACAGTAGTGTGGCAGAGTCTGCTTAGTGGCAGGGTTAGCACGGGTATCGGTTGTCAACAGAGATGTCATCTCAAATAAGGGAAAATATCCATGAATTTATTATTATTATTATTTTTAAAAAATTTATATACCATCTAAGATCTAGGCAGTTTACAAAACAACATACACAATAAATAATAACAATACGGCATATACTCATAAACTATCCTCCATTACTAACATGCTTACATAAATGCGTTGAACTCTCCATCATACCAATCTCTCAGAAAAGCTCTGAAAACTCACTTATTCAACAAGTTTGTCTGATCTTCCAAGCCCCTAACTCAGACTTAGCACTCTTCCCTCTTTCTCCTCCCTTTACATCCCACTTCTCTCCCCCCACCCATTCCTCTTCCCTTTGCATTCCACTTTTCTCTCCCAATTCCCCTGTACTCCCTACTCCCTCTACAGGTACCGATATCTGTTCCCACAATATCTACTTTGTACTTCTCCATTACTGTATACCGTCTTGAACTGAAAAGATATGATGGGATATAAATAAAGCTATTATTATTATTGACAAATAGCTGTGTCTTCAGGAATTTCTTAAAAGTATTCCATTTCATTCTGTTTTCTTTAAAAATACATTCAATTTGAATAAGAAGTCATATACACTCCAAAAATTAAGAAATTAGACCCTCTACTTTCCACTATGTTGGTGTAGTTATAGAAACCCCCCCTCCCCATCAGCATTAATTTGATGATACCTTATAGAACGGTTCATACATAATCCCTTTTAGGAAAATGGTGCAGAAGGTCATCTTTTCTTTTAAGAGGGTGATGGTCTAACTATTATCTCAGGTCTTTCTTTTGGAAGCTAGCAGTAATAGTTGTCCAGTAATGTGGTTTGTGATGTCTAAATTGTGATGATTAGAATTCTGTATGTAGAATTGTACTCCACCTAGAAGTTGATGATGGAGCAGAATATAAATATTGAAATAAATGAATCGTGGTTAATCTCTCTCTTTCTCTATATCAGCAATCCTGTTCTAAAATACTAGTGGAACTTGTCACGACCCAACCTAAACATCTCAGTTCTGATTTGTATATCCTTTCTAAAATGCTGCTTTGCACATCTTTTTTCACATAATTTTTTTTTTCTTTAAATCCCATTTTTAGTGATGGTAGAGGGAGGGAGTAAAAGTGCAGTCATTTTACCTGTGGCCGTGGGTGCATTAGGTAGGGGAAGATCAAAAAAGGTTTGTTTTTATGTTGTATGTTTTATGTTAATGTTTTTGGAATGCCTTATACTTGTATTGTTTTCAAGAAAATTATTGTAGAACCAAAACAAATAGACAAGACATACAAGGATAATAATATTAATTATCATTTTTATAGTGCAATTAGATATATGAATAGTTCTCAGACCAACCAAGTTGGGGCAGTCTCTATTGAGGGCCATACACTTAATCCACCAATTTTTCACTTTTTATCCCATATTTTGCCAACAACAAAAAAAAGTGGAAAATCACTGGAGACTACCCCAACTTTGTTGGTTGGTCTGAGAACTTTTCAGCAGCCCCTCGTATACAGCATTATAGAGTGGTTTGTAAGTATCATATACTATATGTCCCTTCCCTTAAGATCTTAATGGCTAAGTGGATATCTCGGGCAATGGGAGATGATAGTATAATGGGTACACCTCATGTCAAAATGATTGACAGCTGTCAAAGATAAGGATCGACCAATCAGCATTCACTTACTGGAGATAAAGAGGAGCATTTTTAATGTGATGTCTAAATTTGATTTTTGATGTTTTGATAAAAATGTTAAAAATACAGTACAGAAAAGTACCATTTTCAAAGCAGAAAATACTTTTATTTTTTTTAAAATGGCCATTTTCTAGATGTTTGTCCTCAGTACGTCTATCTTTTTGAACCATTTCTGAAAAATCCCCCCATCTAAATGAAAAAAACCCCAACCATTGAGATGTAGGAGGGTCCAGCATTCTTAGCAGACTTTCTACACAGACATCCCAACAGAGCAGTGGGGCACTGCAGTGAACTTCACATAAAAGGTCCCAGGTACACCTCTCAACATAGCCCCCTTACATTTTATAGTGAGCCCTCCAAAACTCACCCACAACCTACTGTACCCAACTGTATATCTCCCCAATAGCCTTTATCAAGTTTCAAGTTTATGTATAGTTTGGTATACTGACCATCACAGGTATCTGGCTGGTTTACAATATTAAAAATTTAAAAAGCTTAAAAATAAAAATAAAACAGGGCAGATTGGGGCCCAGACTAGGACAAAATTTAGACAGGTTTGATACAAGAAGAACAGGGGGGGGGGAATTTTAATTACATTAAGAAAATTAAAATAAAAGGAAGGAAAGAGGGAGAGGATAAAACAGGAGGAGAAGGGGGGGTTTGCTTCTTAAAAGCGGTTCTCTGTTCATTTTTATTTTCCCTTGATCAGGATTCTTAACTGCAATTTTGGTATGCATCTTTGAATAAAAATGTTTTGAGGTTAGTTTTAAACTTGTTTAAGGAATTTTCACAGCATTGCTTTCCAGAGGGAAGGGGCAATTGCGGAGAAGATGGTGTTTCTAGTATAATATAGGTCTTTGTTTGAGGGAACTGTCAGTAAGTTCTGATTGGAGGATCTAAGGGCCCTAGGAGGGGTGTGTGAGATAAGATATTTGTCTAAGGACTGGATCCAAGATGGCGACTGACTGGACACGTTGAGAGGATTGCTCCAGAGCAGAGTTCCTGAAGTGGAATATATTTTCTTACCTAAGATGCCAAAATGGAGAGGCCGGAGCACCGCTGCCACCTCTCAGTGCACCGGGGTGCCCGTTTTCGTCAATATAGATGAACTCTTGAGAAGGATGTAGGAGGTGTCGGTGGAGTCGGGAAGCAGCCTGTAGAGGACCGTGGCAGATCCTCCTGGGCTAGAAACAACTCTTAGCCCTGATGTAAGGGCCCCGCGCCTGTAGCCTCAGATTACCAACTCTCCCCGAAGTTCGGTGTGTTTCACTCTCCAGAGGTAAGTAACATCTCAGTGGTGAGTTTGGAGATTGGAGCCCCAATTCAAGGGAGCCCAAATGAAATACCTGGGTCAATTCCAACTTTGGTTGACAACAAGAAGGCTTACAGATTGGTAAGCACTTTTCTACCACTACATCTTTAATATCACTTGAAAACCTATGGTGGTAACCCTGGAGTCTTTATGGGATCTTATGGCCGGCCTGGTGAAGGCCATAAGGCTCAATCTTCAGCAAATTGAAGGGAAACTACTTGAACATTCTAAAGAGTTAAAAGATATGAAAATTGAAGTGACTGCCTCTAATATCTTGCTTCAGAAACATTTAAACAATTGCATGAGAACTTGATAAAGGACAATATCAATCTTAGAAGGAAAGTAGAAATACTTGAAAATAATTCACGTTATAATAATTTAAGATTGATTAACTTCCCTAGGCTTATGTCAGTAACATCTAGGGAAATGCTTAAAAGATATTTACATTACATTACATTAGGGATTTCTATTCCGCCTGTGCCTTGCGGTTCTAGGCGGATTACAATAAAGATGAATCTGGACATTTCCAGTAGAATTACATTACAGGAGAAGAGTAGATTACAAGTAACTGTGAAGAGTTATAATACATTCAACATATTTACTAGAAATATTGGGAATTTCGGAGGAAATGTTATCCCTATTCTCTTGTGTGTATTATCTTCCTGATAAAAATCAAGCTTTAAAAACTTTACCAGATCAAGAGCCTTTAAATATATCAGAAATGCTGGAAATCTATATATATAAAATCGGAGGTATGTATGTGTGTGTGTATGTGCCGCGATCACGCAAAAACGGCTTGACCGATTTGAACGAAACTTGGTATGCAGATCCCTCACTACCTGGGATGATATGTTCTGGGGGTCTGGCAGCCCACCTGCATACGTGGGCGGAGCTACAAACATAAAATCAAATTTCACCCATTCATGTCAATGGAAAAAATGTAAAAAGCTGCCATTCTCACAGTAATTCAAAAACGGCTTGACCGATTTGAACGAAACTTGGTATGCAGATCCCTCACTACCTGGGGTGATATGTTCTGGGGGTCTCGCGGCCCACCTGCACACGTGGGCGGAGCTACAAACAGAAATTCAGATTTTACCCATTCATGTCAATAGAAAAAATGTAAAAAGCTGCCATTCTCACTGTAATTCAAAAACGGCTTGACCGATTTGAACGAACCTTGGTATGCAGATCCCTCACTACCTGGGGTGATATGTTCTGGGGGTCTCGCGGCCCACCTGCACACGTGGGCGGAGCTACAAACAGAAAATCAGATTTCACCCATTCATGTCAATGGAAAAAATGTAAAAAGCTGCCATTCTCACAGTAATTCAAAAACGGCTTGACTGATGTGAACGAAACTTGGTATGCAGATCCCTCACTACCTGGAGTGATATGTTCTGGGGGTCTCGCGGCCCACCTGCACATGTGGGCGGAGCTACAAACAGAAAATCAGATTTCACCCATTCATGTCAATGGAAAAAATGTAAAAAGCTGCCATTCTCACAGTAATTCAAAAACGGCTTGACCGATTTGAATGAGACTTGGTATGCAGATCCCTCACTACCTGGGGTGATATGTTCTGGGGGTCTCGCGGCCCACCTGCACACATGGGCGGAGCTACAAACAGAAAATCATATTTCACCCATTCATGTCAATGGAAAAAAATGTAAAAAGCTGCCATTCTCACAGTAATTCAAAAACGTCTTGACCGATTTGAACGAAACTTGGTATGCAGATCCCTCACTACCTGGGATGATATGTTCTGGGGGTCTCGCGGCCCACAACTCTATGTTGCTTGCTCAAGGGTGGGTTCACCCAAGAATTTATATGTTCTTGCTCCAGAAGGTTAAACTAAAATTGTTGTTTATAATCACGTTTTGCGTTAGTTGTATTGTATTCATTTTGTCAAATATTTCACATTATAATTTGAATATTGTACTTTTTATTAAGCTGTAAAACAATAATTTCATTCACCACTATAAAGTATCTTTATTTGAATCCATTTACAGTGTTATTGCTATAATTAAATACCCGTGCAACGCTGAGGCATCAGCTAGTATCTGATAAAGAGGAAGTAGTGCCATCTATTTTGATTATATCAGTAGCTCTTTCAATTGATAAAATATGGTTGCTAAAACTTTTCTTTAAAAATAGGCAAAAAGAATTTATAGGTCTTAAAATACAAATGTTTCCTGATTTGACACGAGAAACGTAGAAGCATTGCTGTGAATTTTTGTTGTTGAAATCTGGGGTCACATCTTTGGGTGCCATTTTCTATTTATGGCACCCTTGTAAATGTATTGTCTCTTATCGTGCTGTTAAATATGTCTTTTATGAGCCATGCCAGTTGACATCTTTTTTGTCGTTGTCCTGCTTGGAAAAGGAATAAGCCTGAGCCCTGTTTAAATGGAGTATACAACTTCACTCAATGCTATAACCAGCCTTAATCTTTTGCTCTCACTGGACTTTAACACTTTGGATACTATTTGAGGACTTAAGCAAAATTAGCCAAAAATTATTCTTTATTGTTAACAGTGATTGCTTAATATGATGGAATATGTAAATGTCTAATATTTGCTTTCTGTACAAGTTATGCTTTGTAATTAAGTTTGAAAAACTAATAAATATATAATAATAAAAAAAGATATTTGTCTAAGAAGGCAGGTGAGTAGGAGATCTTAATTTTGAAGACAAGTAGGAGTATTTTATAAGTTCTGTGTGAGACTGGTAGCCAATGCGATTCTCAAAGAAGCGGGATGACGTGGTTGTATTTTTTGGCTTATAGATTAGTTTAAGTTGCAGTCGATGGATTTCCTTTTGAGTTATTCCATGGTAGAGTGAATTGCAATAGTCTATGTGTGAGATGATCAGTGAATGAATTAGAGTTTGGATAGAAGCAGATTCTAGAACAGAAGTTATAGAACAAATTAGATGGAGATTGTAAAAGCAGTAGGTTTTTGGTGGGCTTACACTTTCCACCACAACTGTACTAGTTAGAGTGTGATATGGACCTGGGTCCCCTTCTCTGCAGTTCACTGCAGTGACCACTAGACTACTCCAGACACCTGCTTGCTGCTCTTATAGGACTGTCCGTAACATTTGAAGCTGTCATACAGGCTGCTATGTATTGTTTCATTCACATCTTTGGGGAGTGGGAGGGGGTCAGTAATTCCTGTGGGAGTAAGACCATGCCTTCATGCTTCCAGTGGTCATATAGTCAGTTTGGCAACCTTTATAAGAACATAAGAAGTTGCCTCCGCTGAGGCAGATCAGAGGTCCATCTCGCCCAGCGGTCCACTCCCGCGGCGGCCCATCAGGCCCATTGCCTGAGCAGTGGTCCCTGACTAGCTCTATAGCCTACCTCTACTCCTATCCCTATAACCTACCTCTACACCATCTATACCCCTCAATCCCTTTGTCCTCTAGGAACCTATCCAAACCTTCTTTGAAGCCATGTAACGTGCTCCTGCCTACCACAGCTTCTGGAAGCGTGTTCCATGTATCCACCACCCTCTGGGTGAAAAAGAACTTCCTAGCATTTGTTCTAAACCTGTCCCCTTTCAATTTCTCTGAGTACCCCCTTGTACTTGTGGTTCCCCATATGTGGTACTTATTTATTATTGAAACAAGTCTAGTCTCAAACATCCAATTTTTTACCCTGGACATTTTCTGCAATGTTCCATTATTGCAGAAAAATCTCTATTTCATAAGTCTGCCCTAATCCCACCCAAAACACACTCCTAACATACCTCCTTGAGATTTAGACAAGGATTTTCTATGCTCAGCATAGAAAATCATCTAAAAATGTGTTTCAAAAATGACAATTTCGATGTTTTAGCAAATAAAATGTCCAAAAGCCACCTTATGCCATTTTTGTACATTTTTCTCTTTTGAAAATGAGCCTCAAAGGAACTTACCCAAGATCACAAGGAGTGTCAATGGGAGAACTGGAACTTTAAGCCTGGCTCTAGCCACTATTTCACTTTCTGTCCCAAAAAGGATAAGATTAGAAAAGACTGTTTAAAAAAAAAATTTCTTTTAGATCTCCCCTTAACTATGAAAATAGTTTGGGGGATTACAAAATGTGAGCATCGTAATATAAATTGACAGTTGTTTTGCATATGCTTCTACCTTTAAGGCTGCTCTCACTAACTAACTTTCAAAACAGTGAAACAGACCAAAACTGGATGAATGATATTCTTATGTTTTTGAACAAGGATCACAGGGTCAGGACTGGCCCAGCACCATCCAACTAGTAATGCCATCTGTTCTGAAATGCTTTCAGAGGATAGCCTCATGTAGCTTCAGTAACATCTCCCTGAATTACAACTGCTAATTGAGCTTATTACGTCTCTGGAGTTTCGGCACAGTTTTTCCATTCCAAATAAGTAATTGTGGAAAGCCACAGTCTGAATTTGATAAACGACTTATTTTCTTTGCAAGGAATGTCCTGCCAAGTATTTTCAGGCCTCCATCGTTGATGGGACCAGTGATGCGTAAAGAACTCAAAACTGTTTTTCTTCTTATAAAAAAGTATGTTTTGCTGCTTATTATTATAGCAGTTATTATAAAAGTATGTTTTTTAAAAATGTGTAGCTTTTACACACTTCCATTAAAATGAAGGCAAGAACATTTAGAAATGTTTTTCAGAGCTTTTAAATCATTAAACACCAAGGGGTCCTTTTATTAAGGTACACAAACCGATTTAGCACACGCTAAATGCTAAGGCATTCATTATATCCTATGGGCATCTTAGTAGCGTAGAACGGGTACAAGTGGATCGATTTTTCACTCTGTCAAAAATTACAAAGACTAGGGGACACTCGATGAAGTTACAGGGAAATACTTATAAAACCAATAAGAGGAAATTTTTTTTCACTCCGATAATAGTTAAGCTCTGGAACGCGTTACCAGAGGTTGTGGTAAGAGCGGATAGCGTAGCTGGTTTTAAGATAAGTTTGGACAATTTCCTGGAGGAAAAGTCCATAGTCTGTTATTGAGAAAACATGGGGGGAAGCCACTGCTTGCCCTGGATCAGTAGCATGGAATATTGCTACTCCTTGGGTTTTAGCCAGGTACTAGTGACTTGGATTGTCCACAGCTTATGAACATTGTCTTTGCATGCCTTCTGTTTTCTGATCTCAGTTTGATTTCATACGCCATGTAGCTTTTTTTGTGTCACATCTTTGCTTTGGAATTCCCTCCCTCCTGAACTTTGTAGAAAGCCCTCTTATCTTAAATTCAGAAGCGCCCTAAGACATACCTTTTCAGATTAGCATTTGGCCTTTGCAGTTTCTCTTGATTGCTTTCAGAGTCAGATGCACTGGTGACTTCATTGGATCAGCTCTAGGTCTGGGTGCTCTGGGTTTATTTTTTTCATTTCCTTTCAATTGAGGGCATTCCTTTCCTTTTTTCTGTTACTCTTAGCGTTCTATCGACGGTCAGTCTAGAAGAGGTATGCAGGCAGATTGATAGGCTTAAAAATGATAAATCCCTGGGACCAGACGGCATCCATCTGAGGGTAATCAAGGAACTGAAAGGGGTTATAGCTGAACTGTTCCAACTAATAGCCAATCTGTTGATCAAATCAGGATGGATTCTGGAAGACTGGAAATGGCGAATGTTATGCTGATCTTCAAGAAAGGTTCGAGGGGAGATCTGGGAAACTACAGACTGGCGAGTCTGACCTCGGTACCGGGAAAGATGGTAGAGCCGCTGATAAAGGACCGCATCATTGATCACCTTGACAGACACAATCTGATGAGGACCAGCCAGCACGGCTTCAGCAAAGGAAGATCTTACTTGATGAACTTACTGCACTTCTTCGAGGGAGTAAACAGGCAGATAGACAAGGGTGACCCAGTCAACATTGTATATCTGGATTTTCAGAAGGTGTTCGACAAGGTCCCGCATGAACGACTACTTTGAAAAATTCCGAACCATGGAATCGAGGATGAGATATTCACGTGGATTAAAAACTGGTTGGCGGATAGGAAACAGAGAGTGGAGGTAAATGGACAATACTCAGACTGGAAAAGCGTCACCAGCGGTGTGCTGCAGGGTTCGGTGCTTGGACCCATGCTATTCAACATATTTATAAACGACCTGGAAATTGGTACGACAAACGAGATGATTAAATTTGCAGACAATACAAAGTTATTGCTGTACTTCTTTGAGGGAATAAACAGCCAGATGGATAAGGGGGAATCCATAGACATCATCTACCTTGACTTCCAAAAAGCCTTCGACAAGGTACCTCACGAACGGCTACTTAAAAAGCTGTGGAACCACGGGGTGCAAGGGGATATCTACCGATGGATCAAACACTGGTTGGCAGGCAGGAAACAGAGGGTTGGAGTAAAGGGCCAATACTCAGACTGGCAATGGGTCACGAGCGGAGTTCCACAGGGGTCGGTGCTGGGACCTCTCCTGTTCAATATATTTATTGACAACCTGGAGACAGGGACGAAATGTGAGGTTATCAAATTTGCTGACGACACCAAACTCTGCAGCAGGGTTAGAAGCACGGAAGACTGTGAAGACCTGCAAAGGGACCTAGCAAGACTGGAAGAATGGGCAAAAAAGTGGCAAATGAGTTTTAATGTAGAGAAATGCAAGGTCATGCATGTAGGGAAAAAGAACCCGATGTTCAGCTACAAAATGGGGGGAATACTGCTAGGGGTGAGCAACCTGAAAGAGACCTGGGGGTGATGGTGGACACAACATTGAAACCATCGGCACAGTGTGCGTCAGCCTCAAAGAAAGCAAACAGAATGCTGGGCATCATCAAAAAGGGTATCACAACCAGGACGAAGGAAGTCATCATGCCGCTATATCACGCAGTGGTGCGCCCGCACCTGGAGTACTGTGTCCAGTACTGGTCGCCGTACCTCAAGAAGGACATGGCGGTACTCGAGGGAGTCCAGAGAAGAGCGACTAAACTGATAAGAGGTATGGAAAATTTTGCATACGCTGACAGGTTAAAAATGCTGGGGCTGTTCTCCCTGGAAAAGAGGAGACTTAGAGGGGACATGATAGAAACCTTCAAACTCCTAAAGGGCATAGAGAAAGTGAATAAGGACAGATTTTTCAAACTGTGGGGACCCACAACCACTAGGGGGTCACTCGGAGAAATTGAAAGGGGACAGGTTTAGAACAAATGCTAGGAAGTTCTTTTTTACCCAAAGGGTGGTGGACACATGGAACACGCTTCCGGAGGAGGTGATAGGCCAGAGCACTTTACAGGGGTTCAAGGAAGGTTTGGATAGGTTCCTTGAGGATAGGGGGATTGAGGGGTACAGATAGAACTAGAGGTAGGTTATAAAAGTGGACAAAACCACTTCACAGGTCACGGACCTGGTGGGTCACAGCGGGAGCGGACCGCTGGGCGAGATGGACCTCTGGTCTGACTCAGTGGAGGCAACTTCTTATGTTCTTAGTGAAGATACAGAAGGATTGCGAAGATTTGCAATGTGACATAAACATGCTCAAGAAATGGGCCGCAACATGGCAAATGAGGTGTAATGTGGATAAGTGTAAGGTGACGCATGTCAGTAACAAAAATCTTATACACGAATACAGGATGTCCGGTGCAGTACTCTGACAGACCCCCCAGGAAAGAGACTTGGGAGTACTTGTAGACAAGTCAATGAAGCTGTCTGCGCAATGTGTGGCGGCGACAAAAAGGGCGAACAGAATACTAGGAATGATTAAGAAAGGGATCACAAACAGATTGGAGAAGGTTATCATGCCACTGTACCGGGCCATGATATGTTCCCAACTGGAGTACTGTGTCCATCACTGGTCGCTGTACATGAAGAAGGACATAGTGCTACTCGAAAGAGTCCAGAGAAGAGCGACTAAAATGGTTAAGGGGCTGGAGGAGTTGCCGTACAGTGAGAGATTAGAGAAACTGGGCCTCTTGTCCTTTGAAAAGAGAAGACTGAGAGGGGACATGATCGAAACATTCAAGATAATGAAGGGAATAAACTTAGTAGATAAAGACATGTTGTTCACCCTCTCCAAGGTAGAGAGAATGAGAGGGCATTCTCTAAAGTTAAAAGGGGATAGATTCCATACAAACGTAAGGAAGTTCTTCACCCAGAGAATGGTAGAAAACTGGAATACTCTTCCGGAGGCTGTTATAGGGGAAAACAGCCTCCAGGGATTCAAGACAAAGTTAGACAAGTTCCTGCTGAACCAGAACGTACGCAGATAAGGCTAGACTCAGTTAGGGCACTGGTCTTTGACCTAAGGGCTGCTGCGGAAGTGGACTGCTGGACACGATGGACCACTGTTCAGACCCAGCAGCGACAATTCTTATGTTTTTATATTCTTACCAAGCACATTTATACACTGAATATTAATACCTTTCATATATCACTAAAACAAAAGGACATTCCATGAAACTAATGACCAGTCAGATTGTAAGCAAATCATAAATGAGTTTAAAAAAAATCATGCAGTATGTAATTAAACTGTGGAATCTATTGCTGATGAACCTAGCCAAGGCGACTAATATAGTGGGGTTCTAGGGAGTTAACACACTTGGGTTTAAAAGGAGTTTAGAAATGTCCATAAAAATATTCCCCAGATAGACTTGGGAATAACTGTTTGGAAATTATAAAGGAAGTACAGAAAACAAAAAAGAAAACCAGATACACAAAATCAAAATAAGATCAGATTTAGAAGATTGGGCTAGTTAAGTCTACAGGGGGTAATTTAATTGCCTGCATTAGTGAAAAATACTCTTGTGCTTTTATCTATTGTCAAAACAAAGGTACACAATCTGCTTTGAAAATTAGCCCATGAAAACTGGAGGCAGTGAGTCATGTGTCAAGGTATAAATTCTCATAACAGAAGTTGCTGCCAGGTTGAATTATACAGTATAATAGAAATACAAAAATGTAAACACTCACACGCAACTATAGGGGCCGTATACTTCCCACCAGGAATTGTGGAATTCTCTCCCAGATTCTATCTGTCTGGTTCCTGATTTTTTGGCTTTTAGTAAAAGCCTGAAGGATTACTTTTTTTTTTTTTTAACTAAGGTCTTTCAAGATTTGGATAATTTGTAAGCTTCTATTTTATGTTTCATGTAAGAGGATTGAAACATAGAAACATGATGGTAGATAAAGGCCAAATGGCCCATCTAGTCTGCTCCTCTGCAATAATCTTTCTCTCTCCAAGAGATCCCACATGCTTATCCCAGGCCCTCTTGAATTCAGACACAGTCTCTGTTTCCACCACCTCTTCCAGGCATCTACCTCCCTTTCTGTAAAAAAGTATTTACTTAGATTACTCCGGAGCCTTTCACCTCTTAACTTCATCCTATGCCCTCTTATTGCAGAGTTAACATTAAGGCTTAATTTTTACAAAGGCCTCTTAAGATTTGATAATTTTTAGTTTATATATAGTTTGATTCTATATGTTTAAGTAATAGGACTTAAGCTGTGTGGTACTGTTATGAGGTCATGTGTCATATGAATGTAATGTTGTTACCCACATAGATTTCAGATATGTGGGCTATAAATGTTTTAAATAAATAAAACAAGATCTCTTGGTTGTTTGAGGAATTTCTTCTTCATTGCACAGGAGCTGAAAAAAAGAACACCACCACTGGCTAAAAATATAGGCTTATGAAGTGGATAGCCCTTTGTAAAGTTCAAGTGTTTTCATGGAATGCATGGTAGATCACACTGTCAATATTTAGTGCCAAAGTTCCTGTGTTGTGCCATGTTTTCACTGATGAGCCACAATACTGAATACTGCAACTTTGCTGGTTCCTTGTTAAGTGTCTATTTTGGTGCATGCTGTGCTCATGGTAGTTGCTAAGAAGGAGAGAGGAGATGTTATGCTGACTAGGGATGACCAGAGGGTTCCTTGAGCTGCTATCTAAATCCACATGAAATCTCTAACAAATTTACTAAAGGAAGACTTCTCACTGCTTGCATTTATCTTTAAGATGAGTGTTTCCTTTGAGAAAATATATTTTATAGCTTTCGTAAACTATACCCCCAATATTCAGCTGGAAAAAGTGAGCGTCTTTTGCCCACTGCTGGCATTATTCCTGGATAAAGCACAAAAAGAAGGGACAGAAAGATGCTTTTATGACCGATATGGACTAGAGCTTTTGTTTGAGGTATTTAATCAAATAGAAACTGTGACACCAAGAGTTCCTTGTTTTCCTGAGTGTTATATTGGACCCCTGAAGAAGGCGCCTTGTTACTGAATCACTGGTCATGTTGGATCCCCTTGTGTTTGTACTTATGAATAAAAGCTGATGTTTGACTTTATCTCCAGAGAGGAAGCATCTTTCTGCCCTTTTTTTTTTTTTTTGCTTCATTGGGTATATCACTGGGACGTTTTCTGTTTCTTTTTGTTGTATAATTCCTGGATATTCAAGACTGGGTCTTGTCTGGGCTTGGCCCTGAGTATCTATTTTTTTAGCTGCCTAACACGCAGCTGGTTAAGTCAGTATTCAGTCCTTGACCGCATAAGCCCAATTTCTATTTCTGCCACTGTGCCACTGCTAACTTGTGAGGCCTTTTGAATCTGGTGCTAACCAGTCATTGTCAGCGAATGCCCACACTGCGCATGCATGAGTGCCTGCCTGCCTTGTGAGGTTGTCAGTTTTTCATTTTCCTCAGAGTGAACAAGACATATCTGGACTTCAGTCAAGTTTGCCTTCCCACTTCAATTTTTCTTTATTCTTGCCGCTATTTCCTTTTTTTAACGTTTGTGTCTATTCAATATTGCTTTGTATCATATTTCTAAAATTGATTACTGCCCTATTTAAAGGAATTGCTCAAAATGAAATCAAACGTTTACAGATTATTCAAAATACCTCTATTAAACTTATATCAAAAGCCAGGAAGTTTAACCACGTAACACCTCTCCTTAAGAAAGCACACTGACTTCCGGTAGCTTACCGGATAACATATAAATTATGTTTGCTTACATTCAGATCCTTACTTTATAAAACTCCTGCTTTCATTTATAAACTATTAATTCCCTAAACTTCAAATAGAACATTGAGATCGAATGAACAGCACTTATTGACGATTCCTTCTCTTAAAATTATTAATACAAGACGGCAATTTATTTTTTCTATCACAGCCCCTCAAACATGGAATTCGCTCCCTATCTACTTGAGGGAAGAACGCAACTTGGAAAAATTTAAGAGCAAATTAAAAAGCTTCCTTTTTAAGGATGCCTTTGATAATTAGCAAGCCAGTTCACTGGCCTGATTTTAACTTTACTGTATAGCTTCACTGAAGTATACAGACTTTTCCTTTCCTCATGTATTTCCCTTGAATGTCTTACTTACTATCAAATAATTTGTAGTTCTTTTCCCTTCCTTTCCCTGTGTTTCTGGGTTTGTTAAGTTTGCCATTAGTCATGCAAAACTCAGTTCTTGTTATGTGTTGTATTATTCCCTAAATTTTGTAATTTTAGTGTTATGTACATCGCTTAGAATTATGATTAAGCGATTAATCAAAACCATATTAAACTTGAAACTTGAACCTGTATCTAATTTTGGGCCTATTGACATTTTTCTGCCTTCAACTTTACCGAGCACATCGGCAGGTTTTTGGCAGAACTTTTACTTGACCCTTGGTTCCCTCCTGATCTTCAAAACTTCTTCCTAGTTGCAGTAGTTTTTCTCTGTTGTATTCTTTTTCTGTATAGAAACACTCCCGATATTCCAGGGCTTCAAAATCAAAATTAAAAACTTAAACATCTTATATATCTATTAGGCCTGGACATCAGGTACCCTCTTCCAGCTGTTAAGGCTCATTATTTTTTCCCTCGGTACTGATCTCATTTTATGTTGATAACAATGGAAATCGCTGTCGGCATTGACATCGTTCTCAAGCATCATCTTTATACTCAACATGAGAAAACTCAATGAGCGTCGCAGGCACCCATAGCATCGAGTCATAGCATCGAGTCATTTGATACATGCCTTACACCACAGGTGTCAAACTCAAGGCCCGCAGGCCAAATCCGGCCCGCCTGGTTGTTTTATGCAGCTCGCGGTCCGATGCCCCCAGTTTTACCTTGTGGCCTGCTCCCTCCTCCTCACAGCTGTAATGTGCATAGAGCCGCATGCAGCGACTCCTCGCGCGTCCCACACCTCTACCAGAAGCATTCCCTCTGACTGTAACATCAGAGAGAAGGCTTCCAGTTCAGGTGCAGGACACATAAGGAGCCGTTGCACATGGCTCCGTGCACATTACGGCTGTGAGGAGGAGGGAGCCGGCCACAAGAGGACACCAAGGGGCATCGGACTGCAGCCGCATGAAACGGCCAGGTTGGAGCCGGCCAGAAGGTTAGACACCCACAAGAGGGAAGCACAGCATGGAAGGAGGGAGACAACAAAGGTAGGGGGAACGGTTTTACAGTATTTTCAAGTTTGAATTGTGTCAGTTTTGAGCATTTTAATCTCCTATCTTTTGCACTGCTCAGGAAGAAATACATTTGTTTCTTTTTCTCTGGGGGTTGTACTGCATGCAGAATCTTGAATCTTAGGGTGGGTTTTTAAAATATATTAGTACTTTTAGTTTTTGGTCCCGTATTTGCGTAGGGGTTATCTTTGTTCTGGTAGGAATGAATGTTGAGAAGCATACAGTGTGTTTTGTTTAGTTTAATTTTGTGGTTAACCATTACCATTATGTATTAATAAGATTATATTGTTTGTGTATATATGAAAAATGAATGGAAAAAATGGTGTTATAATTGGTATTATTATGGGGGCGAGGTCTGGGGCGGAGATTGGGCAGGGTCTGGCCCGCGACTTAACTTGTGTTATGGATTTCGGCCCCTTAATGTGATTGAGTTTAACACCCCTACCTTACACCAATGCCATCATTCTTTGATTCATCTCTGAAGCATGCCTCTTCCTTTCATTGGGGTTACCAACGCTTCAGCACCCTGCTGCCCTTACGGTACTGCCTGCATAGCACACTGTACCAGGGCATTCACTTCAGCATGTGTGACCAGAGCTGCACTATGGAGGGGTAGTCACGAAGCTGTAATGCTAATTGGCATCGATGCCCTTCCCATCTACATTGGTACCGGCTCAGCTTGAATATAGCTTATCGAGGCCTTATGGTTCCAGATTTTGCTCGCTCTGTCATAAGTCAAGATCCATCGATGCTCGGTATTGGTGATTATTTCTCGGTACCCATTGATGCTTGGTACCAATGATCATAGGCATCAGAACGGGGGAGGCCACAGGGGCCATGGCCTCCCTCCCAATTGCCGGTAGTAATAGGGCTGATAGGGATCCTGCGGGAAGAGAAACACTGAGGTGGCACCATCAACACTCTCAAGGGAGCGGCATCTCTCTGCCACATCCCTTCCCCAACATCTACTCCTCTTCCCCACCCCATGCACGTCTACCCTGATTTTCTTGTTAACACTTGCTGGGCAGCAGAACCGATTCCCAGTGTTGCTCTGGGTGTCATTGTAGACAATACGATGAAACCTTCCGCCCAAGATGGTAGGAGTTATTAAGAAAGGGATGGTTAACAAGAATAAGAATGTTATAATGCCTCTGTATTGCTCCATTGTGCGACCTCACCTGGCGTATTGCATTCAATTCTGGTCTCCTTATCTCAAGAAAGATATAGTGGCACTAGAAAAGGTTCAAAGAAGAGTGACCAAGATGATAAAGGGGATGGAACTCCCCTCAAATGAGGAAAGACTAAAAAGGTTAGGACTCTTCAGCTTGGAAAAGAGAGGGCTGAGGGGAGATAGGATTGAAGTCTATAAAATCCTGAGTGGATTAGAATGGGTACAAGTAGATCGATTTTACACACCGTCAAAAATTACAAAGACTAAGGGACACTTGAAGTTACAGGGAAATGCTTTTAAAATCAATAGGAGGAAATATTTTTTTCACTCAGAGAATAGTTAAGCTCTGGAACGCATTGCCAGAGATTGTGGTAAGAGCGAGTAACGTAGCTGGTTTTAAGAAGGGTTTGGACAATTTCCTGGAGGAAAAGTCCAGAGTCTGCTATTTAGTCAGACATGGGGGAAGCCACTGCTTGTCCTGGAACTGTAGCATGGAATGTTGCTACTCTTTGGGCTTTGGCCAGGTACTAGTGACCTGGATTGGCCACCGTGAGAATGGGCTACTGGCTTGATAGACCTTTGATCTGACCCAGTAAGGCTATTCTTATGCTCTGCTGCCAGCTCTGGATTATTCTCTCTACTGTGGTCTGCCCCAGTGGAAACAGGAATTTGTCAGATAGGGAGTGCCGCAGTGGAAAGAAGATGCTGTTGACAGAGCGATGCTGTGAATCGGTTCCACCGCTTGGCAATTGTTACAAAAAAATTTAGTGTAGATGTGTTTGGAGTGGGGGTGGAGTGAAGGAGTAGAAGTTGGGGAGGGGTACATGGCAGAGAGAGCCGACCAGCAGGTACGCTGGTCACCAGCAAGATGCTGCTTCCATCGGAGTGCTGTCTAGAAATAAGGCCTCTCCCGAAACATTTCAGATTCGTGGGAGGGGTAGAATTTAGAGAAGGAGCGATATAGGTTTTGGGGAAGGGAGAGATATTAAATTCATATAAGGCAGGGGTGTCATACTCAAACACATTAAGGGGCTGAAATCCAAAACACAGGATAAGTTGCTGGCCAGACCCTGCCCCCATAATAATGCTAATTATAACACCATTTTTTCCATTCATTTTTCATATATACACACACAATATAATGGTTAACTGCAAAATTAAACTTTGCCAATGATTATTTCTTGGCACTCATCAATACTAAGTATCAACGATTATTTCTCAGTATTGTCATTTACACCATCGATGTAGCAGTGCTAAATAATGGAGGACTCTATTGGTACCGCTTCTTCCATAAGATGTTTTTCAGAACCATTCCT
This sequence comes from Geotrypetes seraphini, assembly GCF_902459505.1. Classification (NCBI taxonomy): domain Eukaryota; kingdom Metazoa; phylum Chordata; class Amphibia; order Gymnophiona; family Dermophiidae; genus Geotrypetes; species Geotrypetes seraphini. Next base: position 177,907,961 of record NC_047086.1, on the reverse strand, counting down.
ATTGATGCCTCACAGTCCTTCTTCCAAACAGTGCCAAAGGCATCCTAATGTCAATCTCCACTGTCTCCTGTATATCAATGGACATATATGGCTTGTCATGGCAAGTTCTCCATCTATGCATCTACTATGGCTTCAGCTTATGCCAGATACCTTCAGCATCTAGTAAGATGATACAGGCCATCCATTAATTGCATTTGTTGTAACCTGGCCATCTGCATCACTGGCCTCAGTGGGAATTTCAGTGTCTTGGACCAGAGCTTCGGAACCAAATTGTCCTACCTCTGCAATCCATACACTTATCCCACAGCACTTTCTATGAAATTTCTTCTCTGCTGTGCAAATGCGCCTTTAGCTTCAGTTTCACCAAAGTTCCACTTCGTCAATGGGAGCACTACAAGCGGAATTCACCTTTTTCCTTATATGGTTATAAAGCCTTTTTGATTTGGATAATCTCTTATTCTGCTGTGTTACTCATTGCAGCGCCTTTCCCTGTTTTCTACAGGACACTCTCTGAGGTTCCTCACTTGGAGTCATACCTCACAATACACTTTCCCTGAGCCTGAATTCTCTGCCACCAGATTCTTCAGACCTCCATCTGTTCTATCTCCTGGCTCTGCATTTCTGACTTTGATATCAATGTCCACGATCGCCTAGTACCTATTCCGTATTCAAGTGAAGTACTTTTTGGTGACAATGTGGTGGAGGCTACACACAGCTTATTCATTATCAGCAGACCATGCCTCTCATCAAACAACTGCTCAGCAGGATCACCCAGGTTCTCATTAGGTTCAACCAGGTTCTTAGCAAATCAACCAAGTTCTACATGCACTTTCCAGTGCCTCTCATGGGTGCATTCGTTTGGACTTGCCTCTACAATGCATACCCTTCATTTTGATTTTTCTGCCTCCTCTTCAGACAAACAAAGGTCACCTTCCACTTTGCCATCAATCCTGGCTCTCATGTCCACTATCACATACCCCCTCTTCTATGAAACTGCGCTAGTGGTTTTTAGCGCAGAGAGCCGCGCTTCTCCCGATGCTCATTGAGTTCCATTCAGCGTGGCTATCCATGCTAGAAACTGCTAGCGTCGTTTCGTAGAAGAGGGGAATAATCTCTTTAAGTGATACAAGAGGGCTTTCTGTTTTTCCTTCAACAAGGTCCTCCATGCTACTCTTCCAGAGCTTCTTTTTCAATTCTATTTCTCCTCTTCCTTTAAGAACCCTGAAACATATCAATCACCTGCTGTACAGCTAGTGATAAAAATAATAATAATAATAACCAAGAGAATGAACATTGTCTTGAAAGTAGAAACCAAGAGTTCTACTCCAACTACTTCCTTATTCTGAAGGATCTGGAGGAATGGGAGTGGCTATAGAGGAGGAGGATACCACTTATACATCCTAATCAGGATAGCATACTGACCATAAAGGTGGCATACCTCTTTCCATATGGTCTATATATGTACTCACTAGACCTCTTACAGGCATTCACCTATATCTTCAAGTGCAAATGCAGCTCGCTTATTTTGCGTATCATAAAGCTCTTTTGACTAGTTTACTAACTGATCAGTTGTTGTAACACCACCATTTCCTTTCATGGCTACAAAGTTTTCTTTCTAACTTACCTAATAGGAGTCTCATCTCAAATACATTGCTTCCCTGAATAATAACACTGTTAATGGAACTTACAAGATTAGTACTGAGATCTCTCAGTTCATATCAATGATTCTCATTATATTCCCTTCCAGACTCTGTAATGAAAGCCATCTCAGAAAATGCTCTGTATTGTAACACCTTTACAGAAGCTCATATATTGTAACATCATTATAGAAAGCTCATGTAAACTGCTCTGAATTGACTCCCCAGTCATTAGTAGCAGTATAGAAGCTTTCAATAAACAAGAAAAAAACACCACTTTTCAGCTATAGTGGCAAAATAATGCTCAGAATTTAGGAAGCTGGTTGGTTGGGCTGAGAACTTGTTAGCACCCCTTAGTACAAAGGGGCATTTAAAAAAAAATCAATGTAGGCTACCTTTAAGCTGTGTTGTTTTATCAATAACTCATGCAGTTTTTGCAGAAGTTCCTTTTCCAGCAACATGACCTAGCTAATGCTAATGGGATTATCAGTAAAATAACACGTCTTCATAGGAGTTCATTTTGATAACTTTTCCCTTTAGGGGGAGCAAAATGGGACTGTGCTAGAAAAGCACAAGTTACTAGTAAAATAACTCACAATGGTACTCCATGCTGATTCGACTCCTCAGTGTTTTGTCCAGGTAATTGTCAGAACAGGAGCAAGAATTTGTTGTTTTTTTTCCAGAACAGGTTTCAAAGCTCAGAGCTGGTTCATAGATTTCTGAGTCCAAGAATGTCTCGAAAAGCACAATTAAGTACTTGATGGGCTCTTTTAAGTACTCTCTAGCTTTAAGGCTGGTTCATTTTTTTGTCATGGAGTTCCCAGCTAGGACAAATGTGGCTACTATAACAGAACTCCCAAGGCTTGAATACTAGATAAGAACAAGTCAAGATCTAAAACTGCCCAAGGTAAATTTTAATATCGCTGTACCTGCAAGACATACACCAAAAATCCAAAAAACTTGGCAAGAAGATGGAATCCTGAGGCATGGCAACAAGCAAGGCAAAACCAAAACAAATAAAAAAAAACCCCTCAGGAACCAAAAGCAAAGCCTCAAGATTAAGATGGGTGGACAAGAAAGAAAGACAGGAAGACGAGAACAAGGAACCAGCAGGAAACAAGCTCAGAAGCAAGGCAAAAATTCCAGACTTACCATGAGCTGGCCAATGCTGTGCCAATTAGGACACAGGAACTGAGATTATCAGGAACTCAAGACACAGCTAGGAAAGGCTGGCTGGAATCAAATCCCCAGGATGCAGGATAGCTCCATCTGGAAGACCAATGCCCTCCAACCCAAGAAGATGGCTGTTATATTGTAAGATACAATAGATAATGTGAGATATAAATGTTATAAATCAGTCAGTCAATGCATAAATAAATACAGAAGCACCAAAGTGAGATTTGCCAATCACATCATTACTTCCTGCTGGATCTGCAAATATCCTAGATATTGCAGCATAGTATATCATCACTTCCTGCTGAATTCAAAGAAGTAAATTTAGAATGAATCTTTAGGAAAAATCTGAAGCCTAGTAGAAACAATTTTTTTTTAGCTTGCATTTTCCCGTCATATTACAAATGCACTAAGCATGCATTAACAAACCATGGCTGACACATTTCTCACCTCTAAATATTCCTAAGTGGAGCCAGAAACATTTATCTCTGTGGCAAGCTGGTTCCTGTCCCACCACAAATATCACCCCATCTGATGTAAATTTGTCTTTTTTGGACAATTGTTCAGTAGCAACCCGATCTTCTGTGCTTCTGAAAAGGCCCTGCCACAACTAGAACCAGATGAAGAATGCTTTTGGTGTGTGTAAATGGATTGTTATGGTCGAATTCCATGTGGTGCTTGCTTATAACCAAGACTGTCTACTTGGGAAAGACAAAAGCTCACCTAACAGCTGTGAATGAGATAATCACTTTTATGTAAATGAACACAGGCTTAGATCAGTGGTTCCCAAGGGGACCCCCAGCCAGTCGGGTTTTCAAGATATCCCTAATGAATATGCATGAGAGAGATTTGCATACCTGTCGCTTCCATTATATGCAAATCTCTCTCATGCATATTCATTAGGGATATCTTGAAAACCCGACTGGCTGGGGGTCCCCCAGGACAGGGTTTGGGAACCACTGCTGTAGATGGTTCAACCCACTCCCAGATTTTATGGTTTATGTAATTGTGAAAGAATGATATACACTTATGTATACTGGGTGTGCTGTGATCTAACTGCATGTTGTACATGCCAATGAACTTCTCAAAAGTTTTTATGACACTGCACAATCAAAGTTAGATGTCATAAATTCAAGTAGCTTTAAATGAATGCTACTTTATAATAATTGCTTTTTATAACCATCATGACTCTTTTGCTTCCTTTATCACCTTCTCATTCAAGACTAACTGTGAAGTTCCTTCAATGTTGGTCTTTCAGGATGGTGAAAGGAAAATACAGTACTCCCCTGATATTCGCGGCGGTTCCGTTCCAGGAACCCCTGCGAATCTTGAAAAACCACGAATACGGTTTTTTATGTGGGAGACTGGAGAGGGCAGCGGGAGAAGCAGGAGAGAGCAGCCAGAGCACCAGCGAATGCAGGAAACCACTCGCTGTATGCTCCGACCGCCTCTTCCTGCACTAAGTCGGGCCTTACCAATCGGGAGCTGCATGTCAAAGCAGCTCCTGATTGGATAAGGCCTGACTTAGTGCAGGAAGAGGAATATATCAAATCAAACACCAATCCCAACAGCCCAAGACCTAGCGGATTATTTTTGCAATAAGATTGAAAAGATTAGACAAAATTTCAAAACAAATAATAACACAACAACTTCACCTGTACCAGAAAATCAAAATACAAATATTTCTATCCCAGTAGCCAAATGTTCAAACCTTAGAATACCAACATTAGAAGATCTAGAAAGACATCTTAAATCAATTAATTTAAAAGGCTCTTCCTTAGAACCTTTCCCACCGTACTATCTAAAGAAATTTTTTCATACTGTCGGTCCTTTCATTCTCTCCCTTATACAAAAGAGTTTTGCTTCTGTCACTGTTCCTATTTCGTGGAAAACCTCTATCATTACTCCAATCAGGAAAAACATGAAAATAACCCAAGACGACATATCCAATTACCGTCCTATTTCCAATTTACCTTTCCTAATGAAGCTCACTGAAAAACTAGTCTTCGAACAGCTGACTGATTTCATTGAATCCACAAACGCACTACATCCAAACCAAACAGGTTTCCGAAAACATCACAGTACGGAACATTCTATGATCGGCCTAGTAACAAATATTCATTATTATCTCGATAATCACAAATCTGTTGCGCTCTTCTCTTTAGATTTATCGGCGGCGTTTGATACAATTGATCACGAACTCCTGCTTAACCATATGCAATCAATAGGCATAGAAGGACAAACCCTTGATTGGTTGACTTCCTTTTCTTTCAGAGCGTACTTCTAAAGTCAAATTCAATGATGCTTACTCTGAAAACTTTACATTACCATACGGAGTACCACAAGGGTCTATTCTTTCCCCTCTTTTATTTAATATCTTTTTATCCCCTCTTATTACTATTGCACAATCACTGGGTTTCACAGCTTTCTCCTATGCAGATGACATTCAGCTCATGCACCTTCTTAACCCTGAAATTGCAGAAGAAATAAAAACCATCAACGACAAACTAGAACAAATAAAAAATTGGTTAAACAATAATAAACTATCCTTGAATGTTCAAAAAACAAAAACAATGCTTTTTACATGGAAAGGTAACATAACTTTAAAAGCTCCATTCTTTCTAAACGATTCTCCGTCTCTCATATGAAATTTTCCGCCCCTGAGTTTGAGCGGGTGCCCTCTTGTGGCCGAGGGTCCCTTGAGAAAGAAAATATCATCTTCCACTTCGACACGTCCTGTGAGGTACTTAAATTTTCGATCATGTCTCCCCTCTCCCTACGTTCCTCGAGAGTGTAGAGCTGCAATTTGTTCAGTCTCTCTTCATACGAGAGACTCTTGAGCCTCGAGATCATCCTGGTGGCCATCCGCTGAACCGATTCAATTCTGCGCACATCTTTACTGTAATGTGGCCTCCAGAATTGCACACAGTACTCCAGATGAGGTCTTACCATGGCCCTGTACAACGGCATTATGACTTCAGGCTTTCGGCTGACGAAACTTCTATTGATACAACCCAATATCTGCCTTGCCTTAGATGAAGCCTTCTTCACTTGATTGGCAGTTTTCATGTCTGCACTGATGACTACTCCTAAATCTCATTCTGCTGAAGTCCTAGTTAAAGTTTCTCCGTTCAAGAAGTACGTCCTGCATGGATTTCCACTTCCGAGGTGCATGACCTTACATTTCTTAGCATTGAAGCCTAGCTGCCAGGTTGAGGACCAACTTTCCAATGTAAGCAGGTCCTGCGCCATATAATTCTGTAAACTGCATTCACTTACTATATTACATAGTTTGGCGTCATCGGCGAATAGTGTTATTTTACCTTGAAGCCCTTGAGTCAGATCCCCTATGAATATGTTGAAAAGGAGTGGACCCACCGAGCCCTGCGGCACTCCACTGGTCACCTCCGATGTTTTAGAGAGGGTACCATTAACACCACCCTCTGAAGTCTGCCACTCAGCCAATCATTGACCCATGCAGTTAATGTCTCTCCTAACCCCATCGATTCCATCTTGCTTAGCAGCCTGCGGTGTGGGACATTGTCAAAAGCTTTACTGAAGTCCAGGTACACGACGTCCAAAGACTCTCCCAAGTCCAACTTTCTTGTTACCCAGTCAAAGAAGCTGATGAGATTGGATTGGCAGGACCTACCCTTGGTGAATCCATGCTGACTGGGATCCCGAAGATTCCCTTTATTCAAGATCGTGTCCAATTTGCTTTTAATTAGTGTTTCCATGAGTTTGCACACTATTGATGTGAGACTCACCGGTCTATAATTCGCAGCCTCTGCCCTGCAACCCTTTTTATGCAGAGGAACGACATTAGCTAATTTCCAGTCCAGGGGAACTTTCCCCTTACTTAGGGAGAGATTGAATAGCTCAGCCAACGGTTTCGCCAGGACATCGCTCAATTCTCTGAGCACTCTTGGGTGCAAATTGTCTGGTCCCATGGCTTTGTTCACCTTGAGTCTTGCCAGTTCACTGTAAACTTCACCTGGTGTGAACTCAAAATTCTGAAATGGGTCTTCTGTGCTTTGTGTTGCCTTCAACTGCGGACCGTGTCCCGGTGCCTCACAGGTGAAGACTGAGCAGAAGTATTCATTCAGTAGTTCGGCTTTATCGGAATCTGCTTCCACATAACTTCCATCTGGTCTTCTAAGGCGTACTATCCCGCCTGTGTTCCTTTTTCTGTCATTAATATACCTGAAGAAGGATTTGTCCCCCTTTTTAATGATTTTTGCCAGAATTTCTTCCACTCGAAGTTTTGCCTCCCTAACTGCCATTTTGACCGATGTAGACCTGGTCCTATATTCTACCTTTGCCTCTCTTTTCTCCGTGCGCTTGTAGGAGAGAAACGCTTTTTTCTTCTCCTTAATGAGGTGCGAGATCTCCGCGGTGAACCATTGGGGTTTATTGTTTCTTTGTCGTTTATTTACTGATTTTATGAAGCGGCTAGTTGCTTCATGTATGGTTGATTTCAGTGTTAACCACTATAGCTTCTACATCATCGGTCTCCGCTTGGTCCTGCAGCGTCCGATGGATGAAATCTCCCATGCATGCGAAGTCTGTGCCCCGGAAATTGAGTACCTTTGTTTTCGTGTTTGATCTAGGGAAGCCTTTCCTAAGGTTGAACCATACTATGTTGTGGTCGCTGGAGGCTAGTGTATCTCCTACTGAGACCTCTGAGACACTTTCCCCGTTGGTGAGTACCAGGTCGAGGATCGCCTGGGCCCTAGTGGGCTCCGTTACCATTTGTTTGAGACGTGCTCCCTTTATGGAGGTTAAGAGCCTCCTGCTATCGCTGGTTGTCGCTGAAAATGAGTTCCAGTCTGCATCAGGCATATTGAAGTCCCCTAGCAGTACAGCTTCTCCTCGTAGAGTGATATTCTCTATGTCTTCAAATAATTCTGCGTCCATGTCTTCCAGTTGTCTTGGGGGTCTGTATACCACACCTAGATACAGGCATTTTTCTCTGCCTCTTGCCAGGTTTACCCAGAGGGACTCTCCGGTGTACTTGACATCTGTGATCCTGGTGGTTTTGATGTCCTCTTTAATGTATAGAGCTACCCCCCCTCCTAATGCCCTCTCTGTCCTGACGAAGTAGATTGTAGCCTGGTATAGCCATATCCCACCCATGTGAGTCCGTGAACCAAGTTTCAGATATTGCAACCACATCTAGGTCGGCATTCCTTATTTCAGCCTCCAATTCTAGAATTTTGTTACCTAAACTGTGAGCATTGACATACATGGCCCTCCATATCTTGTGTTTGCTAAGTCCCTGTGAGGTGTATCCTACCCGAGTCGGTGTGACTCCACTGCCTGCACACTAATGTGGTGAAAGTGGTAGAGATTGAATAGCCGCTCTGTGCTCCGCTTATGCTCCACTTTGCGGCGTTTTCCTGCTTCTGAAGCCCAGTACTACGAAGATCATTTTTTCAGCTAAGTATGATGATATTTTGATATATTTACATGATAATTGTTATAAGAAATAGATTTTTCCACTTATCGTGGAGTTTTTGACCGAGGTCTTCCTGTCTCAAAGTTGGTATTTTGAGATAGGTTTGTCTAAATGGGAAAGTGCAGCTTTTTGAAAAAACAATCCCTATTAGACACTGTGGTCTTTTTCTTCCATTTTTTCAATATTATCAGTATGTTTGATTATATGTAGTGCTGGGTGGATTATTGGATGTATTGCATTGAGGATCACTTAAACAAAGCACATGAAAAAAAAAAAAATTTGCATACTTCACCTTCTATTTTGTAGCCTAAAGCGAACTCTTTACTACTAATTAGCAAAATATATTTAATTAATGCATTACAGAAGCAAAGCATATGAAAAAAAAATATTGCATACTAAACATCATTTCTAACAGGTTAAGAACATTAAAAGAAATACACTACTCACAGATAATGGCTTGTAGTTCAGAATAGAGAATGACAATGGAACATATTTGTCCCCATCCCCACAGGAACTCAATTTTCCCCATCCTGTCCCTGCGGGTTTTGTCACTAGTCCCCTGCCCAATTTCTGTAAGCTCTGCCTTAACTGCACAAGCCTCGAACACTTACGATTTTAAAGTGTTTGAGGTTTGTGCAGATGAGGACGGAGTTTGCAGGAAAAGAACTCGCGAGGTCGGAGCAATGAGTTCCCGCAGGGACAAGGCAAAATTTGTCCCCGTGTCATTCTCTAGTTCAGAGCAAATAAATGTCTCTGATGCACAATCTTGACATCATTGTGGACATCATCAAAATGCACCTAGATGGCAGAATGCCACATAAAGAATGATAGGAACCCCTACCTAAAAAGAAACACTTTTAGCTCTGTGGTTAAAGGTTCTGCTTCCATGTTCCAATACATGTTCCATTACCTTAATAGGTTCTTTTTGCTCTCATAAGAGAGTGGATTGTGAACTTTGCTATTTACATGTGCACTCTGCCTTTACCAGGGTCCAGAGGGAAACTTATTTTTACTCTGAGATGGCTAGAATCTCCTAACGTATTATCTCACCTTGCAAGGAACCTCTGCCTGAAAGAAAGTGCCTGTGGCTCACTGGGTAAAGGCACTGCTTCTGTCTTTTAAAAAAGGTCATGGGTTCAAATTCCAAGTATGGTCAGATACCCCAGTACATATTCCTATTTTTTTAGTGGCTTTCTGCCATCTAGGTGCATATTGATGATGTCACAATGAAGTCAAGATTGTGCATCAGTCACGTCCACTTGCTCTGAACTGCAACCATTGTGTGAGTAGTGTATTTCCTTTTATGTTCTTTACCTTTTAGAAATGAGCTTTACTATGCAATATATATATATATATATATATATATATATATATATATATATATATATATATATATATATATAATGTTCTTTGCTTCATTAATGCATTATTAAAGATCTTTTGACCTTAAAATCAACCTGGAGTTCTCTTTATCCCCTATAATAGAAGGTTTAGTATATATGTGGAGGGGCATAATCGAAAGGGACGTCTAAGTCGCAAGCCGTCCAAAATAAAAAACAGCCTAGGACACATTTTTTTTTCGTTTTTGAAAATCGTCTAACTATATGTCCTGCCAGTCCAAGTCGCTTAAACGTCCATCTTTATACAAAATTTTCGTCTAACTTTTCATTCAATGTCAAAACGCCCAGAACAAGCCCTGTTGGACGTGGAGGGGTCTGCAAAGTGATGGACTGAACATTCAGACATACCACCTAAATAGTGGGGTACCTTACAGGGCACTGCTGTGAACTTCACAAAAAGGGTGCCATATCTTCTCCTCACTACAGCTCCCTTATAGGTCACGGTGAGCCCCCCAAACCACCTCCAGAATCTCCTAGACCCACTTATCTACCACCCCAATAGCCCTTATGGCTGCAGGAGCCACTTATATGCCAGTACTAAAGGGTTTTGGGGGTGTATAGGGGAGTGCACATGTTTAAGTATCAATGCAGTGATTACAGGGGCTTATGGGCATGGGTCCTCTTCTCTATGGGTCCCTAACACACCTCCAAGACGACTTAAGCCGCCTCTGTGCTGGACGACTAGGCTTTCCTATGCCAGGCGGCCAGGTGATGATGGTCTGGAGGTTGAATTTTAAAGGTGTGATTAATATTTTTATGGGGGGGATCGGTGATCACTGGGGTAGTGTGTGGGGGTCTGTTTTATGTGTTTGCAGTGCTTATCTGGTGACTTTAAGTCCAAGTTCTGTCGATCCCAGCCTGTATAACTTTCAGTCAGACCCACTTTCAGTTATACATGCTGTTCGACTAAGTCTAAGCCGGCCCACGTCCCGCCCAAATCCCGCCCTCGACACTCCTTCTGAAACGCCCTGTTTAGCTATGGTCATTCAGCGGCACTATGAAGGCCTAGGTCATTTATAAATATGTCCAAAACCCGTTTTTATTATTGGTGCTTGGACATATTTCGGAAATGTTCGTCCAAGTGCCGACTTAGGCCGGTTTTTGGACGTTTTTCTCTTTCAATTATGAGCCTCATACTGTATATTTTATGTGCTTTGTTTAAGTAATGCGTTATAAAATAGAAGGTTTAATATGCAATATATATACAGTGGTACCTTGATTTACAAGCATAATTCGTTCCAGAAGCATGTTCGTAAACCAAAATACTCGTATAACAAAGCGAGTTTCCCCATAGGAAATAATGGAAACTCACTTTGATATGTTCCCACCCCCCGAGGCCAGCGGCGCTGCTCTATCCCCCCCCACAAGAACTGGCATTGCTCCCCCCAAAGGCCCCCCCCTACGATCCGGCACCCTCCCCCCTGCAATCAGGCACCCTCCCCCCTGTTATCAGGCACCCTCCCCCCCGTGATCCGGCACCCCCTCCGCCGCGATCTGGTACTCCCCCCGCCGCGACCTGAAGTCCCCCAGACCCACCCGAACCCGCTTCTTACTTTCAGCTCGGCCTCGGCACCGGCACCGGCATGTCCTGTGCGTTGGTACCAGTGCCTGAAGATCGGCCTCCTCTTCTGTGCTGGGCCTTGAGCATCTGCGCATGCTCAAGGCCTGCGAGTTCACATTCTCTCCGAGATTCTCGGAGATCTCAGAGAGAACGTGAACTCGCAAGCCTTGAGCATGTGCAGATGCTCAAGGCCCAGCACAGAAGAGGAGGCCGATCATGGGCACCGGCACCAACGCACAGGACATGCCAGTGCCGGTGCCGAGGCCAAGCTCAAAGTAAGAAGCGGGTTCAGATGGGTCTGGGGGACTTCAGGTCGCGGCGGGGGAGGTGCCGGATCGCGGCGAGGGGGTTCTGGATCGCGGGAGGAGGGTGCCGGATCGTGGGGGGGCATTCGTAAATCAAGCCACACTCGGTTTCCGAGGTGCCGATTTTGCGAATGTTTTGCTTGTCTTGCAAAACATTCGTACACCGGTGCACTCGTAAACCGAGGTACCACTGTATATTTCTTTCATGTTCTTTGCTTAAATAATGCATTATTAAAGATATATTGAGCTTAAAATCAACCTGGAATCCTCTTTAGCCCAAAAATAAAAGCCCCAAAGACCTATTTTTACAATTCACATGTGGTTTAACAGCTGAATGTGTGGTTTTTAGCTTGCTGGCTCCTCCCCCCCAAATTAGTTCAGCTTGCATAGAGAAATTGCTGATTCCAAGTGTTTATAGAGAAAATCACTGATTCCCAGCACTTTCTTCACTGTGTTTTGCCTCTCCTTCAGGAACAGGCCAGGTCTCCCACCATGTTATTCATGGTTTCACCATATTCACGTTGGTTTTTAATAGAAAACAGCGAATAACATATGAAAAAGTTATTTGCGGTTTTTCTGTATTTGCAGTTCTGTTAATCCCCTATCACAGCGAATACGGAGGGAAAAGTGTATTTCTGTTTGGTGGCCTGGATAAAGCAGTGATACTCTTTGTATTTTGCTTGAAAGGTATCATAAGAACATAAGCATCGCCTCTGCTGAGTCAGACCATAGGTCCATCGTGCCCAGCAGTCCGCACCCGCGGCGGCCCCCCAGGTCCATGACCTGTGGTGTTCTTTCACTTAAGACATTTTATCCTTTATGGTACCCCTCTAGCTCTACCCCTCAATCCCCTTTTCCTTTAGGAACATGTCCAACCCCTTTTTGAAGCCCAAAATCGTACTCTGCTCTACCACCTCCCCCGGAAGCGCATTCCAGGTATCCACCACCCGCTGGCTGAAGAAGAACTTCCTAGCATTTGTTCGGAATCTGTCTCCCTTCAGTTTTCTTGCGTGCCCTCTTGTTTTTGTTTCCCCCACCAGTCTGAAGAATCTGCCCCTCTCCACCCTCTCTATACCCTTCATGATCTTGTAAGTTTCTATCATGTCCCCTCTAAGTCTCCGTTTTTCCAGAGAAAAGAGCCCCAGTTTCTCCAGCCTCTCAGCATATGAGAGGCCTTCCATGCCCCTTATCATTTTTATTGCTCTTCTCTGGACCCTCTCGAGTGTCGCTATATCCTTCTTAAGGTATTGAACGCAGTATTCCAGTGATGAAACCGTCCATTTCTAAGTCAGCGGCATTCAGTATCAAAGGTACAACTGTATTGAGTGCCTGGGAAAGTTAAGAGTGAAGCCTTTGATACGGTTCCTCATAGGAGGCTATTGAAGGGCTGAAGTTAGAACTCAAAGTGGTGAACTGGGTTAGAAACTGGCTGTCGGACAGACGCCAGAGGGTGGTGGTTAATGGAAGTTGCTCGGAGGAAGGAAAGGTGAGTAGTGGAGTCCCTCAGGGTTCGGTGCTCGGGCCGATCCTGTTCAATATGTTTGTGAGTGACATTGCTGAAGGGTTAGAAGGAAAAGTTTGCCTTTATGCGGATGATACCAAGATTTGTAACAGAGTAGACACCGAAGAGGGAGTGGAAAATATGAAAAAAGACCTGCAAAAGTTAGAGGAACGGTCTAATGCCTGGCAACTAAAATTCAATGCAAAGAAATTCAGAGTAATGCATTTGGGGATTAATAATCGGAAGGAACCATATATGCTGGGAGGTGAGAAGCTGATATGCACAGATGGGGAGAGGGACCTTGGGGTGATAGTTTCCGAAGATTTAAATGTGAAAAAACATTGTGACAAGGCGGTGGCTGCTTCTGGAAGGATGCTGGGCTGTATAAAGGGTACACAGTACCGGGTAGAGCTTTGGATTCTTGCCCAGAAATAGCTAAGAAGAAAAAAAATTAAAGAAATTTAAATTGAATCAGGAAGGGCAGACTAGATGGACCATTCGGGTCTTCATCTGCCGTACTATGTTACTATGAACAGGTCTTTCTAAGTTTCGAATTGGGAACTGTTCTAGCAGATTAATTAGCTTGGTATACTCAGTTTCACTGAGGACCTTGATGGTACATGATTGGTCCTGAGCATTGGGGAAAAAAAAGTAGAGAGAGGTACATCAAAAGTAATAAGGAAATGATCTGTCCAAAGTAGAGAATGGGAAATGAGTCCTGAAGGCATTAGAGAGGACATTGTGTGAGAGAATGCTAGATCTAAAGTGTTTCCATGTGAGTGTAATGTGATGATTTGCAAGGTGATGGAAGTCATGGCATCTGCTGTGGCAGCTGGGAGGAAGGTCTGAGCTTTAACTGTGTCTAACAGGGCTCTGATGAACTCCAATTGTTGTAATGTGTTGGCCACTTTAATATTCTATGTCACTTTGGTCTACTGCCAGCAATCCTCTTTTGTACAATCCTTCAATTAATTAGCAGCCTTCACTTTCCCTATTCACTCACATGGAAACACTTTAGAGCTAGCATTCTCTCACACAATGTTACCCAGGAAGTTACAATGGCCAGGAAGTTACCCAGGAAGTTACAATGACCAGTTTAACATGGACATTCAATAGAGTTGCTAGCAGTGTTCCCTCTAAGCGGGCGGGTGTTGTGAGCAAACTTTTTTCACCGTGAGCCAAAAATATCGGGCGCCAGCAAGTTATGAGCCAACTCGCCCGATTCTCCTCTCGCCGCCCTGCCATCTGCCGTACGCCTCTTCCGATCGTGCGCTGTGACGAGAAACGTGTGCGCTGCGATGTAATATTTTGTGCGCCAGCGCACGCCAGCGCAGCTTAGCGGGAACACTGGTTCAAATGGTTTTATTTATTTCCCCAAATTTATTTTTGTTATACGCATTGAAAATATTTGATATTGCGTTTAAATCAAAATCTCAATAAACTTGAAACGAGTGCCCATGAGATTGTGGGAGGGTTAAATACTCAAAACTTAGAAGTTTTTGCTACGCCAGCTTTCTGGTATCTTTACATACAGTGGCGTACCTAGCATATGTAACATCCGGGGCCCATCATTTTTTGGCACCCCCCCCCATCTGTAAGAAAAACATGATTTCCACATGAGTACCTAGGAAAAGGCAGCATCTTACATATTGCAGTGAGCAGTACATCAATACACCCATTGTAAAACTAAACAAGCCAGACCAGCACAGATCAATCCTACACCGTCAATCCTAACAGAAAACCATGTCTTTCGAACACACAGAACACAGAAAACACCTTCGCCTAGTAAGGAATATGTAATCACAAACTAACCCCTCCCTCTTTTACAAAACTGTAGTGTGGATTTTAGCTACGGAGGTAACAGCTCTGATGCTCATAAAATTCTGAGCATCAGAGCTGCTACCACCAAGGCTGGTGCTAAAAACGCTTCACAGTTTTGTAAAAGGGGGGATAAAATAAAAATACATAGACAAAGGTTAAATTGAACCAGCAAGAAGCTGGACTCTGCATACAATGCTTCACAGAAACAGTGACACATGTCTCCTAAAGCAATAAATAAATAGAAATTTTTTTCTACCTTTGTCTTCTGTGGTTTCTCCTTTCCTCATCTTCTTGTAACTCTCTTCCTTCCATCCACTGTCTGCCGTCTCTCTTCCCCTATATGGCATCTTCTCTCCTTCTATGCCCCTTCCAGAAACTGTATGCCTCCCCCTTCCATCTCTCCTTTCACCCCATTGGTCTGGCATCTCTCTCCTCGCCTTCCCTCTCCCACACCTCTCCTCATAGTCTGGTATCTCCCCTTCCCTGATTCTCTGGCATCTCTCTCCTTTCCTTTTCTTCCATCTTTCGCTCCCCCTCCATGCTCTCACATCTCCCCCTTCCTTTTCCCTTAGACTGGCATACCTTCCTCCTACGCTCCAAGCCCTGGCATCTCCTTTAATTCCCTCCCTCATCTTCCTTCTCCCTCCAGCTGGGTACCGCAACACTCTTCCCTGCAGCTCTGCACTTCCCCACAATTGCCATGCTTCGGTTCCTCTTCTTCCTTCCTTCCTCCCCCCCCCCCCGCGGGACCCTGCGGCACCATCAACTCTTACTCCCTCTAATGTCGGCCCTGCAGCTCCAGACTTCCTCGCACCTTCTCCCCTCCCCCTTTGGATCGCTATTATTTTAAATGTTATAGCCGCGGAGCTGTATCCATCAGTGGAGATGTCTAACCTCGGCCTGCCCCGGAACTCTTACTGCAGCAGACGCCCGTCTAGGCAGGAACAGGAAGTCACTGTTGCAGTAAGAGTTCCGGGGCAGGCCGAGGTTAGACATCTCCACTGATGGATACAGCTCCGCGGCTATAACATTTAAAATAATAGCGATCCAAAGGGGGAGGGGAGAAGGTGCGAGGAAGTCTGGAGCTGCAGGGCCGACATTAGAGGGAGTAAGAGTTGATGGTGCCGCAGGGTCCCGCGGGGGGGGGGGGAGGAAGGAAGGAAGAAGAGGAACCGAAGCATGGCAATTGTGGGGAAGTGCAATCCCCCCAATGCGTCCCCTTACCTTACCGACGCGTGTGTGCGCTGTGAAGAGAAACTTTGCGCTGCGATGTAATATTTTGTGCGTGAGCGCAGGCCAACGCAGCTTAGCGGGAACACTGGTTGCTAGTAGAGGTAGATCAGTACAACTATTAATACAGGTAGGTTATAGTTACAAATACATAGTTATAAGTTCAAGTACATAATCAATCGTTGGTTCATTGCTTTGTATAAGTGGCAATCTCCACCTATGTGAATGTCTCCTTCTTGCATTTACATGCTATGACACTTACCCATGCCCTTACAAAATAGTTCTTAAGTGTTTTGCTGCCATTTTCACATTAAAGAGGCAGTATTCTCTATGCTTATCTGCTTAAGTGGCAAGTAAATGTGGGTGCCCTATTATAGAGTTAGGGTGATAATGGCTGAATGTCAGTATTGTTCATGGGACCAGCTATGGGACTGCTCTGCATATATGTTCATAAAATCATGAAGAAAGGCCAAATGGCCCATCCAATCTGCCCATCTGCAGCATTCACTATCTTCTCATGTGCCTGTCTTATGCTTTTTTGAACTCAGACACAGTCTATTTCAACCACCTCTACCGGGAGACTATTCCACACCTCTACCACACTTTCTTTAAAAAAAAAAAAGGTATTTCCTTATATTACTCGCCTATCACCTCTTAACTTCATCCCATGCCCTCTCACTCTGGAGTTTCCTTTCAATTGAAAGAGACTCGCCCCATGCATATTTATGCCACGTAGGTATTTAAACATCTCTATCATATCTCCTCTCTCCTGTCTTTCCTCTAAAGTATACATATTGAGATTTTTGAGTCTGTCTCTGTACACCTTATGAATTAGACCACAAACAATTCAGTACCATTCACTACGGGGACAGTGGCACTGAATATAAGCAACATATTTAAATACGGCCATTGTTTAAAAAAAAACACAAAAAACCCAAGATAACCCCACTGTCCATGGTGGTGTTTGAATATTGACTGCTCTTTTTCTTATTTTACACTACATTTATTTTATATGGAATTTTTAAAATATTTTTAAAAAACGGACTTTTATTAGGAACATTAGTGATTAATTGAAAGAAAAGACATGAAAGAGTCACTGTTTCTAAATGCAGGATTTCTTTCATTGTAAAACACCTTTTTTTTCCTTTCTATAAAAAAAATAAATAAATAGATATTTCATTTAGAGAATTCCTGCTGAGATTTTTAGTATGGAAAATTAAGAGGTGATGAACTGCCCTCTTGGCAAGCTATAAATTCTGTACGATTAAAACATTCCATAAAGGCTGCTTGGTTTCCTTTATGACATCACTTCTTTTCTTTGGATTATTTATAGGTAATTTCTTTTCCACAGGGGACTTATTTTTTTTTAATTGTTCACTTGAGTTTTTTTTAGATAATAATTTGCTAGCAAATTTATATGAGCCAAGTATATTGCATGTTCTTCACAGTTATAAACAATAAAATTAATGACTTGTCCTTGCTTTTCATGTTCCTTTTTGGCAAGGAGGAGTGAACCGAATTTATTCTCAGCTTGGAATGGAGTTTATGAGAACAACATTTTCATGTGCAGCAAAAGGGTGAAAAGGCTGGAACCTCCTAACTATATAAAAGCCACTTTGAGAAAATAATGTGACACATGTAAAGTCCCATTTTGCATAGGATGTTGAGATAGGAATTGGGATGTCCAAGATGGGATGTTGACAATTTCCTTTATATTTTTTTTTTAAAAAATGGTATGGTAGCCATGTTAGTTCACTTTTAAGGTAATAAAGATAATTAAAACATAACAAAAAAGGTAATATAATACCTATTTTATTGGACTAACCTAATGCATTATTTTACTAGCTTTTAAAGGTAATAGCATTTCTGACCCAAAGAAGGTCTTGCTGTCAAAAGCTATTAAAAAATATAGTATTAGTTCAATAAAAAGATATAGTTTGTTTCATTTCTATTTATTATGCTCTGTAAAATATGGAGCCTTTTGTAAAATATGTATAATGAGACTTGCAAATGTTCAAGTATTTACTGGCCCACTCAAAATATAAAGAAAAATATAGGATATCAACCACAAACACCTCGCATGCAGGAGGTTTGGGCTCTGAACACTTTACACTTATACATAGTTTATTGTTTGATTTGAGTAATATATGAACAGTATGTTATTAACTTGATGTTTTTGGTTGATATCCTATATATTTTTTGATGTTTTGAGTGGGACAGTGTATATATAGTTTTTTGGGGGATTTGAACTTGATTTGAGAGATCAATTATTTACTGGCACATACAGCAAGATCATTTTATTTCACTAACATAACAACAATTTCTATATTGCAAATATCTTGGTGAATTAAATTTAAAATTCATTCACAGATATTTAAAAGTTTCCTAACGTGCATACAGGTTGTAGACTTTCTAACCATTGGCCCAAATTCAGAATCTTAATGTGCAGCTTGATAGAATAGCTGCCAATTTTTGTCTGAGTACAACTTTTAACTGCAGAAAATGTAAAAAAAAAAAAAAAGATAAACATAGAACATCCCCAAGAAGCAAATAATAATTGATTCATCAAATATTTTGGCACTTATTATTCTGTAATGGATGTTTATGCTGCATGCACCTAGGCCTTGATTCTATAAAAGATACCGAAATTTAGGAGCCTAGATCGGTGTGCCTAGCGATCTAGGTGCTTAACTTGATTATTTAATAAGCTTAACTGGCACCAATAATTGGCAATCAGCTAATAAGGAAAGTGAAGAGAGATCTTGAAAAGAAGATTCCACTAGAAGCAAAAAACACACAGTAAAAACTTTTTTAGGTATATTAAAAGCAAGAAGCCTGGAAGAGAATCAGTTGGACTGTTAGATGACCAAGAGAGAAAAGGGACTCTCAGGGAAGACAAGGCCATAGCGGAGAAATTAAATGAATTCTTTGCCTCGGTCTTCACCATGGAAGATGTAGGGGAGTTACTGGTGCCAGAAATTGTATTCAATTCTGATGAATTAGAGAAACTCATACAAATCTCTGTAACACTGGATGATGTAATGGGTCAATTTGACAAACTGAACAGTAGCAAATCACCTGGACCAGATGGTATACATCACAGAGTGATGATAGAATTGAAAAAATGAACTTGCAGAGCTATTGTTAGTAATCTACAAATTTCTTTAAAAACCAGCATAGTACCAGAAGACTGGAGGGTGGCCAATATGACACCGATTTTTAAAAAACTTTTCAGAGGTGATCTGGGAGATTATAGACTGGTGAGTCTGACGTCAGTGCAGAGAAAAATGGTAGAGACTATTATAAAGAACAAAATGACAGAACATATACATACAATGTAACTATTCGCACTTATCTAATAATATTTGTAAATGAAGAACACTCTGATATACAATATATTCAAATGTAGGAATTTATTTCACATTCTTGCCGTGCTTCATTCAATCCAAAACTTCATACTGCCTCATTGCAAGCTTATCTTACTGGTCCTCATCGGGCCACCAAGCACTCAAACTATTCTCATTGTGCTGGGCTTTATGCTCCCCCTCGTCATCGGATCCAGTGTAATAAATATTTCAAACATGAGTTTAAATATTAGCCTTAAATATATAAATATGTACTAAAAGTACTTAGCTGTGAAAAAAGCCGCTTTTCAGTGGGGGTAGAGTCACCAACATGTTTCGTCCGTATAATTCAAAGGGCTTTCTCAAGGCTACCACTCCCTAAAAAAATAGAAAAGAAACCTAAGTCTTCATCCATAAACGCTAAATTTTAGTGCATATTAATACTCACAATATCTTAGCAGCCTTAATCTCAATAATAAAACCACTTCATTCCTATTCACCCACCTATTTACGCCATTCAAACCGACACTTGCGTCTAAGAAGGAATGGCGGTCATACCTCTCATCCATACATTTATACGCTCCGCCCCCCAGACGTCAACATCTCACCGTTGCGGGACGCAAACGTCTGATCTCAAAGCGAGCGTCCAATAAATCTTAAACTCTCTGTATAATTATACGGGGAAGATGTAAATGAAGGATATACACCCAGGAAACAACCCCCTATAACAGCGAAGCCCAATCTAGTTCATTATTTAACCCATTAGCGAGAGCGGTATTTAAACGATAGATCCATCGTTGCATCTGGGGGACGGAGCATATAAATGTATGGATGAGAGATATGGCCGCCATTCCTTCTTAGACGCAAGTGTCGATTTGAATGGCGTAAATAGGTGGGTGAAAAGGAATGAAGTGGTTTTATTATTGAGATTAAGACTGCTAAGATATTGTGAGTATTAATATGCACTAAAATTTAGCGTTTATGGATGAAGACTTAGGGTTTTTTTCTATTTTTTTAGGGAGTGGTAGCCTTGAGAAACATGTTGGTGACTCTACCCCCGCTGAAAAGCGGCTTTTTTCACAGCTAAGTACTTTTAGTACATATTTATATATTTAAGGCTAATATTTAAACTCATATTTGATATATTTATTACACTGGATCCGATGACGAGGGGGAGCATAAAGCCAGTGGCGTACCAAGGGGGGGGGGCGGGAGGGGCGGTCCGCCCCAGGTGCCAGCCCTGAGGGGGTGCTCCCGGCCTTGCTGTTCAGTCCCACCCCCCACCCCCGAAGGACCGCTCGCCCCACTGACCTTCCTGCACCACCTTTGAAGCAGCCCGCAGCAGGATCGCTACATCAGCGATCCCTGAGCTGCTTGGGCGCTGCTTCCTGCACCGCGGTCCCGCCCCTCCTCTGACGTCAGAGGAGGGGCGGGACCGCGGCGCAGGAAGCAGCGCCTAAGCAGCGCAGGGATCGCTGATGTCGCGATCCTGCTGCGGCTGCTTCATAGGTGGTGCAAGAAGGTCAGTGGGGCGAGCGGTCCTTCGGGGGTGGTGGGGGACGGGACTGAACGGCAAGGCCGGGAGCATAGGTAGTGCTGCTTCATAGGTGGTGCGGGGAGGCCAGGGGGGCGAGCGGTCCTTCAGGATGGGGCGGGCGGGCAGGCAGGCAGGCTTTCAAGGGGGAGGGGGTGACAGGCAGGCAGGCAGGTTTTCAAGGGGGGGGACAGGCAGGCCTTCAAAGGGGGGACAGGCCTTCGGGGGGGGGTGCAGACCTTCAAGGGGGAGGGACAGTCCTTCAAGAGCGGGCAGGCAGGCCTTCAAGGGGGGGACTGGTCTACAAGGGGGTGGGACAGGTCTATAAGGGGGTGGGACAGGCCTTCAAGGGGGGGACAGGCCTTCGGGGGGGGGGTGCAGGCCTTCAGGGGGGGTGCAGGCCTTCGGGGGGGTGCATGACTTCGGGGGGGTGCAGACCTTCAAGGGGGTGCACAAGCCTTCAAGGGGGGGACAGGCCTTCAAGGGGGGGGACAGGCAGGCAGGCCTTCAAGGGGGGGACAGGCCTACAAGGGGGGACAGGCCTACAAGGGGGTGGGACAGTCCTTCAAGGGGGGTGCAGGCCTTTGGGGGGGTGCAGGCCTTCGGGGGGGGGTGCAGACCTTCAAGGGGGGGACAGGCCTTCAAGGGGGGGGACAGGCAGGCAGGCCTACAAGGGGGGACAGGCCTACAAGGGGGAGAAAGGCCTACAAGAGGGTGGGACATGCCTTCAAGGGGGGACAGGCCTTCGGGGGGGTGCAGGCCTTCGGGGGGGTGCAGACCTTCAAGGGGGGGACAGGCCTTCAAGAGGGGGACAGGCAGGCAGGCCTTCAAGGGGGGGGACAAGCCTACAAGGGGGGGGACAGGCCTTCAAGAGGGGGACAGGCAGGCAGGCCTTCAAGGGGGGGGGACAAGCCTACAAGGGGGGGGACAGGCCTTCAAGGGGGGGACAGGCCTACAAGGGGGTGGGACAGGCCTTCAAGGGGGGTGCAGGCAGACCTTTAAGGGGGGACAGGCCTTTGGGGGGGACCCTGGTTTAGAAGTACACGGAGGGAAGGGGGTGTTCAAAGAGATGTGCATATGCCAAACTTTGGGGGGGAGGAAGAAATAATGGGTCTGAAAATAGAGGAGAGGGAGAGAGATGATGGACCATGGGATTTAGGGAGGGAAGGAACAGAAAGGGAGAGAAATTGGACACAAGGGATGGTGTGGAGGAGGGATAGAGATACTGGATAGGAGGGTAATTGGGAAAAGAAAGGGAGAGATTGTGGACTCTGGGGTGGTGGGGAAGGAGAGAGAGATGCCGGATGAAAGGGTAGTTAAGAAAAGGTGGATCTATGGAGGGAGGTGAAAAAAAGGAAAGATACCAGACTTCCTGGGGAGGGAAGGCAAATGGAAAGGGAGGACAGAGTTGGCAGATGGATGGTTAGCATGCAGAAAGAAGAAAGAAGGAGACCCTGGCAAGCAAATTATCAGAAGAAAACCAGAGCCTTGGACCAACAAGATTTGAAATATAACCAGACAACAAAAGGTAGAAAAATAAATTTTATTTTCTGTTTTGTGATTATAATATGTCAGATTTGAAATGTGTATCCTGCCAGAGCTGGTGTTGGACTGCAAACGTGAGCTAGGATTTAACAGAGAGAGGAAAAGTCCTTTTTGTTTCTTCATTTTATTTACACCACAGTGCCAGTGTGGTTAGGAGAAGCCAAAGGGGGTGAAAAAGCTATAAAACCCACCAGGAGTTTTGAAAAAAATCACCCAACTGGGCAGGAAAATCGAATTGAAAAACCAATTCAATAGGCTGAATCGAATTGAAATTTTTTTTCCTGAATCTGGCAGCATTAGTTTGTGCTACTGTCTTAGACTTTAGGACCTGGGATTGGGGAGAGATGGCATCCTCAGTACTTTATAATGCAAGTGAAACGAGGATTTGGTCAGACTTTTGAAGGGTCTGCAGAAAAAAAATATTGTATAGGCCGGGGACATGAGACAGCAGGAAATGGGAACTTTTCTTCCTTCTATTTTTGTGAATGGAAAGGCTGAGGATGTCAGAGAGTTCAGTTAAAATATGTGCTTTATAAGAAAATATAATAATGTGTTTTATAAAGTTTATAGCATAGCTGGCCTACCCAGTGAGGTGTTCCTAGTGGTGGTGGTGGCAGTGTGTCAATATGTTGAGAGGAAAAGGTGGTCTGAGAAATTCTGCTGAGCAAACTCCGGGCCCATTTCCACCCCCCAGTTAGTCCACTCCACTCAACTGGTTCACACACTGAGTGGATCTTTGGGTGTTGTTTTGGGATCTCTTCCAGTGGTTTATCAGTATCTCCTTCTGGTCCAAGGAAGGAAACTTTGTTATCCTTAGCATTGACCTACAGAATATGTTTGTAACAGCGCTGCTTGTGTAGCATTAGGCTATGTAGTGATCAAAAGAAAAAAAACAGACCTTTGCACATTTTTGCACTATATGGTGGGTGTATGAGGAGATTCACATTTCCTGCACAGCTAAGTCCATGTGAAGTTACCTTGTGCTGTATTTGACATCTAGCAAGGTCTCTGTTTGAAAGGAAAGATCTAAACTTAAAAATGAAGTGGCCAGAAGTTATGGTAAAAGCAGATAGTGTAGCTGGTTTTAAGAAAGATTTGGACAAATTCCTGGAGGAAAAGTCCATAATCTTTTATTAAGACATGGGGGAAGTGTCTGCTTGCCCTGGATCGGTAGCATGGAATGTTGCTACTCTTTGGGTTTTGACCAGGTATTAGTGTCCTGGATTGGCTACCATGAGAATGGGCTACTGGGCATGATGGACCATTGGTCTGACCCAGTTAGGCTATTCTTATGTTATGTTATCATCTGTAGGGGCCTTTGTTTTCACTTCTTATTTTAATGTATTTTTTTTCTGGGAACTTATCAGTGTTTTTTTAATGGGAACAAAAATGGAAGAGAATTAATGTGTGTGGAATGAGGGGGTAACTAATTTCTTCAGCTAAATAATTCAATCCACTTCAAACAGACATAGGAGAACTCACGCACCATTCACACACCCTCCAACCAAAAACGTCAAAAGAAAAAAACTGTTCGACAACCTCCTAGCCATTCGAGCTGCAACACTCGACCCCCAACTCTACAACCAATTGACATCAACCACAGACTGCAAAACCTTCAAAAAGAAATAAAAACCCTTCTATTCAAAAAACACATAAAACCGAACTAACACAATCAGAACTATCCCAAGCATCACCTGCAACTACTCCATATGTACTTCTGATGTCATGACAATTCAGACATAATTTATGTTATGTTATGTTTGGAATATAAGAAAATTTTCACTGCCTGTTTCTATTCTGACCATTTAATCCGTTTCATGGTCATTACAAAAAATATTTTTTTACATGGGGGGGGGTCAAAAAATGATGGGCCCCGGGTGCCACATACCCTAGGTACACCACTGCATAAAGCCCAGCACAATGAGAGTAGTTTGAATGCTTGGTGGCCCGCTGAGGACCAGTAAGATAAGCTTGAAGTGAGGCAGTACGAAGTTTTGGATTGAATGAAGCACGGCAAGAATGTGAGATAAATTCTTACATTTGAGTATATTGTAGAACATATACATAAGCATGGATTGATGAAAGAAAGCTAACATGGTTTTAGTCAAGAGAAATCTTACCTCACCAATCTACTGCATTTCTTTGAAAGGGGGAATGAACATGTAGCTAAATGTGAACAAATTGATATTGTGTATTTGGATTTTCCAAAAGGCATTTGACAAAGTGCCTCATGAAAGACTTCTGAAGAAATTAGAAAGTAATGGGATAGGAGGTAATGTCCTTTTATGGACTGAGAACAGGTTTATAGACAGCAAACAGAGAGTGGGTTTAAATGGTCAATATTCTCAATGGAGAAGGGTAAATAGTGGGGTTGAACAAACATAAGGAAGAACTGCAGGAATGCAGGTATAGAATATGCCAAGTCTTTAATAAACAAACATAGATATAAAAAAAACAGTTTGTATCCAAAATATGGTCCAAAGAGTTGATGAACCAGGACCCGACACGGTCCGTGTTGCGAAGAAACACTTCTTCCTCAGGGGTCCTCGTGTAACCAATTGGCTGTAACTGACAGATATGTATGTGTTAATAAAGGAAGTGTGAATGGTGGCAGCAAAAATGTGTGACATGATGATCTGATATATAGTGGTGGTGAAACATCTTACAATATTGCTAGAATGTGACCATGAAGCTCCTTTGTGGTAATGAAAATGTGATTATAAATGCTGATCAAACAAGTGAATTATGTGGATACACATAGAAAACATGCATCCCAATGTGGAAAATAGTGCCATTTGGGCCAGATCAATCGTGAAAATGTAAAAATTGAGGTGGAACAGTACAAAGATTGACATTAAAGGGTTATATTAAAGAATTGTAAATGTGTGTGTATTTGAGGGGCTATCATACATACCTAAAAGGTATCACAGGGGGGTCTATGCTGGGACCACTGCTTTTTAACATACAGTCAAACCTCGGTTTGCGAGTAACCAGGTTTGCAAGTGTTTTGCAAGACGAGCAAAACATTGTCGCAAAACTTGTCTCGCAAACTGAGTGTTGACTCTATTTGTGAACACTTCCCCCCCCCCCGAGAACCAGCATCGTTCCTCCCGCTCGCAAGCCCTCCCCACCCTGCGCGAACCGGCACCCCCCTCCCGAACAACTTGAACTTACCCCCCGTCTGGCACCGGCACGCAGCCCACAGGACGAGCTGGTGCCGCTTGAAGATCTTCCTGCCTCTGCTGGGCCTTGAACATGTATCTGTGTATGCTCAAGGCCTTCTAATTCTCCTTCTCGTCCTGCGTGCTTATATGTGTTGAGCGTGTTGTCGGGGCAGCGGCTGACTTAGGAGAGGAGAGGTGAAGCCGGGCGCATGCTCATTCAGGATGGCGGCAGGCTTAGATGGGAGCCGGGAGGCACTGACCGACGGCAGAGGCATCGGCCGAAGCGGGAGGGCAGCCGCACGGGGATCCCGAGGGAAAGAAGGCACCACTTTGGAATCTCTGCAGCACCCGCAGGCAGGTACTCACCCCTGGGCCACCATTGCTGAGTGCTCGTTTATCGGGGCAGTGCTCGATTTACGAGACAAAAGTTTGCTGAGTGTTTTGCTTGTCTTTCAAAACACTCGCAAACCGGTGCACTCGTAAACCGAGGACCACTGTATGTTGATGTGTTTCTTCAACCGTTGATGTCCAACATTCCTTCTTTTCTATTAGATACTATAGATTTTTTTAAATGCTTAGATGCACAGAATCAAGTAGACAGTGCAATTCTGATGGTAACTCTAGATGTGAAATCGCTGTATACCTGTATTCCTCAATCAGAAGCACTTCAAGTAGTCCACATCAAGTGCCTACAGCTTTAACAACGATTGTGATGTCCAAGAATTATTTTCTTTTTGATAAGTTTTTTCAGCAGAAAACAGGGGTGGCAACGGGGGCATCGTTTGCCCCTTCCATAGCAAATTTGTTTATGGCTAAGTTTGAATAAGACTGGATATATGCATCGAGTTTCATGGTCCATATTAAAGTGTGGAGAAGGTATATAGATGATATTTTTCTGCTATGGACCTTGACGCAGGAACATCTTGAAAGATTTTTTTCAATATTTAAACAGCTGCCACCCCACAATTAAATTTGAAATGAAATGTGACGGTGTAGAAATTATGTTTTTGGATGTGAAAATCATACAGGATAATGGTAGATTTGTAACATCTGTCTTTACGAAACCTTCAGACAGGAATACCTTGTTGCAGTACACTAGTATGCACCCTATCACGCTGAAGAAGAACTTGCCGGTGTCACAATTCTTCTGGTATAGAAGATTATGTCATTTTACTGAAGATTTTGTGAATAATGCACAATTGTTACACAGTAAATATGAACAGCGAGGATACCCAAAGTCTGTCATCTCTAAAGCCTATAAAAGGGCGAGGTTTAGTGCTCGGGAACAATTGTTACAATATAGACCAAAGAATGACAAGAGTGATTCTATAGCATGTGCTCTACGATATTCTGGCTTATCACAGTGGCTTGGTAGAAAGATTAAATCTTTATGGCCCAGGCTGCAAACTGAGCAAAACTGTCAGGATTTGGATTGTAAAATTGCATTCGCTCGGAATAGAAATTTGAAAGATTTGCTGTGCCCTGCGGATGTTTGGACAAAGAAGGAAGGAGGGAGGGTTGGACTTTCTCGGTGTAACCAGTGCACTGCTTGTTCTTTATTAAATGAGGGAGACCAAATTTGCATACCCGGAAGAAAATGTATCAGGATGACCCAGTTTGTTACTTGTGAAAGCATTGGAGTAGTTTATGCAATACTCTGCCCTTGTGATCTGTGTTACATAGGACATACTGCACGCAGTCTTAAAACAAGGCTGTGTGAACATCTTTCTAACATTTCACACAAAAGACAGGTAGATATACTCACACGACATTGCGTTGGAAAAAAAATCACTCTTTTGAGGAATTTAGGTGCTTTGTATTACATCATATTCCCCTTACAGCTCATCGTGGGGATGTGAAAAGATTGTTATATCAAAGTGTACAGCGGTCTGTTTTCTTTTTGAAAACTATCTGGCCTAATGGACTTAATCAGAAAGTAGAATGGTGTGCCTTCTACTGATGGTGAGATCGTTTGTTCCAGTAAATAAAGTTTTTTGACAGTGATCCCTATGAACCCAGAAGTATAAATTCCAGCAACATTCTGAGCCAGGTGTGGACGGAGCAGGAGAGAATGTGATTGCCCTGACGCAGCCGTTGTTCGATGAAACAAGAGCCTTGTTGGTGACATCCAATTCCTTGTCTTTTTTCAGCGTGAGAAGTGCTATAACAGGAAGATCTACTCACTGCTGTTGTTGCCATCGTCAGAAGATAAGTGAACTGTTTTGTTCTTTTTCTGGCTCCCTGTGCACAGTGGTGGCTTTGGTCCTGTTATGAAAAGTTACATTTTGAAACGTGTGGAGTTTTTTTTGCCTATGATACAGAGCAGGACTGGCTTAAGAATTCATTGGGTTGCCGTCCATATATTGTTGATAAGTTGAGGCTTTTTCTCCACCTACTATAAATGTACTTTCATGGGATATCTCCACCACTAGGTTAATAACAATTTTTTGCTGATTGTATTTATATTTTGTTATTGTGATTTAGATTCTTGAGAGACGTTTAAATACCTACGAAGCATAAATGTGCATGAGAAATTATCTCATAGCAGGATTTATAATAATAATTATTATTATATACATCAGTGAGATAAACATATTAGTATATTTAGTGGTGTTCATTTTTTTAGTATTTTCAGGTCCTAGCTAAATGAACCCAAGTCAAAATTTCATCTGATGTATCCTGGAGTCAGCTTGCATTAAGCTGGAAGCCCAACAATTTACAGTCATGCTAGAATCACATAAAGCTGATTAATGTTTGGCACAGGTCACAATAGCAAAGAATTATTAATAAAATATGCTGTGCCAAACCCACATTTATATCTGCTTAGCCTCTTGCTACGTGTCTTCAACTCAGTTTAAAATAATGCCAGTAATATCTGCATTATGAGCAGGAAATGAAAGAACTTATCCCATGCAAGTTTTGCTTTCAAATCAAATATTTATCCTGTAAGACTATGAAAGTGTGTTTTCCTCCCAAACTCCTGTAATATCCATTTTATTTTTTTGCTCAGTTTGTGAGAACTATAAAAATATTAAATCCTTAAAATGAAAACAAAGTATACCTTTTTCCCAGCCTTCCTTCCCTCTCATCATGCTGAGAAAATAGGTGGTGACCCGGGGGCTCTTTAGAGATTCTGTCTGCATGTTCACCTTCCGACCTTAATCAGAACAGAAGCCTTGGAGGATCTTATACCTTACAGTAAGCCTGGCTTGGACAAATGGGGATGCGTGGCAATGTTTAACTCTCCTTTTTGACATTTTCAAGAGGATTACAAGTTGCTCTTCTTTGTCTTTTCTTAACTGAATCGAACAGGGAGTGGGGTATAAAACACAGAAATCATCCCTTAGCATTTTGTTTTGGTTTTGCATTGGATGGAAAGGGGAGAGGGCAATTTTCAAAGCTATCTAATTGTGCTAAACTGCATTAAGGTGCCTTGGTCTCTGTCAGAAAATTGTCCTCTTTAGTGAACACTCTTAAAGCCAGATGACAAAAAAACATACTGTTTGGGGTGTTCAGGTGAGGGGAATATAAGTAATCTGTGTGCATGATGTTTTCAGTAGTACACATTCTCTTTTGCCCTCAATAGCAGCTTGTACAAAATAGCAGGGTCAAAGTACACAAGTGTTCATAGTGTGTGCTTCTTGTGCTATATTGACAACTTGGAAAATTGTTGGTCTTTTCCAGGAGACAGTATTTGAAATCCCTATATCTGAATAAATACTAATTTGCATAGGGGTAAAAGAGCTGTCTAATAATTGTCTACTCTTCACCCTGGTAAAAGTAGGTATGAGGGTCTACAGTCCTGAATTTTTAGTTGCATTAAGAGGAGGCATGCTTGAGGAAGTACAGTATTTAGGTCGAAGAAGTATGAAACCGTTTGAAGATTGCATTTTCAGATCCATGCATTGTGTTTTATTTTGCTTAGGAAGATTATCTGCAGATAGAAGTAGAAGTAGGTTGCTACTGACTTGGCCTGACTACGGGACTGTTGACCAGTGATTTGAAGTGGTTTACTATCTCTGTTCCACTTGGGAAGCCTAGGCTTGTTTCTAGCTTATACCTATCTGCCAGTCTCTATGGCTTGATGGAGACTAGCTGTACCCACTGCACAGCTGGCATCACTAGGGATCACTGGCGGAGTGCCATAAAATTGATTTGGTAAACATGTGCATAGAAGTAGGATGATCAATGTGCCAGTAACATAAGTAGGATGACTGATTATGGCATACTCATGCCGGT
The DNA here is from genome assembly GCF_902459505.1 of Geotrypetes seraphini. Lineage (NCBI taxonomy): Eukaryota > Metazoa > Chordata > Amphibia > Gymnophiona > Dermophiidae > Geotrypetes > Geotrypetes seraphini. Next base: position 177,878,049 of record NC_047086.1, on the reverse strand, counting down.
ACTACTAACTCTGTGTTGTAACACCACCACAGAGCTCCATGTATTTCAGTATAGAGCCCATGTATTGTAACACCTCGTAGAAGCTCGTTGTAACTATGGTAACATCTCTACAGTAGCTCATGCAAGCTGCTCTGACTTGACTCCCCAGTCATTAGTAGCGGTATAGAAGCTCTCAAGTTTTTGTCAGCCCCATCTGAATGTAACACGCTCTCGGAGTGGTATTAAGTGGGGAGGGAACGGCGGTCTGATAAGTTTCTTGATGCTATGGCAACGGATTGGACCTCAGCTTTGGGTGAGCAGGTCACTGCTGATGAATTAGTTCTGTGTTTTCAGGAATGTGCCTCTGCCTCCCCTAATGTGAGTTTGCGGGAAGTACATCTACAGATTCTGCACCAATCTTATTTAACGAGATGTAAGGGACGAAAGATGGGGCTATGGCCTGATGACTGCTGCCCCCGTTGCCCGGCCCATCGGGACACCTTGGTACATCACTTTTTGGAGTGTTCACATGTAGGGCCCCTGTGGATTTTTGTGCTTCAAGAGCTGGAGAAAGTTATAGGATTATCTATAGACTGGTCTTATAAGATGTTGTTGTTGGGTGTCACAGGTCCCCTGGTGGAAGCGGGTGTTAGCGATTCTGGAAGGCGCTTTCTTTTAGTAGCCTTAGGAATCACAAAGAAACTAATTCTTCGCCACTGGATTGGTACTACGCGGCCAACGGTGCAACAGTGGCGGGCTAATATGTCTCTGATGGCTGGGTGGGAGCGGCAGCACTGCCGGGGGGCTGTGAGCTGGAAATCTAAGACCTATTTGGATTATTGGAGTTCCTTTTAGGGCTGGTTAGAGATCATGGGTGCACAGGGAGGGTGGGGGGGAGGGGCTGGAGGGGGGGTTTCATTTAAAAAATTGGATCTGCATGGGGGAGGATATGTTGTGGATGTATTGACGTTTGTTTATTTTTACCTGCACCCTTGATTGTTGTATATGATGTCTTTCTTGTATGATCACAATTTGTATTTTCTCGTATGCATTGATCCTTTAATAAACATATTTTCAAAAAAAAAAAAACAAAAACATAAAAAGTGCTCTGATGGGAGAACAGCTGTCACTACTGACTTGATCTAACAGAGGGACTTTTGAGCAATATGGAAGTGCTCTCATTTAAAACAACATGGGAAGTCAGTGATTCTCACATCCTTTCATGTTGTTCTCAGCTCAAATGTGTATTATTTACATTATTCTACTTCTACTGCTAATCATTTCTATAGCGCTACTAGACAGCGCTGTGCATCAAAACACAGAAGAGATAGTCCCTGCTCAAAAGAGCTTACAATGTAGTCAAGACACACAAACTGGACAAGAAGGTGCATCAATGCACTGTGCTCAGGTGGGGGAATAACAGAGGGAATGATAAGACAGATATTAGCAGGTGGATTGCAGTTTGGAACTGAAAGCATCTTCAACGAAGTGGGCTTTGAGCCTGGATTTGAATACTGCCAGCAAAAAACAACGTAAAAACTGCAGAAGATGTACAAAATGCAGGCGTTTTTGATTTAAACGATCAAATTGCAGTAAGATATACAACCTTATTACTAACCAGGGGACCCGACAACACCTTCCTCAGGGGTCCGTGGTGGTTAAGGTATGAGGCAAAACCGCACAAAAGATATCAAACGAACATCTATATAGAGCAATCGTAGAAAAGCAAATACTACACATTTATATGAAGAGGTCTGAAGAAATTTATCTATAAAGTTTTATACCCATAAGACCTGGCATATAGAATTTTTATTATTAAAACCAGGACTGTTATCTTTAGGGGCAACTTTTTATTTACGTCACCCATGCAAATGTATAGTGCATTATTCCTCACAGAAATATGTCTTTTTTGAACCTTTCCAACTGATGGCTTTCCTGTCGTCACGCCTGGAGAAAGAAAAAGATAAGATCTAGCCCTAGATAAGAAGTATTTTTAGGGAACTCTGAGCTCAGTTTAAATCAGTAGTAGCATTCTTCTTTTATGATACATTTTTGTTATTAAAATCACTCTTGTTCCATCTTGATCCGGCATGGAGGACTTGAGTTAAAAAATTTAAGTAAACTTTATGTTATGTTATGGATTCAATTCTGATTAATATGATTTTGTACTACTGATCTTATATTCTTGATTTGAATTGATTAATACGGTTATGTACTTTTGACTTGAATTTTACTTTCTGCACAAGTTTACACTTGGTAAATAATGATAAAATGATAAATAAATAAATAAAAAAAAGATCTGGCATATATACATTTGGATTTGGACTTATAACTTTTGAGCTGTCTAGAATTGTTACGTATAGAGATGGAACCTGACATATCTCAAAGCAGATGAACTTAAAGGCTGCTATCTGGATTTTTGGATTTTATTAAAATGTCAGGGCTGATGTTTAAAAAAAAATCATTGAAAATAGACTTTAAATATTGGCCTTAAATATTTAGTCAGTGAATGAGAAACTCCCAAACATAAGAAAGATGAAAACAACGTGGAGGGAGAATGGAACATGAAAGATTCTGAGAAAGAACTTTTCAATAATGACCTACAGGAAAAAATGGCTGATTTAATGGTGAATTAAAATGAGCCAGAATTAGGGTACTGTCTATTACCCAAACTACCATAAGCAATGAAAAATTTAGCTAAATCACAGTATAGTGAGAATCACTGATCATATTCAAGGCTTTTTTTGTATCATTGGATCATGGCTCTTACTAACTTCTCATTAGAATGTTTCTGTATGGTCCTTCAATTTGTCTGAGGTTATCTTCCAAATTTACAAGGACTAGTTCAAGACCACACAAAGTAAAATGAAGTATATCAATAATACAGCTCTTTTTTTGTTGTTGCATTCTCTTTCTCACTGAGATAAGGGCTGTCCAGTTTTCTCAACAGCATTATTAACAGGTATAGCACTTTAATAAACTAAGGAGTGTTAAATGGGTTTTAAGGGGATTTTTGTAATCTAGAGTCAGCTATGTGTTAACCAATGCATCTGAAATGTAGCCTATCTACATGGGAACCAAGGCCAGAATCACCTCCCTATGTGTTGCCTGGCATTTGTCAAGCGCTCCTTCTCCATGTGCAATATCACACTCTATGACTCTGACCTCCTCCCTCATGTGCACATCACCAACAGGTTCAAAGTCCTTATCTGAGGTTGTGTAATATCTCCCTTGAGAATTTCTGTAATTTTAAAAACATTAAGTGGAGGAGAGTAGTGTAACCTTATCTTGCTGAATTGTTCTCTGTTTATCTGCTTTTCGGAAAACTCCCCAGTAAAGAGACACATTTTTGGAAAGTGTTTGAGACTAAAAAAGAAACAAAGCAAAAATCTTGTGGCAGGTCTTAATCTTTACCCCCATGCCAAGAAATAAACCCAAGACAAGGAAGATAACTACCACGGTCCTATCCCTGTAGAATATTTCTAGCATTTCACTGCTAAAAAGAGATAGGGTTAAAATGCTGCTTAAATAGTCCTCAAATTTATTTTTATGGCCCACATAAGCCAGAACAAAATTTGTACCCCACACAGACCCCACAACATTGAGATTTATGCTCTTCACACAGCTTGGAATGTTGTCATATTTATTACGTAATAAAGGAACCCATGCAGTAAAACTCACTCATTTTTTTACTCATGCCCGCTACATTACAACTGCTGTAGAGGGCATGCAGAATTTGTATAGGTGCTAAAATTAAGAGGGCAATTTTCAAGGGGTTTTGCCTATGAGAAAAGTCCCTTCCAGAATTGTTCCAGGTCCCTTGCAGGAAAGAGTACCCGTGCTATTAAAAAGCCTGTGATGGGACCAGAAAAGCAAGAAAGGGAATTTCATTTTTAAATCCTTGTACCTGTACTTGTACCAAAACTCCAATGGGTTCCAGCATGGGGTAACCTACCTCCTTTAGTTCTACATGCTCTTTGTTCCTAGGTCAAGAAGAAAAGGCTCTTCCTTGACCTTATAGTTTTATTCTTCCTTCCAGAAACTAAGACTTCTATCGGCCTGTTATCCTGGAACACACCAACCACTATTCAGATCTGATTAGCATCTTTCTGAAATGTGGGCCCAGAATGCATAGGAAAATACATTTTGCCAGCCTGTGGGATTGGGGGTAAGGCCCTTCTTGGTTATAGTGTTATGTATTGAAAAGATCAAACTGGGTTTATTGGGAGTCTGCTTATTTGAGAGCTTGGACTGTAGACTCAGGAATAATACAGGGGTTGGTACTCTCACCAACTTTATTCAGTCTACCTTCAGCCTTTGGAAAAACTTAAGACAGTGAATATTCAATATATTGCATTCTAGATGATCAGTGGGATAAGATCACTGTAAACCTGAATTCCTATTTAAAGGATATAGAACAAGGATGGGCAACCATAGTCCTTGAAGGCCACAACACTGTCAGGTTTTCAAGATTTCCACAATGAATATACGTGAGATGTGCATATACTGTTTCCATTGTATTTGTTAGGATTTATTTACCGCCTTTTTGAAGGTATGCAAATAGATCTCATGCATATTCATGGTAGAAATCTTGAAAAGCTGAGTTGTGGCCTTCAAGGACCATGGTTGCCACCCCTGATATAGAGGTTTGGCTGACATTATATGGGTTAAAACTGAATCAAGAAAAGAATGACCTGTTATGGGTGCAAAAGTTGTCTATATGTCACTCACACCCAGAAATGAGATAAGGTATTGTGGTATTGGTATCCTCTGATTGGACTGAGCTTTGCTGTTGGAGTGAAGGATTCTTATCAGTTATATCATGTATTAACTTCCATCCGTAATATATTCTTGTTTACATTCTTTAGGGTTACATTTGATGTGGTTGGTTTTCCTTTGTTGTGTTTCTGACCACAGTGGAAATCAACGTAGAGGTAACATATTATCGTGGGTATTGTTTTATTTACCACTTACTATATCCATCTAAACAGTGTGATAAGGTGGTGGCTGTAGCCAGAAGGATGCTAGGCTGTATAGAAAAAGGAGTAACCAGGGAGGTGTTGATGCCCCTATATAGGTCATGGGTGAGGTCATACTTGGAGTATTGTGTTCAGTTTTGGAGGCCGTATCTGGTGAAGGATATAAAAAGACTTGAAGCAGTCCAGAGGAAGGTGACGAAAATGGTAAGGGTTTTGAACCTAAAGAAGTATGAGAAGAGACTGGAAAACCTAAATATTATATACTCTGGAGTAGAAGAGGGACTGGGGAGATATGATACAGACATTTAAATCCTTGAAAGGTATTAATATAGAACCCAATCATTCAATAGTTATTGGTGGGGTTAGGGAGCAGACAGAATGCCTTCTCTTACTGACTTACAAGTGCATTCACTCAGCAGCCCATCAATATCTCTCCTCACTTATCAACCCTTATGCTCCCCCTTGTGAACTCTGTTCATAAGGTCAGTCCCTCCACTGCCAACTTCAGACTCCATCCCTTCTACCTTGTTGCACCATATGCCTGGAACAGACTGCTTGAGCCAATACGTCAAGTGCTATCTCTAGCAGTGGCGTAGTAAGGGGGAGGGGCGAGGGGAGTGGTCTGCCCCAGGCGCCGTCTTGCTAATGGCATGGCATTCCTCCTCTTCTCCACAGCCCTGCTCCTCTCCTTGCTGTGTGCGCACACCCCTTGCCTTTTTTACTTCCCCAATGTGAGGTTGCTGCCAGCGTCGGCATCGGTGCTCTCTCCGACGTCACCTAGGAAGTGACGTCAAAGGGTGAGCCGACACCAATGTGAGCATGCTGCTTATACTGGAGAAGTTTAAAAAGGTACAAGGTTAAGGGAACGGGGTATGTGTACGTTGGGCCACATCCCAGGCGTCGCTCACCCTTACTATGCCACTGGTCTCTAGCAGTATTCAAATCCAAGCTTAAAGCCCAATTTTTCGGGGCTGTTTCAATGCCTAACTCTTACTCACCTTAAGATACCTAGGTCAATCCTATCACTCTCTCTGCAAGAAACTCCCCAACCCCTATCTGCCCTAATTAGATTGTAAGCTCTTCTGAGCAGGGACTGTCTATTACATATTGAATGCACAGCATTGTGTACGCCTTTCAGTGCTATAGAAATGATAAATAGTAGTAGTAATTTATAGATCATCTTTTTGAATATTCATGATGAATAGACTGTCTTTTCTGCTGCTTTATTTTCTGGTTTATCTCGGCTCACTTATTCTAAGGAAGTCTACAAGGAAAATCAATTTCCTTGCAAACTTGTGCTATTTCCCTAATCTAAATGGATATATGTCTACTTCTTTTTAAATCTTTTTTTCTCATCATTTTTCCAAGGTACTTGCCAGTGCAGCATTGCAAAATCAATGTGCATTCAGCTAAAGAGCACCTCAGTTATTTATGAGTATTGTTTCATGGCTTTTTGACATTTCAACCATAACTATTCCATCATTCCCAAACCTTACCAGGAAAAAGTGAACCAGCAGACATAAGGATAATGAGTAAAGATGTTTAATGAACTCGTTTTTTCCTTTTCCTTTCCACCAACATGGGAATGACTCCAAACTTGCCATGTGCATACAATCAGCTTTCTGTACTTGATCTGACATTTTTGAATTTGGAGTTTTCTTCTCACTTTCCAGGGAAGCATGCAGTTGCCCTTGAAACATACGTAACTCTTGACATTGTGTGTGGTTGCTATGTTTGTTTGGAGATGAAGAGACAATGGGTCATGAACAGGCCTGGGGACTGAGCAACTCAGGGGAATGATCTATGCATTGCAATTCAATTCCTAGCCTAGCTGGCCTTTATCAAAACTAATACAAGATTTCTGAATCGCTCTAATACCATTTAGTTCAAGGCGATTTACATCAGAAAGAAGCCATAAAAATTATATGGGAAAATACAATTCCTTGGCTAAAAAGATGTTCTTACAATTCTTTAACTAAAAGTACTAACTTTACAATCTAGCATATAAAAATGTTTTCAACATTCTACGAAATTTCCACTAACTAACATCTGTCCTTATTTGCATAGGCAAATCATTCCAAACAACAATTGCAGCATATGTAAAAGAAGAATTAAAAACATATACCTCTAAAAGGGGGAAACTGCAATAAAAAAATGTATTATTCAATCTATTAGATGAATAATAATGCATATGTGAAGAGAACAAAGTGAGATGACCGGAAGCCTCTGCCTATATAATATGATAAATCAGACAAACATTTCTCTATAGACAGCCAATGAAGTTTCTTATGAAATCAGATTGTGACTTCTGCCCATCTCCAGGGGTCATAACACAATAGAGAGTTGCGCGGGTACAGAAATCCCACCCATCCCCGCCAGGATTCTCTCCATCCCCACCCGTCCCCGTCATGATCCTCTCCGTCCCCACCCATCCCCGCAAGGAATTACCTCCATCCCCGCCCGTCCCCATAAAAAGCAGCAATTACTTCTGACAGGATCATCAGTTCCACAGTTTCTTTTGTGTTTACGCTGCTGTTTTCCTTGTGGAATCTCTTTCGTGGAACCCTTTTTTGTTTTCTGTTCAGGTAATTAACTTATAAACCCCCTCTTTTACTAAGGCTGACGTGTCCATTATATTATATGGACGAACCCTGCTTCCAAAGCCTTCCATCTCCATGGGAGTCCCATTGGCTAGACGGGGGTCCACGTGGGAGTCCCATGGGCCAGAGGAGAGTCCCGTGGGTTAGGGGGGATTCCCGCGGGACCCCCCCTGGAACCGTGGGATTCCCGCGAAGCCCGTTCCCGTGCAGATCTCTATAACAAAAGTGTTCATCTGATGGTTAGAATCCTCTGAATCTGTGAATTCCATGACAGACTTTATCACCACCCAACTGTGACTAAGACACAATGAGAAAGATAAGGTAGAGATGAGACTCTTTTTGAAGGACTAGTTAAATACATTTGTGACTACTTTACACCTTTAATCAAGTCGTACAAAATGAGCTATGGATGCATGCAAAAAAGATAGTGAATCAATCGCTGTTTTAAAATCGGATTATGTAAAACTGAGATTGTCTCAAGAGCTTTCCTTCCAGGGTGGGGAAATACTTTTAATTTAATTATGGTTGACGTGCAATTGTTGGATATATAGAACGGGGGGGGGGGGGAAGAGACATGTATTGTTATGAAATTGTATTTGTTATGAAATTGAATTTAAGTGCTGTTTAAAGTGTATAATGTCCTGTATAATATGTTGCACTTATTGTTAGCTTTAAAATGAATAAAAGATATTTTAAAAAAAAAGAGCTCTTTCCTTTTTTAAATTTTTAAATTTCCCCTTCCCTTTCTGCTATTCCTAGATTGTAGGGAGAACCAACAATGCTACATCTCTTTTGAGAACAGGCTTAAATGGTAACACTAAAAACAAAAATATTACACATTAATTTATTTTTTTTAGTTCAAATCTATTTTAATTAAGATTTTTTTTTTTTCTTGTAGTATCAAAGTATTTTTTTTTTCCAGAGTTAATGAAAATAAATAAATAAGGCTATCTCTGCTGAATCTGGATGAAAATGAACAATGGTAAATGTAAAAAGGAAAAATCCCCTTAAAATTATATAATGACTTAAAATGTGTGTTAGAAATATGATAGAGTGAAAAAAAAATATTAAAAAATCAGCCAGGAATTGGCCAACAGCGATTGAATTGCTATCTTTAGTGAATCTGGGCCTAAATCCTACTACACCACCATGATGATATGGTGGGATTTACTTTCAAAATTATACAAAGTTGCAAAGTAAAAGGATATAGAACCAGATGATATGTTTTCAGAGGTAAGACAGCTAGCCACAAAGGGTCATTTTTTTCAAAGGGTCACAGCTAGTTAGAACAAAACTTTTAAAAACTGGCTGTACTAATGTTTCACTAGGCAGCTAAATATATCCATGTCAAATTCCAAGCAGACCTGAGGAGTATCAGGAGGGTGGGGGAGACAATTGGGTTTCATAAGTACCTAATTTCATTTTAGTTTGATACATTGTAAACCTCTTAGGTCAGTAAAATGCAGGAGCGGTATATCAAATCTTAAATAAACATAAACATATGTATACTGCTTTCACTTATACTTCCTTCTCCTCCTGTGCTGGTCTTCTATTTTTTTTTCTTTTCTGGATTCCTGCAATTTCACAGAAAATGGAAAAATCCTGTAACAAGGACGATTTGCTGTCTGGCCATGGTAGAAAAAACATTGCAGGAACCCAGGGGCTTTTACTACAACCACATTGTGGACCTTGTGGTCACTTATTTGGGAAAAATCTTTCAACTGTTCTCTCTGATGCAAAAGCCCGTGGAGCTTGTCTGTTGTAATAAAGAAAAAGATATAGCAGAAAATATGAAACAGGACTTTAGCATAAGAGGGCAGTTCTATAATGGTAGGCCAAGCTCAGCTTGGAACCTGGAAAAGTTTTTGATTTGGCCAGGTTGGTTGCAGGTCAGCCTCATGAGCCTACTAGAAACTGTGCCTGGTAACTCTGGATCTGAGGACCAGGCCCAGAGACCAGTAAGGACTGCCTTGCTGGAGCGCAGTGGCGCAGAACAGGGGAGGGGGGGGGAGAGGGTGAGTCCGCAGTCTTGATAGAGATGTTCTCCTCTCCATACCCCCCTCCTTCCAACCCCCCTACCATGCGCCCCCTCCCCCTTCCTTTCCCTTGTATCTCTTTAATTTTCCTTGCGCGACCAGCATTACACACATGCTGCCCGCATCGTTGTCGCCTCTGTCTGATGTCACTTCTGGGCCCTGTGCCTAGGGAGTGACATCAGAGGGATAGCCGACATGACACAGGCAGCAAGTTCATAATGTTGCTCGCTCCTGGAAAATTAAAAAGGTACGGGGGAAGGGAAGGGGGAGGGGCGCATGCGCAACCAGGGGGTGTGGGGTTGGGAAGCAGTGGGGGAGGGGGGAAGAAGAGGGCAGGGCAGAGGCTTCAGCACTCCGGTTGCTATTTACCCTCGCTACACAACTGGCTGAGAGGAAGACATTCATATATACCAGTGGACTCAAACTCACGGCCCGCCAAGTCCTATTTTGAGGCCCTCGGTATGTTTATCATAATCACAAAAGTAAAATAAAACAGTTTCTTGATCATACGTCTCTTTAGCTATAAATAACAAAAGGAAAGATTTATAAACTATAACGAGTTTTACCTCAGGCAAAATTGTCATTTCTTTAATAAGACATTAACTATTTTTTTCTGCGGCCCTCCAAGTACCTACAAATCCAAAATGTGGCCCTGCAAAGAGTTTGAGTTTGAGACCACTGAGATATACTGTGATCCATCAGGAACAGGCTACCCAAGGACTTTGTCACATTACAGAACCAATCTGAATATTGATTTCTCCTTTCCTGTGACATGAACAGGAGCTTTTTACCAGACACCTTTAATAACTATTATTTGTTTTCATTAGAACTTGCTGAGATGCTGGCACCGCCACAGGACCAACATGTCCGACTTCACAGGAAAGCTTATAGCCCTCCTCCTTCTCTATCTACTTGGCACGAGAAACTGGATCACTAGAACCTTAGCATTGGGACAGAATCACTGGGCCTGAAAAACAACTTCGCCCCATTCGATATCCTCCATGACTACATGGAATCAGGTCCTTCCAATTCTCCGTGGTTATGTCACCCGACACCCCTCTAGACCATCGCACAAAAGAAAACAACTCCTAAAAAAACTTACAACTACTGAGCCCTCTACACCGTCGGAACATCACACTATTTCTGGTGCTATCTGAACATTTCGTTATGATTGGGAACAAAGCCCAATTGAATTAAAGACTGGCTAGAAGAAACCCACCTAGACATCCTACTCTTAACCGAAACAGTGATCAGGACGCTATCATTGGTGACATACTTCCTTTAAATTACAAAATTATTCTTCTAGCAAGAAACTCTAAGAGAGGAGGTGGTTTAGCAATAATCTTCCGAGATCACTTCCAGTTTCAAACTCTCGACTCTAAACTAACCAATGACCTAGAAATCCTCACCTGCAAAATATCCAAAGATGACTGAAAAGATAATCTGATCGTTACAGTATTCTACACCCCGCTAACAAATGGAACCTAGCAAAAGAAGATCTCTATGAATTCCTCCTCACAAACTCTGTAGCCGGCACCCACAATCTTCTCGCCGGCGATGTCAATCTACACCTTGAGCAGGAAGAGAATTCCAACATTGCAGATCTACTCTCCTTCCTCACATCCCTAGGTTTTTCCAAACCACCTCTGACTAAAACCCACAGGAAAGGGCACCACTTAGACTTGATCACATTTCTTTCCAATGCCCCTACTACCCCTAGCATAAGTTTTAAAGATGAAACCTGGACCAACACCCCTTGATGCAATTTCAAATTACACCCTTTTGATGCAATTTCAAATTACACTGGCTCAAAAAACAAACCAAAAGGCAACCAAGGATCAATCACAAAGAGAAAATGATATTGACAAGAGGACAACTAAACCCAGTAGAATTCTGGTCACACTACAACCTAATATCCGTCCCCGACCAAGACCCAAACTTCATCCTAGGACGGAATAATTTCAGCAATCAGGTCCTAAATAACATTGCACCATTGAAAGTATGCAAGAAAAGACACCGTTTATCAGCCAACTGGTATGATCTGACCTATCAGCACTGAAACAAGAAGTATGCAAATTAGAAAGAATATGGTGCAAATTAGGAAAAGATAATGACAGATACTCTTGGCGACTAAAAGTTAAAGAGTACAAAAGAATGATTAAAGAAAAACTTAGCAAACATTACTCCCAATCAACTCTCCTTCGCTGAACAGCAAAGAACTCTTCAGAATAATCAACTCCTTATTTGATATCGACCTACATAAAAATTCCCTCACAGATCTCCCACCCTCTGCTGCAATTCTAGCCGACTACTTCACCATAGAAATTCGTAACTTTAAAACATCTCTCACAACTACAAGCACTGACCCATCAATCAGTCTACCTACTCTAGAAAACGAAGACTCAACTGCTGACATGATCTGGAATCAATTCAAAAACCCAGATTGGAACCAATTCCTCAAGCTCTACTCTAAATATGCTAAATCCAACTGCCTACTAAATAACTGCCCACCGACTATCATGAAAACACTCCCCCTCCCATTCAAAGCAGAACTTTTCAACTGGGTCTCTCTCTGCTTGTCCACTGGCTACTTCCCGCTGGAACCTGGCCACATCCTTGTGTCTCCAATTATCAAAAACTCCAAAGATCCAGTCTCTTCAACTGCCAATTATAGACCCATTGCCAACATACCTCTCTTCCTCAAACTAATGGAAGGTCTAGTCAATCTTGACCTCATGACATACCTAGAGAAGTTTAACATTCTACACGACTCCCAGTCAGGATTTCGCACAAACTACAGTACGGAAACCGTCTTAGCCTCGTTAACTGATCATCTCTTCCATCTGTTTTCCCTGGGAAAAAGTGCACTGGTACTTCAGTTTGACTTATGCATTGCCTTTGACCATGTCGACCACGACATTCTGATTAGATGCCTCGACTCTATAGGCATTTCAGGACAGGTACTAACCTGGTTCATAGACTTCCTAAAAAACTGCACCTACCAAGTCAACAGCGATGGAACTTTTTCCCATACTTGGTGTAACCCCTGTGGAGTTCCACAGGGCTACCCTCTCTCTCCTTCTCTGTTCAACCTCTACATGGCATCACTGGGACACATGTTATCCGACCTAAAATTGAAATCATACATATATGCAGATGACATTACTATTATCATCCCTATAACCTCACTGACACAAGAGACTGAACATCTCACCTCATCTGTTCTCACTATGGTAGACCAATGGACTCCACAATTCAAACTACAACTAAACCCAGAAAAAAACTAAGCTTTTCCTCGCAAGTCCCAACCACAAACTAACGAATACCACTCTGAAATTAAATGGGCTAACTTACCCTTATGTTCTTAATGCACATCCCTACTTGATGATTCCTTTTCAAATAACTCAGTTCACATGTAAAATACTGTTTACCTATGGGAGGGGTTCTCAACACCAGTCTTTTGGATGCACCTAGCCAGTCACGTTTTTAAGGTATCCACAATAGATATATGCATGAGAATAATGTGCATACGATGGACGTGGTGTGTGCAAATTTATCTCATTCATATTGATCAGCGTGGAGGAGTAGCCTAGTAGTTAGTGTAATGGCCTTTGACTCTGAGGACCTGGGTTCAATTCTCACTGCAACTCCTTGTGACTCTTGGCAAGCCACTTAACCCTCTATTGCTTCAGGTACAAAATAAGTACCAGTATATAATATCTAAGTCTTTATTTGTAGTCACAGAAAGGTGGTATATCAAGTCCCATTCCCATTCATCATGATAATAAAACATAAAGGAAAAAAGTAATACTTTTTTTATTGGACTACTGTAACTTAATGTAGTTTATGATTAGCTTTCGAAGGTAACCCCTTATTCCTCAGATCAGAAATCCTTTATGTTTTTGTTTTATTTCTACATATTACCAAGAAGAGTGGCTAACATGGCCACCATATCATTCCTTTCATCGTGAGAATCCTGAAAATCTGACTGGATAGGTGAGTCGTGAGGACTGAATTGAGAACCCCTAACCTTTGAAAATGGTTCTTGTAGAGGACAGTTCTCAAAGCCATTTAGCTGAGTAAATAGTAATTTACCTTGGTAAAGTAGTGATCTATGAAAATTGTCCTCATTCAATCTGTTTGAATGCACATGTGGCGTTCAGCAAAATAAGTAATATCCGTACTGTGATAGTAATTTATTCAGAGAACTCTTAAATAGATTGATGGGAGGCATTCCTGAGGACATATTTAGGGCAGGCTTGGAAAACATGCATCCTACCCCAAAAATTGCCAACAGCAAAAGCATGAGCCAAATATGCAGGTGATTTGTGCACTGGTCCAAAAAAAAAAAACACAACCAAACAAAAAAAACCAAGTGGCAATGAACAGAGAAGAAAGATGCAGGCAACTGCCGAAACATGACCACATCAAATTTATGTTCAGTCAATAAATTTTTTATTCACCATACTAGCAGTTCATTGTCATTGTTCTTCTCTGTTGATTGCCATTTGTATTACATGGATAATCTTTTAATGAGAAACTGTGCATGTACCGTAATCACTTTCCTCACTGGTGTAAGACCTGCAGGTCTTTTGCATCTGCTTTTTGTTTGGGTAGAACTTTTATATCATTATTTTGCACAATCTTAAAAATATAATCTGTGAATGCTATTTTCTTTTTTTAAATTCTTTATTCATTTTTTAAACTTTCAATAAGTGCAATATAATATAAAATCAATTTAAACATCACTTAATATTCTATCAAAGTCTACTTTACATCAAATATCCCATCCCCCCATACCCAACAATTATACTTAAGCATAAGATGACATAAAAAATGCTATTTTCTGATCTCTCCCAAAACGCCCCCATGTGGCTATAAGTATGTGTGTTGTGGAAGCCTTACACATATTTGTATCTCTATTGAGAAAAAAACCATTACGTTACTTAGGAAAGGTTGCTGTTTGCACAGATAAATGGCTTAGAAAGGTATCTTAAATTATTACAAATTTAACCTTGGTGTCCTTAACTGACCTAACTAGAAGTGATAATTTTGGTTGCAGGGATCCTGGAAGCAACATAATTTAATATATGTGTAGGAATCTTTCCAGCTGTATTCCCTGAAAGGAGAAATCAGGGAAGGAACTTGGTGGTCCAAGAGGTCATATAAGTGAGTGTTTTGGAGGGAACATGTTCTTTTGTCCCTTTCTGTTACCCAGAAGAAATCAGAGAGCAGTAGCCCAACATCTCAAGTTGAGCCCTGAAGTTCTACTTTGGGCTTAGGGTGAATGAAACAGTGGCATATTCCCAAAAGAAAGATAGAAGAAATTTTTGAATGTCGGATAAGGCCCTCAGTGGTCCAGTTAATTTATTCCACAGCGTTATTCCCATGATGGAAATGGCTGGATTTCTCGTGTTCTCATAATGCATTTTTGAGAAGTCCAACAATGACAAACATATTGCACCTTCAGAACGCAAGGTTCTGAGTGGTCGAAAGATTGCCATGCTTTGTGACAGGTACCAGGGAATCCCATGGTAAATGACTTTGAACACCAACGTTAAAGTTTTGAAAATATCTGTGATTTTCAGCCACATAAATCCGGATACATGGCCCCATTCCATCCCGCTCCGCCCTATTCCATCCAGACCCTCCCAGTTCGGCCTCTAGCCCCACCCCCACAAACCTCCTCTCTTCTTCCCCAACAAGCTCCGGCCACATCTGGAGGGCCTGGAGCATGCGTGGATGTGTGTGACATCACCTGCGCAGGCTCAGATGCTCTCCAGATGCGGCTGGAGCTCACTGGGACTTTCCAAAACCTGGGCAAATGCCGGATTTGGAAAGACCATCTAGGAAACCCGGAGAGGTCCTTAAAAAGAAGACATGTCTGGGTTTTCCAGGACATCTGGTGACCCTACCTGAAGACTTTTCTCATAAATTGTAGTTCTTCCCTTTTTTTTCCTTGTTCTCCTCCTCTCCAAAT
The DNA here is from genome assembly GCF_902459505.1 of Geotrypetes seraphini. Lineage (NCBI taxonomy): Eukaryota > Metazoa > Chordata > Amphibia > Gymnophiona > Dermophiidae > Geotrypetes > Geotrypetes seraphini. Next base: position 177,862,475 of record NC_047086.1, on the reverse strand, counting down.
TTGTTTGTCAGGTATGACTATGTTTATTATTTGTAGTTTGTTCCCTAATTGATATTTTAAACTTTACTGTACAACGCTTTGAATTTTATGTAAAGCGTTTAATCAAACTATGAAACTCAGGGATCAAACCCATATTATCCACTTAGCTGTGGATGGTAGTGTCACTGACCCATTGATTATAGGGTAGGCCCAGTAGGCATGTGCCTAGGGCCCAAAAATACCAGGGGGGGTCCCAGGGCCGATTTTAGGGGAGGAGCAAACAGGCAAGGGCCCGACTGCCTGGTGAGGTCAGCGTCCCTCACAAGCGAACTGAGCTCAGGCCGCGGGACTCTAACACTGCGCGCGCTGGCTTCCCTTCTCCAAAACAGGAAGTGAAGTCATCCCTGTTTCGGCGAAGAAGGGAAGCCAGCGCGCGCAACGTTAGAGCCCCGTGGCCTCAGTTCAGTTCGCTCTAACACTGGCACGCTCCGGCCTCCATGCGCGAAACACTTTTGGCAGCGTCAGACGTGTCCCGCGCATCTCCCTCGCGTGTATCCGGACAGCTGAAGGACGTGTATCCAGACAGCTGAAGGAGCCCTGCTCTGAGCCGTTACCTTTCTTCACTGTGTCTGCCCCCGAGGAGAGTGCCGCTCCCCCACTCCTTTCTCCTCTCTTTCCTCTCTCGCTCACTTTGCTCCCCAGAGCCGAAGGCTCAAGATGCTCGTGGACCGCTGGCAGATGCCCAGCGCTGAATGCCTTGTGCTACATTGCAAGACTTGTGCTTTGAGAATGTTTGGCCTTGTGTTTCTGTCCAAGATTACCGTTGAAGCGATTCATTGTGTAGCACAAAGACTATGACAGATTTTTTTTGGGGGGGGAGGGGAGAGAAATGCTGATGCACCCAATTGGGGGGAGAGAGGGAAGGAGGGAGAAGGAAGAGAGATTCCAAGATCATGGGAGGGAAAGGAAGGAAAAGAGATACCAGACCATGGCATGAGAGAAAATGCCAGCTAATGGAGGGTGGAGGGAGAGATAAAAGAGAAAGAAAGGAGAGAGATGCCAGGCCATGGGGTTAAGTAGGAAGGAAAGGACAAGAGAGAGATGCCAGAGCATAGGGGAAGGGGTGGAGACAGAAAAATGGAGAGGGGGTGAAGCTGAAATAAAAGGGGCACAAAACAGACAGTTTATTGAAGGGACATAGAAAGACAGAAGATGCCATATGGAAGAGAGAGAGGGCAAACACTGGATGGAAGGGGCGATATAGAGGATGGAACTGGGGGGAGGGAGAGAGGGGAGCAGACGCTGGAATGAAGTGTGGAAGAGAAAAAAAAAAGAGCACATGCTGGATTGGGGGAAGAGGATAGAGTTAGATACTGGAAGGGATGAGGGAAAGAGGTGGCAAGCTATAGATAGACAAAATGAAAAAGGGAAATCGTCTAAATTCTCTCTTACTATTCAGTCCTCAGAGGCAGAAAATAAATTGAGAAGGAAGAACAGGGGGAAGGGATTGGAAAGAGAGATGCCAGAGCAGGAGGAAGGGGAGGAGACAGATACCAGATCTGAGGGGAGGAAAGGAGGAGAGAGATATGCTAAAATCTGCTGGCTGGGAGGGAGGGAGAGATGGAAGGGAAGAAGACAGATGCCACACCATGGGGGGGGGGGGCGAGAAGTAGATGGATGCCACACTGATGAGGGGGGGGGAGGGAGAGATGAAAGGAAATGCATACAGTTTCTGGAAGAGGCATAGAAAGAGAGCAAATGCCATATGGAAGAGGCAGAGAGAGGGCAGACAGTGGATAGAAAGAAGAGAATGATGAGAAGATGAGGAAAGCAAAAACCAGATGACAAAGGTAGAAAAAAATTTCTATTTGTTTTATTTATTTCTTTTTGCTTTAGGATAAAGTATTATTGTAGCTGTGTTGATAATCGTTTATTATTATTATTATTAATAATAATAATAATAATAATAATAATAAATTTATTCTTCTATACCGCCAATACCCAAGAGTTTTAGGTGGTTTACAGTGTAAGAAACTGAACAATCAGCGAAGTACATACTTTTGATAAGATTAAAAAATGGTAAAATAATTACAATGTTAAGAAGGCCTAATTATGTGATAAATTTGTCAAACAAAGATGACTTTACTAATTTTCAAAAAGAACAGTAAGACACGGCTTGATGAAGACATTCATCAAGCCAACATTGAAGTTTGCCTGCCTGAAATGCTAAGGTCCTTTCAAAAAAGGTCTTATATCTAACACCATTTGGCTTAGGATAGGTAAATAGAAAATAGAAATAAGGTGATCCTGTGTATTGAACTAATTTTAATACATTTTTTTACTAATTCAGAGACCATAACTCCTTTCCTCAGGTCAGGACAGGGATACTGTAACAGCAGTATAGTTTACTGACCTGAAGAAAGAGGTTTTAACTTCTGAAAGCTAAGTGAGAAATGTATTAGTCCAATAAAATGACGGGCACTACATTTTCTTCCTGCTATGCTCCATGCCTCCTACCCAAATGCAAAATATAAATTGGTGGGCTTCCCAAAGCCCTGCCAGCTGACGATCTCTTCCTCTAGGAAGGAAGGAGGGATTTGTTCAGAGATGTTTGGAGGCTGCATGAAAGAAAAACTGTACACTGGCACTGGTATGGTAGTCTTTGTTGTTTGTTTTGAATTTTAAAATAAAAGAAATAAAGTGTAAATAAAGAAGTAAATAGGAAAATGGGTTAATAAATGGGAGGGTGGGGCAGGGGGCCCAGTGGACTTGTGTGACTAGGAGCCCTCGACAAATTAATCCTGCCCTGACTGTACTGAGAGGAAATCAGCTGCAATGAATTTATTCATGCACTTTTCAAACTTTACATACTATTTTGCTTCCATATTAAAAACTATTCCAGCACTGGGGAGGGAGTGGAGGCTTCATTTTCCTCTTAGCTGTGGTAGCGCAATATGCTTAAAGAGAGTGGGAGTTAGCGCCTGCTCTCTTACCCTGCCCTGACAGGCTACAACAACCTTTTGGAAGGAAACCATGCCATAAGTGTAAGATCTCAGGTTTCACGCATATTATGTAAACCAAAGTCTTCTGAAGATCAGGTTTTCCTTGGCAAAGCCACACTGTTACCCTGAATGTTGCTCGCTATGTCTCCATCTGTGAGTCAACTCACAAATATCATTGTCTGTTATCTTGTAACTTTTTGGCATAATACCTCCCTCCCCCGAATGTGTGTGAAATCAGAACAAACTGAGAGAAGGTTATTTGGATAGTCAGCTGTCTGAGAAAATGTCCTGATACAATTTAAGGGGATCTGGAATTTTATCTTTGCTAAGCATATGATGCTGAGGGGAAAATGTATGTAAATTATGGCAAAAAAAAAAAAAAAAAAGAAAAGGTAAACCTGCCATACTGCAGGACATATTAACCAGGTAGCAAAATATAAATATGTGAATTTAGCCCTGTAAGGTGGACAACATGCTGTATATGTAAGACCAGGAATTATAAATTAAATTACAGAGTAAACATGGATGAGTTTATGTGCATTCAAAAATTCAAACTGAATACTGCCATATTTCATTCTTGATTACTGTTCCTAAACTGAATGAATCTGATTTATCGAAGTTTCTTAAAAGCACAGCGTAGAAGAAAACAGAGAAGAAACACGTAGAAACAGAGAACACAAAGGCAGATAAAGAACAGACAACCCACCCAGTCTCTCCATCCATACCAGTGGCTCCCCTCTACTAAACCGAAAGAGTGGTTGATCGATGGAATGGTCTTCCACGTTAGGTAGTTGAGGCCAGTAACGCACTCGACTTCAAGGGACGATGGGATAAACATGTAGGTTCGCTCCAGGGAAATGCTTAAAAAGAGGGTTCTTGCTGAGGAAGGGTTGTTGGAGTGGGTTTGCTCCGGGAAATTCTTAGAGGGAGGGTTCTTGTTGAGGGAGGGTTCTTTGAGTGGGCAGACTTGTTGGGCCGACGGCCCTTTTCTGCCGTCATACTCTATGTTTCTATGTTTCCTCTTCCTCAGGAATTTCTCATGCTTGTCCCAAGTTTTCTTAAATTCGGATAGAGTCCTCATTTGTAACACCTCCACTGAGAGGCTCTTCCATGCCCTCAACCTGTCCATACAGAAATGCTTTTTTAGATTCTTCCTGAATTTATCCCCTTTGGCAATTTTGACAACAGATTCCAGTCTAATAAATCAGACTTTCTGATGGGTTTAGTTTAGATCTCTAAATCGGATTGTCTTGGTCTCTATTTGATCCCTGGTGGTCCAGTGGGGGCATTAGGGCTAAGAGCGGAGCAGTGACATACCTGTAGAGGTTGTGGAATCCATTTTGGATTTGCCACCGCTAGGGGCAGGGATGAGTGGGCTTCACTCCTTCTCCCAACATCTCCGCTGAACCACCAGGGAGTAAATAGAGGCCGAGACAATCCTATTTAGAGATCTAAACCACTGTTCTTCAACCGCTGGTCCGCGGACCGGTGCCAGTCCGCAGGAAATTTCTGCTGGTCTGCACAGGGCCGACAAGATTTCAGACCTCCTGTCCTAAAGCTGTACTCAGAGACAACAGGGCAGGCAATCATTTCCTGTCCCTACCTGTCGCGCAAAAAAAAAAAAAAAAGCCTCCCTCCTTCCTTTCCCCTTGGTCGACTGCTATCTTACCGCCCTGCTACTGCTGCTAGAGCCGACAGGAAGTCTTCTTTCTGACGTCAATTCTGACATCGGAGAGGACATTCTGGGCCAGCCAATCGCTGCCTGGCTGGCCCAGAACGTCCTCTCTGACGTCAGAATTGACGTCGGAAAGAAGACTTTGTGTCGGCTTTAGCAGTAGCAGCAACAGGGCGGTAAGATAGCAGCTGACCCGAGGAAAGGAAGGAGGGAGGCTTTTTTTTTTTGCGCAGCAGGGAGAGAAGGAGGTAGGCAGGCAAGCAGGCTGGCTTTGGCCAGGGAGGGAGGGAGAGAGGTAGATAGGCAGGCAGGCTGGCTTCGGGGGTGGGGGTGGGACAAAGTGTGGAAGGCAGTGAGAGGGACATAGGAAGGAGGCACTGGGGCACTAAAGACATGGGAAGGATGCACTGGGGGCAGTAAAGATAGGAAGGGGTACTAAGGACATGGGAATGAGGCACTGGGGGCACTAAAGACATAGGAAGGGGCACTAAGGACTTGGGAAGGAGCCACTGGGGGCATTAAAGACATGGGAAGGAAGCACTGGGGGCACTAAAGACAAGAAGGGGCACTAAAGACATGGGAAGGAGGCACCGGGGGCACTAAGGACATAGGAAGTAAAGAGGGAGGGAATAGAAAGGGACAATTCTTGGGCCTGAGTGCAGAAAGAAAGAAATGAAAGAAAGGATACAGACAGAAGGAAACGCAACCAAAGACTCATGAAATCATCAGACAGCAAAGGTAGGAAAAATGATTTTATTTTCAATTTAGTGATCAAAATGTGTCAGTTTTGAGAATTTATATCTGCTGTCTATATTTTGCACTATATTTGTCTATTTTTCTATAGTTACTGAGGTGACCGAGCTCGCGGAGATGGGGCAGAAATGGGGTTTTTACATTTTAGTCCTAGTAGTTTGCCCATCCACAAAATAATTCTTTTATTTCTGCCGGTCCACGGGTGTAAAAAGGTTGAAAAACACTGATCTAAACTACACCTGGTTTGGGGGGGGGGGGGTAGGAGGGGAAGGCTATCCTGGGTTTAGAGATGAGGCATTTGGGGATGGGGGAGGTAAGGATATGCGAAGGGGGAGATGAGGATGGGGGCTCTTTACTCTTAAGAGGTGAGTTGGGAAGGGGCTATGGACCATGGGGGGGGGGGGGGGGGGGGAGGGGAGGAAGTGAGGGAGTGAATAGAATTGCAATATTTTTTAATGCAGGTCCTGACTGATATTTAGCTGGGGCCTTCAAACTGTCTTAGATGGGATCTGACTGAATATCAGCCAGGACCCACATAAGCTCTGCCAGCCAGCCCCACTAAACTTAGCACCAGATATTCAGTGACGGTACCCGCACGTTATCCAGCACTGAATACCTGGGCTAATTTAGTCGACCATGCTCAGTGTTTAAAATAACTCTGACCACCACTGGCTGAATATCAGGAGGATGCTTTTCACCTATAGGTACAGTCATACAGTTACATCCCCAAGGTAGCACAATATTCATACTTTTTACGCATGGATTCTGGGCCGGTTTTCAAAGAGAAAGTATCGGCATGCTTTCACTTTCAAAGGAAGTCCAAGTAAAACCTTGCACCTGCTTTGTCTTTCCAAAACTATGGGGTATGTCTACTAAAGTGAGCTAGTAAATGTTTTTAACATGGCCTAATGTGGGACTTTCCCATCTGCTAAGCATGCCCAGAAAATACAGCAATTTCCAGTATACCTCTTTTAGCTTGTGTCAGTGGCGTGGCGAGGGTGAGAGGTGCCTGAGGCAGAAATGCTTCTCCCCCACCCTCATCTCTGCTCCCCCCCTACCGTGCACGTTCCCACGTATCTCTAGTCGTTCACCACTGTGAATAACAGCTTCAACGTGCTGCACGCAACCCCAGCAGCTCTCCCTATGGTGTCACTTCCTTTACGTGGCACCCCGAAGTGACATCAGCGGGAGAGCTGAAACAGTAACGAGGAGCATGTTGAAGTTGTTGCTCGCAGAGGTGAATAACTAGAGGTACGGGGAAGAGGGGGACGTGCATGTGGTGAGGGGAGGAGTGTGGAGAGGATGAAGGGTGCCAGTGCCCGGGAAGGACCACCCCCCTCGCCCCCCCCTTACTATGTTACTTGCTTGTGTTCTAAAGGTGGCATTAGCATGCATAACTTGAAAAAATTTGATGGGGAGTGCTTATCACCTTCTGTTTAGATCAGTGGTCTCAAACTCAAACCCTTTGCAGGGCCACATTTTGGATTTGTAGGTACTTGGAGGGTCTCTGAAAAAATAGTTAATGTCTTATTAAAGAAATGACAACTTTACATGAGGTAAAACTCTTTATAGTTTATAAATCTTTCCTTTTGGCTAAGTCTCAATAATAATATTGTCATTTATATCTAAAGAGACATGATCAAGAAACTGTTTTATTTTACTTTTGTGATTATGATAAACATATCGAGGGCCTCAAAATAGCACCTGGTGGGACGCAAGTTTGAGACCACTGATTTAGGTGGTGTTAAAAACTCTTAGATAGGCAGACAGAAGCACACCTTTCCTTGGGAAATAGACAGTCTAACAAAAGGCATGGGAGGCATGTTTTCAACCAATGATCAATTCTTTATTTCAACCAGTGATCCCAACAAGGTTCCAAGTTTCGGCGTGTTGATGCCTTCCTCAGAGGACACTTTGCTAACAAACTCTGAGTACAAACCACTCTTGTGGAGTTAAACAGTGATGCTCAGAACAGGAAGTGACATCAGAGGAAGAGCCGACGCTGGCACGACAGCAGGTTGAGGGTTGCTGCTCGTGCCAGGAACGTTACAGAGGTACAGGGGAAGGGAAGCAGTGTACATGCAGCATGTGGAGGTGGGGAATGGAGAAGAGGGCAGGAGAGGGGCGCCACCACCCCCGGGTGCCTCTCGCCCTCGCTACGCCACTGGCATGTGCAAATCCCAATTTATTTTCAAATTAGTGCCAATAATTGATTGGGCCAATTATTGGTGCTAACTGGCTCAGTAGCCAATTTAGTTGCTCGTGCACTTCAGAAAAGCGTGCAAGTTTGCACAAGTAAATTTGTGCTTCATTTGTAGATTTACTTTCAGTGTGCATAAGCAAGTTAGTTACCGTAAAATGCTTTAATGCACTTTGCGGTAGGTGTTTTCACGCAAACTAAGCACATGTTAGGGCTTTAGTAGACATGTCTACGTGAGTTGTGTTCTCTTCTGATCTAACCCCACCTCAAAAATAATGTGAGTGAAACAATGCACACACTTTTATGATGACATTGGGTGGGAAATTTTCAAATGGTCCATTTCCCTGGGTATAATACTTTTTCCTATAGAAATGGCTTTGAAAATTTCTCTCCCCTAGAGCAAAGCTCCATGTGAAAAAGACCACAGTGCCATTCTTGCTAATGTGTAAGAACGCTGGAAGAAGAGAAAATGAATAAGTCTGGCCTCTTGGGGGAGGTGGTGTGTCGTCCTGACCCTGCTGCCAATGCTGGATTTTTCCAGCGTGTGGAGAAATCACAGGCGCTTGGACACTGAGTGAATAAAGGCAGCAGGAGGTCTGATCCAGCTACCATTTCTCATTGCTATGTTGTGTTCTGTTTACTCAGTGGTAAAACAAAGCGGATGACATTCTGTGATCCACAAAGGCCCGCCTGTTAGCCACTGGCAAACTGGCAAAATAAACAAAGTGGTAGGGATTTGTCACCAGAAATGAAAAAAAAAAAAAGAGGCGTTTATTGAAAAAAGCACTGTTCTCAAAAGTTTGAGTCTTTTCAAAAAAAAAAAAAAAAAATTAAGCATGTGTGCAACTTCCAAGTACACACAGATACAACTTGTTAACAATTAATTCCTAAAGTCAAATCCATTGGGTTTAATTCACCCAATATAAATGCGAGCAGCACAATGTTGGCAAGTAGCTGTTGAATACAGTGGTGTCTCTCTGCCCCATGTACCTCCTTAAACATGCGCTGGTGTAAGTAGCATCTTCACTTGCTGCTCACACTGGCCTTGGCTCCCTTCTGACATCACTTCCTGGTTGCGGGACCAGGACATGAAGTCAGAAGGGAGCCGGTGAACATTTCAAGAGGTATGTGGGGTGGGACAATCAAGTGGCCGGAAGAATGGGGGGTGCATGGCGCAATGATGCAGGCCTCCACTGCCCCGGGCACTAATCACCCTTGCTATGCCATTGGTAAAATACAACCATTAATGAGATATTCAGCATAAAATATAAGGAACATTTGTCATGACCCCCAAAAAAAGGGGAAAGGGAATTGTATTCAAAACAGTTTACTTATGCGATGGTCACAAGGAGCAGTGCTGGGATTTGATCCTACAACCTCAGGGTGCTGAGACAGCAGCTCTACTACTAGGCCACTCTTCACCTCAGGATTTTAGATGTTTTATTGATGCCCCCACTCCTGTCCATAGGTGCCAGCTGAGTGGGTGCTTGAGCACCCCAAAATTAAGCAAACTCCATTACTCTGACCAAAGAGCATTCATTTGTGTTGCGTGTAGCACCCCCAATCGTTTTGAAAAGCTGCTCCGATGCTCCATCCTATCTACAAATACCAAAATACAGTACATACCCTTTCACGGGTCCTCAGACCCAGAAATATTTGAAAGGCATTTTTAAGCGCAGTACAGTCTCGGTTTTCCTACATAAATGACTCATTGATGGAAAAGTGAAAAGCTGGATAATATGGAAAACAATGTTAACCCCTTGAAAAATGCATGGAAAAATGGGTTCCTCACTGCAAAAGCAGGGACCCATGTCCAAAAATTGCTGAAAATAGCCAACATAACCATAGTAACGAAAATGCATTCACGTGACTCATATTCAGAGCCAACGAAAATGCATTCACGTGACTCATATTCTCTGCACAAAGAGGCTAGGTAACCATAGTGATAAAAATGCACTTGCAAAACGCAGTCACGTATGACAATGACGTTCCTTACATCCTTACATGAACATCTTGCGCGTGATTGTGTTGTTAAAATTTCCTGCGAATGCGCGCATGTGTTGTAGTTCGCTGCGCACAATTGTCCTGAGGTAAGTTGTCTTGTACTCAATTGTCTTGCGCTGAGTTGTCTTGTGCTCAATTGTCTTGTGCTGAGTTGTCATGTGCACAATTGTCGTTGCATTCAAGTGTCATTTTACACAATTGTCCTTGCGCTTTTATCTTGCGCACATTTGATTTGCCACCGCTATAAAACCATTGCTTCAGCTCGAAAACATGGCTTCCTTGCTGCGTGTGAAGCTGGGAAACAGGAAGAGAACCTGTGCATTCTTAATGGCAATGCGATGATGTCGCCAGAGGGTGGGGTCTGTTAGATACTGTTTGGAGGATGGTCAGTTAGTGAACATCAGATAATCGAGAGTGTACTGCACTTGTAAATCTGGAATTTTCATAATCAGTAGCAGTTGTATTCTATCAACAGATTTGCCTTTGAAGTGTTTCTATTACTTTTGAGGAATTTTTAAGAATGTCCCACCTTCTCTTGTAATATCTATACTTTAAATTTATCTAGTGCTTTCATCCTACCGGGACACTGTAACATGGGGCTCAAGGGGCACTACCATTCCCTCTTTTATTTAACCCTACGTAATGAACCTTCCTTAGAAAAATTCAAGCGCTCCTTAAAAAGCTTTCTGTATAAGGACGCATTCAAAACATAAACATCAAAACTTACCAATTACTAAACCTTTAGACCTTTATCAATCTTACGAGTAGGTCGCCAAATTATCCTTTATTTATTTATTTTTTAATGTGTTCCCACCATATGTGTTCTTCCCTAAATGTTTCTTTTCTTTCTTTAAAGATTGTAGTTCATCCCCCTTGCCTTTTGTACCAGTTTGTATTAGAACGTATATAATCTGTATACAATGTCTTGTTTTGTCCTCCACTTTTTTAAAAAAATTGAAATTATATGATTGAAATATATGATATTGCGTAGATAATTGAAATATATGATATTGCATAGATATTGAAATATATGATATTGCGTAGATAACAAATCTTAATAAACTTGAAACTTGAAACTACTGTAATGCCCTCTATTGGGGTCTTAGGATCTCAGACATTCAATGACTTCAACTGATCCAAAAATGTTGCTATTAAACTCATCAGGGGTGCTAGGAAATACGATCATGTGACACCATGAGATGCATTAGCTACTGCTAGCACACTCACAGGATACTTCTAGTCTTCAAAACCTTACATTCTAATGTCCCTTCTTTCCTATCCCTTACTCCCCTCAACGAACTCTTAGATCAAGTCAACAATGTCTACTATGTATACCTACATTTAGACAAATAATATACAATCACACTAGGAAACAAATCTTTAGAGTAGTGAGTCCTAGCCTCTGGATTACTCTCCTAGATTGTAGGATTCTTTAATCAAATATAAACTTGATATAAAGACCTTTCTATTTGAAGATGTATTCTTATGAGCCAATCACCCCCTTGCTAGGTCATGGGCCTGATCGCAGGTGCGGTGGGACTTCTTCATTTTTCTCTCACTCTTTTGTCTTAATAAAATTCATTTCAATGATGCCATACTTTCAATTTTATACATGTGTGTAAATCACCAAGATGGATCCTGATTAACAAAGAATCTTGAAGGATCTTCAGAACTGTGCATCAGAGACAATAAGGACAGATGTCTACACAGCTCTATAAAAAATAATCAACTGAGGGTCAGTGTGAGTTGAGCAGGTGGGAAGGCACATGTTCTTGTGCAGTCAGGCCTGCCAAAAGCTTCCAGAAGCTGAAGGAATATTGGGTCAGCGTCCACACCGGACTCCATCGGTGGTGTCGCCCACATATGAGAACTATAGTCCTGCTTGTCCTTGGAGAACCTTCAGTAGACATTACTCCTAGATGCCTTTCTGTTATATAAAAACAGGGGCCCATGTGGCCTTCACATCATGGCAATGTGTCATAAAATGACCTTCTTATTGGACAGGATGACTGAAATGTTTTGGTTCACTGCTTTTATAAACCAGACACAACAAATGTATCTATGTGCTTTTTCTGCCTTGGTTCCCTGTTATAAAATTACCTCCTCCAGAGGAATATTTTTAAATACCACTTTACATTTTGATGAGACTATCTACATATCCCATCAAATATTCTTCTTAATATTGTTATGAATCTATGGGGGTCCTTTTATTAAGGTGCACTAACCGATTTAGCGCACACTAAATACTAAGGCGCCCATAGAATATAATGGATGCCTTAGCATTTAGCGCACACGCTAAATCGATTAACACGTCTTAATAAAAGGACCCCTTTGTGATAAAATGAATTCATAGTTGCTCATTCATGCCAATTCCCCAATGAAAAGCTTTTTGTTTCAGATAGCTTATACATTGAGCCTGGAAATATAATGGAGTATTTATGAATTCACTCACCTGCTGATGGTGCTTTTAATGGCATGTTCACATTTGAATAAATCACTTTGAGCAGGCTGGGTAGGTGTGTCACATGAAGCCAAGTGTCAGGAGTATGTAAAGGCCAGAGTCCCATACAGTCTGAAAATTACTTTATGAGATACAGAGCAGTGGCGTAGCGAGCGTGACCTGTGCCCGGGGCGGTAGTGCCCCTCTCCCGCACTCTTCCCTGCCCCTCCCCCCGCCACATATGCGTGCCTGCTCGACTTCCCCATACCTTTTTAACTTCGGCGCAAGCAGCGACGAACCTGCTGCCTGTGTCAGCTTTGGCACTCTCTCTGATGTCACTTCCTCCCAGAAGTGAAGTCAGAGAAAGTGCCGATGCTGACACGGGCAACAAGTTCGCCACTGCTCGTGCCGAAGTTATAAAGGTATGTGGAAGGGATGTGTTTGTGTGGCATGGGGAGGAAGGGGAAGTAGAGAGCTGCACGGGAACGGGGACGATGGGAATCCCGCGGGCATCCCGCGGGTTCCCCCTTCGGGTCACGGGGATCCCGTAGGGACGCCCCTAGGGTTGCGGGGATCCCGTGGGGACGCCCCCTAGGGTCGCGGGGATCCCATGGGGACGCCTCCGAGGGTCGCGGGGCTCCTGCGGGGCTGGATGTACTCATTCGCGCGGCTCTTCTTCTCCCTACCTTCTCTGCTTGCAGCACAGAGCCGAATGGAAGTCTTCCCGACGTCAGCGCTGACGTCAGAAGGGAGGGAGGGCTTAAACAAAGCTTAAACAAAGCCCTCCCTCCCTCCAACGTCAGCGCTAACGTCGGGAAGACTTTCGTTCGGCTCTGTGCTGCAGGCAGGGCAGGTAAGGAGAAGGAGAGTAGCCTCGCGGTTCGAGTGGCTACCAAGGGAGGGGGTGGTCCGCCCCGCCCCGCCCCGGTTGCAGCACAGCCGGCCAGGTCCCCTTACTTTTGTGGCACTTCCCCGACCGACCGATAACAGCCCGGGTCCGACAATCCTCCCTGCCCTGTAGCCGCGAATCTAAATTACCTTCTTACAGCAGCTGTAAGAAGGTAATTTAGATTCGTGGTTAAGGGCAGGGAGGTTTGTCGGACCGGGGCTGTTGTCGGTCGGTCGGGGAAGTGCCACAAAAGTAAGGGGACCTGGCCGGCTGTGCTGCACCCGGGGCGGTAGAGAAGGAAGGGGGAGAAGGATGCTAAAAGGCCATGGTGAAGACAGGAGGGGGGGAAGGACTCTGAAAGCACTTGAAGACAGAGGAGGGAGAAGGACGCTGAAAGCACATGGGGGAATACAAAGGGGTGGAGAAGGACGCTGAAAGGCCATGGGAAGGGCGGGGGGGGGAAGGACTCTGAAAGCACTTGTGGAAGACAGAGGGGGGAGAAGGATGCTGAAAGCACATGGGGAAGACAAAGGGGTGGAGAAGGACGCTGAAAGGCCATGGGGAAGACAGAGAGGGAGAAGGACGCTGAAAGGACATGGGGAAGATGGGGGGAGAAGGACACTGAAAGGAAATGAGGAAGAGAGAGTAGGGAGAAGACGCTGGCAGGGAAGAAGACAGATGCCAGACTATGGGGGGAGCGGAGAGAAGAAGATGGGTGCCAGACCAATTTGGAAGGGGGAAGAAAGGGAGAGGCACAGTAACAGAGCAAATGGAAGATGCAGAAGGAAGAGAGACAATGGATGGAAGGAATTGAATGAGAACATGAGGAAAGCAGAAACCAGGCAACAAAGGTAGGAAAAGAATTCTATTTTTTTTTTTTTTTTTTGCTTCAGGATAAAGTAGTATATTAGTTGTGTTGATATAAATTTATAAACATTAGAGGCTCTGGTAGAAACCCGTTTACAAAGTATGTATTCTTCCCAATTAATATTTTCAAATTAATAGTCTTTTTGCTTATTTGTAAATGGGTTTCTACCAGAGCCTTTAATTCAGTAGCATAATTAAATGAAATAACTATTTCTGAAGTTTATAGGGACGGGCGGGGACGGAGGGGATTCCTCGCGGGGACGGGTGGGGACGGAGGGGATTCCTCGCGGAGACGGGTGGGGACGGAGGGATTCCTCACGGGGACGGGTGGGGACGAGTGGGATTTCTGTCCCCGCGCAACTCTCTAAGGGGAAGGGGCGGAGAGGAGGAAGGGTTCCAGTCAGGGCCGCCATCAGAAATTTCTGGGCCCCTTACTGAGCAATCCTATTGGGCCCCCCACGCACCCCTTCCCCCCCCGACACCTCCCCTTCTTCCATGGGCCGAATACACACATACTTTTCTGCTAATAATCCACCTAAGCCAGTCCCTTAAAATCTTCTCACGTCCATTGGGTGATTTGGCATAGAGGAGATATTCATAAAAAGAACGTCTGTCAAGATTTTTACTCATAGACTTGGCCATTTGCTTTAAATCATCTTCCATCATTAATCCAAATTGCACAATTCTTTCTCTGTCTTTGTCCTGAATGGCATCTGGCCACATTGCTGGATCCTTCCAGTCAACAAATTTATGAGCAGGCGCGGAGAACGCATTTTTAAACAAATGTAGTTTATCCTTGTACTCCTTATGTAATTTTAATCATCTATGGATATGTTTGTATGTTTATTGTTCAAATGGTTTTATTTATTTCCCCAAATTTATTTTTGTTATACGCATTGAAAATATTTGATATTGCGTTTAAATCAAAATCTCAATAAACTTGAAACTTGAAACGAGTGCCCGTGAGATTGTGGGAGGGTTAAATACTCAAAACTTAGAAGAATAACAATTTACTTAAAGTTTTTGCTACGCCAGCTTTCTGGTATCTTTACATACAGTGGCGTACGTAGCATATGTAACACCCGGGGCCCATCATTTTTTGGCACCCCCCCCCCCCCATCTGTAAGAAAAACATGATTTTTAGTAACAAACCACACGTCACACATGAGTACCTAGGAAAAGGCAGCATCTTACATATTGCAGTGAGCAGTATATCAATACACCCATTGTAAAACTAAACAAGCCAGACCAGCACAGATCAATCCTACACCGTCAATCCTAACAGAAAACCATGTCTTTCGAACACAAAGAACACAGAAAACACCTTCGCCTAGTATGGAATATGTCATCACAAACTAACCCCTCACTCTTTTACAAAACTGTAGTGTGGATTTTAGCCACAGTGGTAACAGCCCTGACGCTCATAGAATTCTGAGCATCAGAGCTGCTACCACCACGGCTGGCGCTAAAAAACGCTCCACAGTTTTGTAAAAGGGGGGATAAAATAGAAATACACAGTTTCAATGCTCTAGCTCAGAGGTGCCCAAACTTTTTGAGCTTGTGAGCTACTTTAAAATGACCAAGTCAAAATGATCTACCAACAATAAAATTAAAAAAACACAAAGCACACTATACGCTGAGAAAATGTTAATTATCATTCCTATTCTGGGTTTTTTTCAAAGAGGTCAAGGCAGATGACTCTATGCATTGTCACCTCAGTAACAACCATACAAAAATAGACAAATATACCCTCCATCCTTTTTATTAAACCACAATAGCAGTTTTTAGCGCAGGGAGCTGCGCTGAATGCCCAGCGCTGCTCTTGACGCTCATAGGCTCCCTGCGCTAAAAACCACTATTGCGGTTTAGTAAAAGGGGACCATATTGTAAAATATAGACAGCAGATTTAAATTCAGAACTGTGCATAGTAAGTGAAGGGAAGTTTTCATCTCTGGGAATTTACCCAGTTAACTATTAAGTTATTTGGGGAAATTCCTTTGAAAACTGTGGTAATACTGCCTCCACTTTGCTAAATTTAAAATAAAATCATTTTTCCTACCTTGTCTGGTGATTTCTGGTTGCACTTTCTTCTTCTGACTGTGCATCCAATCTTTCTTCCCTTCTATCAGCCTGTATGCTTTCTCTCCTCCACACCTCATTCCCTCCCCCCAACTTTTTCTTCCTCTCTTCATGCCCCCTTTCTTTTTTTCTGTTTCTCTTCTTTCCTTCTGTTTCCCTGCTGCCCCCTTTCTTTCTTTCTCCCTGCCGTTCCCCAAGCCACTGCCACTGCCGCTGCCATCGGGGAACAGGACCCACCAATGGATAACAGGCCCCGACGCCGACACCGATGCATGCTCTCCCTGCTTCGGGCAGATCAGTCTTCCTCTCCCCGACGTCAATTCTGCAGTCGAAGAGGAAGTTCCGCCCAGCCAGGCAGCGATTGGCTGGCCCGAACTTCCTCTCCGACTGCAGAATTGATGTCGGGGAGAGGAAGACTGATAGGTCCGATAGATTAGATCGCCAAGACAAAGTGAGTCCTGGGTGATCGACTCACTTTGCCTTGGCGAGCTACTGGCGCCCCTGCCTTAGAACACTGCCTAGGACCATGGGGGAGCCCGGGCCCCCTGTCAGCTCCGGGCCCCTGAATGCAGGACTGGTAGTACTGCCCTGATGGCGGCCCTGGTTCCAGTGCCCCCGAGGAAGACCGCCCCTTCCTTATACTAAGCTGTACTAAGAAATGGGCATACCTATGGGTTCTCTATATGGCACACCAAAAGACTGATGCTTAAATTTAGGTGTGGAATGTGGATCCAAGATGCGTGCATATCTAAATTAGATAATAAGCTATCGACAGTGAATAGGCCTTATCATCTTGGGGTTTAAAAAAATAAAAAATATTGTTTTTAGGGTTTGTATGTGCTTTTTTAATTTTTTTTATAAATCTTTATTCATTTTTTAAACTTACAATAAGTATAACACAAAATACAATCATTTTATACTTTAACATTACTTATTATATCATCAAATTATAGCTCTCATCAAATATCTCCCCTCCCTTATATCCAACAATTAATCATAAGCAGAAGAAATCATAAAATATTCCCACCCCCACCCCACCCTAGACATGTATGAACAAAAGGGAATTAATATTTATTCTATGCAGTAATTTCAATCTTTACAGTATCTTGTTAATGGCTCCCAAATAACCTGAAATTTCTTAAAATTTCCTTGCTGCATGGCAATTATCCTTTCCATTTTGAAAATGTGACACAAAGGGGTCCTTTTATCAAGCCGCGCTAGCGGGGTTAGCGCGTCGGCCATTTCATCACGCGCTAACCCCCGCGGCCGGCTAAAAAACTAACGCCTGCTCAATGCAGGTGTTAGCGGCTAGCGTGGCAGGCGGTTTAACGCGCGTTAAACCCCTACCGCAGCTTGATAAAAGGACCCCAAAGAGTTCCACCAAAAGCTATAATTCAGCCTATCCCAATTTTTCCAATTATTTGTAATCTGTTGTATGGCAACCCCTGTTTGCATGTGTTTTAGAGAGATTGTTTTCTTTCCTTTATTCATATGGCGATCCTTTCTTATTTTATGTTGACATTATTTTGTAAGCCACTGTGACTTTTAACAATTAGCCAGGCATTAATTTGGATTTGTGTATGCATACTCCTGTGCACTCTTCTATAATACCTTGTGCCTAAATCCTAGTGTGTAACTGAAAAGGGGGTATGGCTGGGGGAAGGGCATGGGCATTTCAAAACACTGTGCGTGGTTTTATAAGAAAAAGCACCGTTGAGGTGCTGAAATTAGACAGTTTTTCATTCACAGGGTGTAATCACACACAACCTTAAAGTATGCACAGGCTCAATTTTCAACGTTATTATGGGCTTCAGCGATGACACTTAATGCTCAAATACTTTCATAGCATTAAGAATTAAACAGCCACCTCCTCATTAGCCCTCTTTCAAATGTTATCATAATATTTACTTAGCCATTTAAACAATGTTTTACCTTATCTTAAAGGCTGGTTTTGTCCGTCGGCCAGGGGATATGCATCCAACATGTTTCACCCAAATGGGCTTTTTCAAGGACTTCCCCTATTCCTGACATACTTCATTGACTGCCCCAGCATTTTAATTTATGTCCGAATTGACACCCCCCCCCCGGCCAGGACCCCCTGAATCTATTCCTCACCTCCTTCCCCACTTTGCCAAAAATTAGCAAGAGGGATGCCCATGCACTCCTGCCACTGGTTCCCTCCAGCTCCCCCAAACCACCCCCATACCCTCTAAACCTCCCCCATACCTCTAAATTAGGAAGACAGCAGGAGGGATGCCCAGCCCCTCCTTCTAACAGGCCCACCACTCCATGGAGAGGGGCCTAATACCTGATTGCCTTAGGTGTTTGAGCCTGCCCAAGGCCCCTCCCAGGCCGCAGGCGGGTTGAGGGTATGAGGGGTGATTAGTGGAGGGTGGAGGCATCCAGTGGCAGGGGGATTGGGCATCCCTCCTCTTGATTTTTGGTAAAGTGGGGAAGGGGAGGGGAGGAGAGGGGTTGGTTCGGGGGGGGGGGGAAGGGTCCTGATTGGGTGATCAGTTCAGCGGGGGGGGGGGGGCATGGGGCCAGGAGGGAGTGGTCATCCCTCCTGTAAATTTATATTGAGGTGCGGGGAAGGGGGGTTCTGCAGGGGGTGAAGTTCTGCTCGGCACAGAGGGTTTCACAGCAGCAGGAAGGAGTAGGCATCCCTTCTGTCTCTAGTTTTGTGCTGGGGGATTGTCGAGGGTGTATGTGTCAGAAGGGGTTCGTCATTGGGGAGGGTCTGGCTCAACCTTTTTTTAGGGGCCAGATATGTGTGTGTTACACACATACAACATCTGTGCCCATGGACCTGTCAATTTTTTCGGGTCAGTATTACTGATCCGATTATGGTATGCAATGTTAGGCCATTGATCAAATGGATGGTTTTAATATTAATGACCTCATTTTAATAGTAATGAGGTTGTTTGCATGCCAGAATTGGAAAATATATGACTGCATGGAAAACCACTTGGTGAGCTGTTTTCATCATTGGGTAGTCAAATTTCATCGGTCGCTAAATCAGTCAAACTGGTTTAGCGACCATCAGTACACGATTGGAGAGTTTTGTTGATTTAGCCCAGTGGTCTCAAACTCAAACCATTTGCAGGGCCACATTTTGGATTTGTAGGTACTTGGAGGGCCTCAGAAAAAAATAGTTAATGTCTTATTAAAGAAATGACAATTTTGCATGAGGCAAAACTCTTTATAGTTTATAAATATTTCCTTTTGGCTAAGTCTTAATAATAATATTGTCATTTATAGCTAAAGAGACATATGATCAAGAAACTGTTTTATTTGACTTTTGTGATTATGATAAATATACTGAGGGCCTCAAAATAGTATCTGGCAGGCTGCATGTGGCCCCCGGGCTGCGGGTTTGAAAACACTGATCTAGCCCCAAGTGGATTGAATCCATATCTAAGAAAATTCTCCTTTAACTAAATGAAAGTACTGTACTGTAAAATAACCACTTTGCATCAAGTTTTCATGTTTTATTTAAAATTTGATTCCATCGCCTATCAAAATTTCTAAGCGAGTTACAAACAAGAAAAAGTGGGGATACAATAAACATCAATAAAATACCAAAGCTTACTACAGTCATTTTAAACAAATGACTTAATACAGTGTTTTTCAACCGCTGTTCCGCGGCACACTAGTGTGCCGCGAGATGTTGCCTGGTGTGCCGCAGGGCCGCCATCAGGGCAGTACTACCAGTCCTGCATTCAGGGCCCGGAGCTGACAGGGGGCCCGAGGCAGGGGCGCCAGTAGCTCGCCAAGGCAAAGTGAGTCGATCACCCAGGACTCACTTTGTCTTGGCGATCTAATCTATCGAGCCGATAAGTCTTCTTCTCCCTGACGTCAATTCTGCAGTCGGAGAGGAAGTTCGGGCCAGCCAATCGCTGCCTGGCTGGGCGGAACTTCCTCTCCGATTGCAGAATTGACGTCAGGGAGAGCATGCGTCAGCGTCGGCTTTGGGGCCTGTTATCCATTGGTGGGTCCTGTTCCCCGATGGCAGCGGCAGTGGCAGTGGCTTGGGGAACGGCAGGGAGAAAGAAAGAAAGGGGGCAGGCAGGGAAACAAAAGGAAAGAAGAGAAACAGAAAAAAAGAAAGAAAGGTCAGGGAGAGAGGAAGAAAAAGTTGGGGGAGGGAATGAGGTGTGGAGGAGAGAAAGCATACAGGCTAATAGAAGGGAAGAAAGATTGGATGCACAGTCAGAAGAAGAAAGTGCAACCAGAAATCACCAGACAAGGTAGGAAAAATGATTTTATTTTAAATTTAGCAAAGTGGAGGCAGTATTACCACAGTTTTCAAAGGAATTTGCCCAAATAACTTAATAGTTAACTGGGTAAATTCCCAGAGATGAAAACTTCCATTCACTTACTATGCACAGTTCTGAATTTATATCTGCTGTCTATATTTTACAATATGGTCACCTTTTACTAAACCGCAATAATGGTTTTTAGCGCAGGGAGCCTATGAGCGTCAAGAGCAGCGCTGGGCATTCAGCGCAGCTCCCTGCGCTAAAAACTGCTATTGTGGTTTAATAAAAAGGATGGAGGGTATATTTGTCTATTTTTGTATGCTATAAAAACCAAATACAGAGAGAGACTGAGAGCTGTTGACGAAGAGCTACGTGTGTGTCTTTCTTCGATTCCAGCCAGAATATCAGCTTTGTGTTCAGCCAAACAGGCCCAGGTTTCGCACTGAATAAAGTATTTTATAATTTTTCACTATTCTGTTTACTTAATATTTCATAATAAAGTAATTATAAAATACTTTCTTTGTGTTTATTTGATTCCTATTCAAGAGAATTACTTTATATATAGTCAATATAGGCACAGAGTTAAATTTTTTAACATTTTCTAATGGTGGTGTGCCTCGTGATTTTTTTCATGAAACAAGTGTGCCTTTGCCCAAAAAAGGTTGAAAAACACTGACTTAATAGACATATATAATGAGTAAAATTTAGCTAACATAAAACAAAAGGTAAATGGGAGGAAATACAATTAAAATAGTACAATAAAGGAAAATACAAAAGGTAGGGGGGTTGTTTAAAATTGTTTCTTGTGGAAGTTTGACAGTAAAAGTTATTTATGCTGGGTTTTACTAAACCGCGGAAGAACTTCATGCCATGGGCTGCCAAGGTAAATGCTCCAAAGCTCATTAGAATTGAACGATCGTTGGAGCATTTACCTCGCTGGCCCTCGGTAAGAAGCTCATCCGCGGTTTTGTAAATGGAACCCTTAATATTTTCATTAATTGAAATAAAAGGGAAGAAGTCTGCAGCAGAAAAAGGCTACGATATGCTCATCTTGTGCTGTGTCATGACAATCCTTGTTCCATAGATGCACAAAGAACCTTGCATTTGTAAGCTTCTCTAACATACTTATAACTTTTTATTAGTGATCAATAGAAACAAAGGGCTCCTTTTACAAAGCCGCGTTAGCGGTTTAACGCGCGTAATAGTGTGCGCTAATTTGCCTTCCGCGTTAGCCACTACCGCCTCCTCTTGAGCAGGCGGTAGTTTTCTGGCTAGCGTGAAGGTTAGCGCGCGGTAAAAAAGTTGCGTGCGATAAAGCCGCTAACGCGGCTTCGTTAAAGGAGCCCAAAGTGTTCCATTCCCCCCCAAAAGAAGCTAAAAAGTAAAACCCAAGTATCCCCTTAGCAAAGCAGTCAGATTGAGCCCAAGCACACGAGGCCTTGTGAACCAAACATTAGCAGGGTTCTTTTGTTATAACAGTGCTCTGGTCATGACAAGGTCAGTGGAGAAATTGCACTCCGAGTTGAAAGCAGAAAAAGCAAACTTTTAGCCTGTGAACAGAGTGCTCATTAGTCAGAAGCAAACATGAGCTAGTCTTTACCAAAAAAACAGGAATGGAAACCATGCTCAAGACAGGATTTCTTTTAATTCTGTGGGACAATTACAAGAAAACCCACAGAGACAGAAGCTTCCGATTAAAATCTGCAGAAATGTGACCCAGACATATGCTCCACTTACACTTTCTCAGAGGGTAAAATGTCTTGCTCCTAATTTAAGAAAATATGAGGGCCATAGATATTTAAAAGAGAAACAAATAGCACAACCAAGAAATACATGTGATCTTCGAGCCCTTACAAGAATGGGATTTCATTTTTAATTAGGTTTAGATGTATGATTTTATGCGACAGAACTATAAGTAATTAAAAAAACTCAACAACCCCAAAACCTGCTGCAAATATATGAGAAAAGATATCTGGGT
Source organism: Geotrypetes seraphini (assembly GCF_902459505.1). NCBI lineage: Eukaryota > Metazoa > Chordata > Amphibia > Gymnophiona > Dermophiidae > Geotrypetes > Geotrypetes seraphini. The sequence goes on along the minus strand of NC_047086.1, from coordinate 177,840,347 downwards.
GACTTTAGGTCTGCTGTTTGAGTGAATTGACTTGTCTGCATGGATTGCAGGCTCTATCCTCACCCCACACTGTCCCCACAGACTATTCTCATCGGTGACGCGACTAAAGCGCGCCAGACAAACGTGCACAGACAAAGCAGCCCAGACAAATGTGTGCAGGACGTCAGCGCGCCAGATTAAAAGTTAAATTTAAAGCGCTCCGAGGGTGGGTGTGTGGGGGAACCCTCCTCACTTTACTTAGAAGTGTTGGTGCTGCCGTGAGGGGAACACCATCCCCCACTTAGGGAGGAAACTGTAATTTTTCCCTAAAACAGGGAAAAATGACACTTTCCTCTGTAATGGGGGGGGTCCCCCCGAACCCTCCAACGTCAGTACCAACACTTCTAAGTAAACTTGGGGGATCCCCCACATAAGCCCTCGGAGTGCTTTAAATTTAACTTTTAATCTGGCGTGCTGACATCCTGCGTGCATTTGTCTGAGCTCCTTTGTCTGTGCGCTTTCATCTATGTACCAATTTGTAGAAAAGTTTTAACTTCACATCTAAATAAAAGATAATCAGTTAAACCTCTGGCTTCTGTAAAAAGAGAGTTCCACACTGAAACCATACAATACAATGGAAAAGAGCATAGTTCACTCAGCCCACCATCTCCAGCTGTAAAGCCCAATTTCTCGATGCCTTCCTCAGCTACACCTGCATGGTAACATAGTAAATGGCGGCAGATAAAGACCTGAGCAGGCCACTCAGTCTGCCCATTAGTTATTCTCATAAAAAATACATGATTAAATTAACTTGTCTCTTCTTTGATATTTCTAGGCCATAGATTTAAAGACCACCTGGTATTGTCCTAGATGCCAACTGCTGAAGTTGCATCTAAGCTCACTCAGACTATATTACATTTTCCACTACTGCCCAGGTCACGCAGAGCCACATGGCTCAGTTCTACACTGTAGACCACTGGCGTAGTAAGGGGGGCAGGAGGGGTGGTCAGCCCAGGCGCCATGTTGATGGGGGCGCCAGCTCCCCTTCTCCCCTCTGCCATACCTCTTCCCATTCCTCTCCTTGCCACGCCTGCGCCCCTTCCACTTCCCCCACACCTCTAGTTCACCACCAAGAGCAGCATCTTCAAGGTGCTCCTCGCGACCGCATCATCTCTTCTGCTGATGTCACTTCTGGGTGCCGCGCACAGGAAGTGACATCGGAGGGAGAGCCGACATGTTCGAAAGGAGCATGTTGAAGTTCTTCTGGCTCGTGGCGGTGAACAACTAGAGGTACGGGGGAAAGGGAAGGTTGGGCGCGCATGCAGAAGGCGGGATCAGGGAAGGAGTGAGGGGGGAGGAGGGATTGGAGATGAGGGTGGGGGAGGGGCACCACCGCCCTGGGCGCCTCTCACCCTCACTACGCCACAGCCATGGATTGCTCCCCTTCAGTCATCGGTGTCATTGAGTGCACACATTTTGCACTTAGATCCCCCTGGCACACGAGGACACCTATTGGAATAGAAAATAGTAACATAGTAAATGATGGCATATAATGACCTGCTTAGTCCATCCAGGCTACCCAAGTCACATTCATTAGCAAGGCAATATCGAACCAATAATCTATTATATCATTACAAAATCATATCACTCCATGAACATGCAGATCATGTGTGATGCCCAGGGGGAGATTTTGGATATAGGAGGGTCATTTCATAAATAATGCACACTATTTTTTTAAATTTACATGTTTTAATTTTTTTTTTTTTTCAAGTATTTCTTTACAATCCTTCAATATAGTCTCCCTGCTTTGCAATGACTGAGTCCCAATGTCCGGGAAGCTTCATTATTCCCTCCAAGACACCGTTTTAGTTCAGTTGCCAAATGGCTTGGGTACCGGCAGAAGAAAGCTCTTCCAGAGATGCAAAACGATTCCCACACCTAGGTTGTTTCAACTTTGGAAAAAGGTCAAAGTCTGGTAGACTCATATCAGGACTGTAGGGAACATGAGGTAACACCTCCCAGCCTTATTCGCGCAGTTTTTCAATGATGAATAGAGAGCTCCATCTTCCCCATGACCAAAAAAATTTTGATGAGCTCAATCAAAAGTCAAACAAATGATAATTTTTGCTTATGATCATGAAGGCATCATCATCACAGACAAAGTTCCATGTGGAAGAAGTGTCACAGCAGTGTATTATTGTGATTTTTTGCAAAAAAATGCACAGAAAAATGCACAAAACCCAATCTCAGTTGCTCTTGGCTGAGCCAATCATTCTTCACAACAACGCTCGTCCGCACATATGGAATGTCATTGAAAAACTACACGAATACGGTTGGGAGGTGTTACCTCATGCTTCCTACAGTCCAGACATGAGACCATCAGACTTTGATCTTTTTCTAAGGTTGAAACAACATATGCGTGGACATTGTTTTGCATCTCTGGAAGAGCTTTCTTCCGCTGGTACCCAAGCCATTTGGCAACTGAACTAAAACGGTGCCTTGGAGGGAATAATGAAGCTTCCCGGATGTTGAAACTCGGTCATTGCAATGCAGGGAGACTATATTCAAGAATTGTAAAGAAATACTTGAAAAAAACCCAGAGGCTAACTAAGAAAAAAAAGCTGAATGTCGCGTAGACTCAAAGTGAGCAAATTTGGAGCTCAGGAGGACCAAATGAGGGGATTCCCAGAGATACCTGCATAGATGCTTCCTTCTTAATAGACCTGGTATGAAGAGAAACACCATCTGCCCATCTACATATTCCTAATAAGGGACAGCTTGCACCTCTGCATTCAGGCTTGTTAGAGCAGCCACTATTCCCCATTAACAGGAAAGTCTCTGAGATAGCATGCTGAGAATGCCTTTTATTTTTGTATCTGAATCAGAAGCATTATATAAGATAAATATATAATCATCGGAGCTCCTTACCAAATATAGAAGTCTATAACAGTGGCACACAGAGACATTCATCAGTTGGAAAAACTATATTTTGAACTGTTCATTATTTATAAATCTAATCACAGGGCTGGTGATTTATTCACTTTTAGTATTTGTTTGTTGGAATTATACCAAATTTGCTAGAAATAGCACAGAAACAGCTACAGAGGGTACAAGGTCTTATCCAGGCTTTTTGGTATTTTTATCCAGTGGATGCATATTACATGGCAGATTTATAGAGACCTGATACAGTTTTGCAGGAATACAAACGAGTGCTTCGATTTTTGTTATCTTGGTGTTGTTACCTTCCACAGCTATCAAGATGGTTTTACTGATGAATCTAGAGCAGGGTTTCTTAAACCTTTTTGGTTCCCACACCTCTTCGGTTGATCAATGAAACCCTTGCACCTCGTTCATAAACCATATATTCATTACTGACAAGCATGTGTCACTCTTAGCCACTGACAGTGCTAACTGCTAAAACGTCACTACAATAACAGGTGTACACATATTACCAATAACTCACTTCACTCTATCTAGAAAGTTTCAATAAATTGCCTCAGATTACAAGATCCTTCTTCACACCCTGTTTGACATTTTATTCACCCCCCATGGGTATGGGATTCATGGGATCTAGAACCCACTGAACATTTCATTACATTCCTCTGAAATGGCCATCTGGAGGCTCCAACTCTGTAGATGGCATAATCTTTAGGCAAAGCTCCATGTGATCTCATAGGAATCACACTAACAGATCTCCATGAATCTTGCACAAGGTTTCCAGGGCTATGGCAGCAGATCCTATACATATCCTAAATCCTCTCCCCCTGTTAAGGCGACTCACCACACTTCCACTTTTTATGCACTTTAACTTCTAATATACAAGTCCCTTTTCAAGGCCACATACTGTAACTACAATTGTTCAGTGTTCATTTCAAAACCAGGCTCCTTTAGAGCTAGTGCAGGGGTAGCAGATGCCCTGGGAGATGTTTCAGCCTTGAACCCCCCTCAACTAATTTTCATGCCTCTAGCATGTACCCCTCCCATGATTTTGATAATTAACCTCAGTGATTATACCATACCATACATTTTCTTCTATACGCACGTTTTGATAAGGATTCAACAAGATACAAGATTTCTAATCAGTGGTCTTAGAGAAAGAAATGTCTTCTTTGCATTTTGAATTATTGGTTTAGAAGTGTCTCTGCATTACGAATCTTAGGTCCAAAGAGAAGAGATGAGTCTTTAGCATTCTCCTAAAGTTATAATATGGGGGGCTCATTGCCATGAAAAAGATAGATGTCCAAAAGACAGCATAAACCAGCACTTGGAAGACTTACTAGTCAAAACGTCCAAGTGGGCATTCTCAAAACAGACTTTCCAGACGTCTTTCAGGTTGTATTGTCTCCAACGCACCTAAATCTTATGAAGGTGTGTTAGAGGCGTGTTTTGGGTAGGTTTAGGGTGGGCTTAGGACTTGGATGTCCTGCAGGGATAATCAAACTTTTAACACAATGTCTGGGCCACCATTTAGACCAGTGGTTCCCAACCCTGTCCTGGGGGACCCCCAGCCAGTCAGGTTTTCAAGATATCCCTAATGAATATGCATGAGAGAGATTTGCATACCTGTCACTTCCATTATATGCAAATCTCTCTCATGCATATTCATTAGGGATATCTTGAAAACCTGACTGGCTGGGGGTCCCCCAGGACAGGTTTGGGAATCACTGATTTAGATGTTTGGGCTAGACCTGTTTTAAAAATGAATAAGGATCAAAAAGGTACCCAAACTGACCAGATGACCATTGGAGGGGTTACTCCCCTAGTGGTTACCAACCCCCATCCAAAGATATAAAACAAAACGAAACAGTACTTTCAAGCATGTATGACAGATTCACATGGCTCACATGGCAGAGCAGAGGGGCACTCTAAGGGTTAATGCAGTGAATGTCACATTAAAAGTCCCAGGTACAGATGCCACTATAACTTGTTTATATTGTATGGTGAGTTTAAAGGGCTACTGCTGGATGAATCCATTGCTTTGAGGGTTATCTGTCCCAGGCCTGTCCCAGGCCCTTACAATAACATGTCATAGTTTATTAAAAGGTTTCACAGCCTCATTGCTTAAGTAGATATGTTTTCAGCAATATAGACAAAAGGCAACTAAAAGGCAATTCATAATCCTTTTTAAACCTAGCCTCCTTTTCCTAGTAATCCTCAATTCATCTCCATTTCCCCCCCCCCCCAAAATAAAAAGGCACTGATTGCACAGAGAAGATGGGCTCTGCTCTGAGACAGACCTGAGGACAAATTCAGCAATCCTAAACTTTCAGCTAAATTGAATCACTAACCAGCGAAGCTGTTTCAGCACAGGAGAGCCAGGCCTGAGCCACTTCCAGTGGCATATCAGAATTTATCAAAAGGTTTCACATTCTATTTGCTTAAGTAGAAATGCTTTCAGCAATGTAGACACAAATTGATAAAATGTCAATGACTTCCTATAAATAGATCAAATGTTTGCTCCAAGTGGCTAAAAGACTGAGCTTAAAGTGTGCCTAGAATTAGGGCTACCGCTGGCTCAACCCACTGCTATGAGGATTAGCCAGGCGCCTGGCATAGTTTTAGAGTCCTAACAGCCATAAGTAGATATGCTTTTAGAATTGTAGAAAAAAGATGATAAAATGTTGACGACTTGCTCCAATGTTGATATTTGCTCCAAGTAACTAAAAGACTGAGCTTAAAGTCTGCTAAACCCATTGCTTTGAGGGTTAGACAGGCAGTACCTGGCAGGCAGGCCTGTCTAACTCTCATAGCAATGGTTTCAGACGTTAGCCCTAACTCAGGGTGAGTTCACAAGATCCCTCATTACTCAAGGCATATGCAAATTAGGCTTCTGTCATTCAGTTTCTTCATAAAATGACCAATGCTTTGCCAACGAGCTCTTTTTAATGGGTACGAGAACTCTGTGAATGAGCCACCACACCCGAAACAGGACATAACTCTATGTGATCTTTCGGTCCTATCTTCCATTCTCAGCTGGTAATCAGAGTTTAATTCAAATCCATCAAAGTCTTCATTTTAATACAAAGTATCTATTTTCCCATGTGTTAAGAACTCCTGGCAAGTCTTTTCCAGACTTCCCCCTCTCCAAAATGTCTGCTATCTGGAGGAAAGGTCTCTAATGAGGATTTGACCTCTGATTTACAACCATTATTCTAGGCACACTTTAAGCTCAGTCTTTTAGTTACTTGAAGCAAACATTTTGCCTATTTATAGCAAGTCATTGACATTTTATCATCTTTTTTTCTACAATGCTAAAAAGCACAGTTACTTACTGTAACAAGTGTTATCTGGATACAGCAGGCAGATATTCTCACATGTGGGTGTCATCATCCATGGAGCCTGGTACGAACAGTATGAAAAGTGTACTGCCACTTTAAGTTTTAAGAAACTTCACGACTGCCCGCACTGCGCATGCTGGGTGGGCCTGAGTCCAAAGTGCTTTAGAATAGGCTCCAAATTAGTGCCTTCTAGGTGGTGATGTAGCCATGGGTATGACTGGCCAACCCACTTTGGACTCAGGCCCACCCAGCATGGCACAGCAGCAATGTGGCTGGTGGGGATCTCCAAGCCCTCCAGCTGAAGGCATCTCTCCCTCCAGGAGATTTGGGGAGGGTCATTTAACTTCACTCCCCTGACTTCCCTGCTTAGGGTTATCAGATGTCCGGGCTCCAGACAGCTTTTCAAAACCCGGCAGATGCCCTCCTACCTGACCAGATCAAGCAGTGGGGGTGGGAGTAGGGCAGGGCTAGAGCGGGAATATGGGCAGGGCCTGGGTGTAATGGGGCGGGGATGTGCAGGCCTGAGGGCGAGTCTAGGGGGTCTGGATTTTACATATGTAAAATCTGGCAACCCTATCCCTGCTGCCTTTAGTTCTTTGTCAGAAGTGAGAAACAACTCATTTCCCTTGCTTGCACTAGTCCAAGCCCTCCCTATTATACAACGACCTGTTTGCGGGACCATGGAGTTGCATCAGAGAGAAGACTCAGAGCCAGCACGAGCAAAAGGAATGATATGCTGTTTGCTGTCAGTGAAAAAGGATTTAAAGGTAGCGGAGGGTCAGGGGAGTGGAGTTAAGTAACTCCCTATCACCTCAAGGGGGAGAGAGAAATGCCAGGTGGGGGGGAGGGGGGAGGGATGGAGAGGCAGTGGAGGTCAGAGTTGCTGCGTCAACTCACTTTGAGCTTAGGTCTGCCCATAATTGGGTCTGACAACACCCCTGCTTCTAGGCACCTGAATATAGGTATCTCTTTATAGAATTGCCTTGCACAAACTTGTTCCTTTGTAAAAAATGCTACTTATTTCTATCATTCAAAAAAATCTTTAACAAAATTAAGTACAGTACAAAGTCATAGGAGCTAAAATCAAGCTCTTCTAGTACAGAATATGGAAATTGTTATAAATAGCATTCATGGACTTCTCAACTTTGAAGAGCACATCACAGCTACATTTCTATCAATCTCACTCTGATAGGGGTTGTAGTACTTGGGTGAAGTTTAACTATCCTGACATATATCAAATTGTTCAGAGCAATGACATTCTAACGGTTGTGCAGTGAAATGAGCGGATAATATTACATTCACTTCATTAAAAGGGCCTGGAGTTAAACGAAGGAGTTTAACCTACACCTGGAGTAAAATAACAAGTGTGGGAGAAAAGGAGACAAGGGTAATAGCAGAATAAGGGAGTTGATTTCACAACAGAGAACACTTTATATACCCATCACTGAAGCTTGTGAACCAAATCTAACTTGGTAATTTATAAATACTGCTGCTGAGAAAAATCAGGAGAATTGAACATATTTGCTAACTGCAGCATTGAAGTAATTCAAGCTGACTGAAGTCTTATTTCTTTTCTGTTCCCCTCTGTTTCTTTTCCATGGATTCCTACTTCCATAGAAAGTCATAATTCATGGCCAAATGAACAAGTAGAGAGAGACACTGTGTGGAGCACAGCTTATGAAATTTCTTTCAGACCCTCTAAGTGTGTGTCCCTCTGTGTATGTACAGTATCCTCTTCGTTCTATAGTTTAGTTTTGGACTATTGTAACTCATTACATTCAAACCTAAAATCCTCTTAACTGCATCAGTTGCAACTGATTCAAAACACTGCTGTTACAGAATTTAACCATCAAAATAACTTTTTAGTGACCAGTGGCGCGCCAAGAAGGGTGGGAGTGGGGCGTCTTCCCCAGGTGCAACCCATAAGGGGGTACTCCCAGGGCCAGCTTTATGGTCCAGGAACTTCTTCTGGTAGTGGCAGCATTCTCAATTCACTTTGGGCTATCTTCTCTGCCGGGTCTTGCCTTCGTGGAAGAAGGAAGAAGGCGGGACCAGCAGAGAGGAAGGCCCAATCTGTCAAGAGCAATGAGTTGTGAGCACTGTTGCTGCCCACTATAAGGGGGGGGGGGGCGGTGACAGAAAGAGAGAGAAAGGGAGGTAGGTAGGTACCCATGGGGGGGAAGGAGGAAAGAAATGCTGTACCCAATTGGGGGAGGGGGGAAGAGGCAAAGGCCAGGAAAGGAAGAAGAGAAGAGAGATGCCAGACCATGGGGTAGGGAGGAAGGGAGGGGAAAGGAAAGGAGATGTCAGACCATGGAGAGGAGGGAGAGATGCCAAGGCATAGGGGGAGGGAAAGCAAGGAGACAGAGATGTCAGACCAGGGGGAAAGGAGGGCGGGAGGGAAAGGAAGTATGCCAGAGTATGGAGGGGGAGGGGGGAGGAAGAAATAGAAAGGAAGGCGAGGAGAGAGATGCCAGGACATGGGGGAAGGGAAAGGAAGAAGACAGAGATGTTGGGGGTGGAGTGAGGTGGGGTGAAGTGGGGTGGGAAGGAAGGAATGAAGGAGAAGAGAGAGATGCCAGAGATGGGGAGGGTGTGGAGTCAGAGAAAAATGGAGAGGGGTAATGCTGAAATGAATCATAGATAGACACAGGATAGACAGTTGTTTTGCAAGGTACTAGTGACTTGGATTGATCACTGTGAAGACTGGACTATTAGGCTAGATGGACCATTGATCTAACCCAGTAAGGCTATTCTTATGTACTAAAGGGCATAGAAAGAGGGAAGATGCCATATGGAAGGGGAAGAGGGCAGACAGTGGATGGAAAGGTCAGAGAGAGAGAGGACAGGTGCTGCATGGAAGGGAAAGAGAGGACAGACACTGGATAAAAAAACAGAGTGAAGAGAAGATGAAAGCAGAAACCAGAAATGACAAAAGTTAGAAAAAAAAGATTTTTTTCGTTGCTTTAGAATAAAGTATTATTGTTACATATTGATAAACGTTTAAAAATTGAAAATGGAAATAAGATAATCTTTTTATTGGATTAATTTTAATACATTTTTTTACTAACTTTTGGAGACCAAAACCCCCTTTCTAAGGTCAGAACAGGATACCGTAATAGCAGTATACTGTACTGATCTGAGGAAGGAGGTTTTGGCCTGTGAAAGCTAATTGACAAAATGTATTAGTCCAATAAAATGGTATTTTCTTATTTTCCATTGTTTTGTTAGTTGATTGCTATTTGTTAGTTTTTTCAAATTTACATCTGCTGTCTTTTTTTATTTTGCACAGTATTAGGTAGGGTTAGCAGATGCCTGGGAAAACCCAGACATTTCCTCTTTATAGAGGACTGTCTGGGTGCCCTGAGGGATTTCTAAAACCTGGCAGTTTGTCCAGTGCATCTGAAGGGCCTCTGCACATGCATGATCTTATCCATGACAAAGGCTGGGACGCCCTTATGATTACAGAAACCAGGCTTTGTGATAATGATGGGGTAGCACTAGGTGAATTGTGCCCTCCAGGCTCCATTACTCTGCCCTTACTGGAAGCCCTAGCCTTCATTATAGGCCCCAAAAATGAGGTCACCTCCATCCTACTATACAGGGCACCTCACTCTCCAGCAAAAGCTCTAGAAACTCTCCTCGACTTCATCACCAAACTATTCATCTCCCACAGGCACGTGACCATATTAGGAGACTAATTTTCCAGAATATCCCAATATCTCTGGAGTGAGCAATGACTTCCTATCCTCCTAACTAACTTAGGATTCCACCAAAATGTATCTACCCCCATGCACTCAGCCGGCAACACCTTAGACCTAATTTTCATTCATAAGGACTTAACTAATGAGCTCCAATGAAAGAGCTGCACCGCCACTCCAGTCCCATGGTCAGACTGCCACCTCATCGAATTCCAACTACCACACATAGTCATCCCTGTCTCGTCCAAGAGGCCCTACCCTAACCAGACAAACTCAGATCATGGACTCTGTCAACTCACTAGACGTGGCTGCTAGCATCCGAGACCTCAGCAAAACCTGCAACCAACATCTCTACTCTATTGACCTGGTTGCCTCTACCTGGCACTCAGAAATCCAGTCCCTCTATGACAACCTAGTCCAGAAAAAATCAACATGATTAATCACCAACAAACCCCCAGCCCCCTGGTTTATCAGCAACCTTCGATCCCTACAGAGAACGCTGAGGAAAGCAGAGAGCAAATGAGTCAAGCAGCCAAACAAAGAGACCATGGCACACTGGAAAAATCTATCAGCCACCTACAAATCCGCCATTCTAGAAGCAAAAAAAAAAAAGCACATTACACACAACTCCTACAAAGAGTCCCAAACCGGTCCAGGCACCTGTTTGCCCTAACAAACAACCTCTTTTCTGCTGCCCAAGGAAACGGGCACAATAACCCCACTGACCAAGATAGCGAATCTCTTTCTAACTTTTTTCAGAACAAAATTGGCATCTGCATTAAACTTGACACCACCCCCAACACCCCCCTGAAATCCCTTCATGTGGATCTTTATCCCAATTTCACCCAGTCATGCATGATGAGCTTCTTGACATGCTGAAAGAGCTCAGAGTCTAATACAATCCTTGACCCATGACCATCCAGCCTCCTTTTATCCACTGAAGACGCCTTAGCAGAATCCATCCTCCCCATCATAAACATCTCACTATCAACTGGGAAAGTCCTATTCAGCTGGAAATCTGCCATTGTTATATCCACCCTGAAGAAATCAGCTCTTGACCCAAACATCCCAAGCAGCTACTGACCAGTCTCTAACCTCCCTTTTGCATCCAAGCTCTTAGAACGTCCCTCTTTTATTTTTTTAGTGAATCACATCCCTGCCTACTTTGCATGCCGTTTCCCCTCATTTGCGTGTATGGATCGGAATTGGATCGGTACACAGGTTAGTGAATTGGGTCGGAGGGAAATTGGGTGTCGCAAAGGGGTCGCAAACCAATTGGTACATGATCGGTTTGCTTTGTGAATCTAGATCCTTTAATAGGGTCAATAACTTTACTAAGTTCAGGGATTCCCAGGAGCCTGATGTTGTTTCTTCGATTCCTATTATTGATGTCTTCTAAAGTTCTGCAAGTTCCAGCACCATTTTATGAGTGGATCTGCTTAATGAACGACTGTCCTGGAGGCTACTGATTCTGCTTTCCGCTTCTTCCAGCTGCATTTCAAAGTAATTAAATCTCTCTTTGAACTGTGACAAGTCCTCTTGAATTGTTTTAATTGCCGTGTTGTTTTCTTTGAGTAAGGAAGTGATGTGATCACGCTGTAGCAAAATATCAGAAGTACACGTGGTCCTGTTGCCATCGGCTTCCTTTCTAGGAGAAGTAGGGTCAGATTTTCTTCTTTTGCTAGTAGGATCGGCAGAGAAAGGCAAACCAATTTTTGCTTGTCTTTGTGATGCCATAATAAAGCAACAAAAAATAAAAGGTTTATTTGAAATAAACTCACACTTGATTCAAATTTTGTTGAAAATGTAGAGTGTGCCATGGAGCTTTCTCTCTATGCAGCCATTCAGTAGCAGCTCTCGAGTGACTCCCCCACGAAAAAGTGCTCTAAATGACCAAATGACTACTGGAGGAATTAAGGCATGACCCCCCCCTCTCATTCCCCTCCTCCCCCTAGAGATAAAAGTGACAGTATATACTAGGCTCTATGACAGCTTCAGATATGATGGCCATTCCTATTAGTGCAGCAGGCAAGTCCCTGGAGTAGGCTAGTGGTCAGTGCAGTGGACTATAGAGAAGGGGACCCATGACGTTATCCCACTTTAACCAGTACATTTGTGGTAGAAAGTGTGAGTCCTCCAAAAACCATTAAATATTTGCTTTACCTACCTATAGGTGGAACTGCAAGTGTGTGGGCTATGGTAGTGGTGCAGTGAGATATAATTTGTTTATTTTTAGTATTTATAAACCACTTATAGTCTAAATGGTTTACATTCAAGTACTCAGGTGTTTTCCTCTGTCTGTCCTGGTGGGCTCACAATCTATCTAATGTACCTGGGGCAATAAGGAGATTAAGTGACTTGCCCAGGGTCAAAAGGAACAGTGTGGGTTTGAACCCACAACCTCAGGGTGCTGAGGCTGTAGCTCTAACCACTGTGCCACAAACTCCCCATACAATATAAAGGGGTTATGATGAGAGTTGTATCTAGGACCTTTATGTGAAGTGTACTACAGAACCCCCTAGACTGCTGCACTGCTCTGCTGGAATGTCTGTATGGCCAGTCTGCTAAGAATATTGGCCCTTAGACATCCCAATGTGTTAGTTTTATGAAGGGCAAATCAGCAGATACATTTGATGGGCCCCAAAGAACCAGTAGAGGGGCAAAGCAACACCACTATCGGAATGAAAACTACAAAGCACCAGAAAAAGAGTACAATGGCAAAAATACATGTTTCAATATATTTATTAGTCAAATGAATAAACAGAACAACAACAACATAGCAACATTACAATAAAAATAACATAGTCATCCAATTTGGTTAAAGTTTTATAATACACATTTACCCCCAAACCCCACTAATCCTTCCAAAGAGCAAACAACAAACCGCCCCCCCCAAAATTCATGTTCCCAGAGAAGGCATGATGACTATGAATTTAAAAGTCCACTTCTCTCAACAGGATTTAGAGGACCAGAAGGCTCCCAAGTGACACATTTTCCTGCCTTGTACTGAATCCATGTTGTTCATCACCTGTCTTTCCATTTTTGAAAAAACAAAATCATATATGAACGCCAATATGACGGTGAAGATGCTTCATAAGACAACCAATTACCCAGAATAGTCCCTTTACTCATCTAAGATGCTCTTTGTACAAATCCAATATGAACTTTTAGGCTAGGATGCACCACTTAAAACATGGCAAACAGGAGCTTCGGGGTCACCAAACAATGAATATTTCAGAAATGGGAAATATGGCAGAAAAGTTGTAACCAAAAATTATGTAATGCCAAAATATATGGCCTAGAGATGCTTCCACTACTTGGCATAGTTGGATCGTAACTATGCCTTGTATACCCTATATGGTGAAATATGAAGAGTCCCAATCAGATGTTATCTTTATTTAACCAATCCAACTCGGGCACAATAATAATTCCTTTTCCTCCAGTCCCAAGTACAAATTGTTAAATCGGTTTAAATCAGTTTCCTTAATTTATTCTTCGTATTCTCCTTGAATCTTTCACTGGACTTCAGAACACAACTCGCCACTCAAGTAAATATTACAGTGGCTAGCTTAACGTGCTGCTTCCTCACCAGTCCTTATTATTTTCCTTTTTTTTAAACTTAAAGTGCAATTTCTTGAGAGTGCTAATAAATAAAGTGCTTCAGAGTGCTTTGAATATCAAATTCATTTAAGTCATTTAAATTATTATATATCATTTAATATCTCAAATTTAGTTTACTTATCTTTTTCATAATGATCGGGGAAATTTCTGATTCAACATGTTACGCATAGGGACGCTTTATCAAGGATCATTTCCCTAGAATAAGATCAAAAACACATATATATCAAAGCTATATCAAAACTTAACTTCAAGTGCAGTTGGTAAACTAAATTTCTTTACCCCCAGCACTCATTGCAATCATTCCGTCACCACCCAACCAATTGTTTAAAGTGTCTCTAGATGGCGGCGGTGGCTTTTTCCGGTAGCAATTTAAAATCTCTCTCATCAGCTGACTTCTGACATCAGCACTGCAGATGGCATGTTTAGAACAGAGACGTCTATTCCAATTCACCATTAAGTCCCCCAGGTTCTACAGAACTTAATCTGTAAATCCAAGTTTGCTCAAGGACACTTTAAACAATTGGTTGGGTTGCGACAGAATGTTTGTGGTGAGTGCTGGTCTGATCTTTCTATGAAATCTTATAGACCTAGCCTCTCCACCAACCTAATGCAATCCCTCTACTTCTTTTTCTATAAATCTTTTTGGACCCCGAGTAAATTATATAGGGCTGGTTTATTAGACTCTAATCTCATTGGCACTGTTTTGTCGACCTTGGAGACTTCAAACATATGTTCTTCTCCTGTCCTATTGTTCAACATTTTTGGACTGCAATGTGGAAACTCATATGTAATTGTCTTCCTATTTCTTCGGATTTTACCTTTGAGATACTCATTTTTAGATCTTTGACTCTCCCAGATTTATTGACAACAGATCAGAAAAATTATTTTATATATTAATAGCATTAATAATCCAAATGATTTTATCTACTTGGAAGTCAGCTAACTTACTCAACATTACATTTTGGAGTGCCACTGTTATGTTATGGGAAACTGGCAGAGTTGACGGTCAGTCTAGAAGAGGTATGCAGGCAGATTGATAGGCTTAAAAATGATAAATCCCTGGGACCAGATGGCATCCAGCCGAGTGTAATCAAGAACTGAAAGGGGCTATAGCTTAACTGCTTCAACTAATAGCCAATCTGTCAATCAAATTGGGAAGAATTGCAGAAGATTGGAAGGTGGCAAACATTACGCCGATCTTCAAGAAAGGTTCGAGGGGTGATCTGGGAAACTACAGATCGGTGAGTCTGACCTCGGTACCGGGAAAGATGGTAGAGGCACTGATAAAGGACCACATCATTGAGCACCTTGACGAACACGATCTGATGAGGACCAGCCAGCATGGCTTCAGCACAGGAAGATCTTGCTTGACGAACTTGCTGAACTTCTTCGAGGGAGTAAACAGGCTGATAGATAAGGGTGATCCAGTCGACATTGTATATCTGGATTTTCAGAAGGCGTTCGACAAAGTTCCGCATGAACGACTACTTCAAAAAATTGCGAGCCATGGAATCGAGGGTGAAATACTCACTTGGATTAAAAACTGGCTGGCGGATAGGAAACAGAGAGTGGGGATAAATGGACAATACTCGGACTGGAAAAGCGTCACCAGTGGAGTCCCGCAGGGTTCACTGCTTGGACCCGTGCTCTTTAACATATTTATAAATGATCTGGAAATTGGTACAACAAATGAGGTTATTAGATTTGCGGATGATACGAAGTTATTCAGAGTAGTGAAGACGCGGGAGGATTGCGAAGATCTGCAACATGACATAAACTCGCTTGAGAAATGGGCCGTGACATGGCAAATGAGGTTTAACGTGGATAAGTGTAAGGTGATGCATGTCAGTAATAAAAATCTTATATACAAATGCAGGATGTCCAGTGCAGTACTTGGGAATACTGGTCGACAAGTCAATGAAGCCTTCTGTGCAATGCGCGGCGGCAGCAAAAAGGGCAAACAGAATGCATACAGCACTGGTTGCCGTACATGAAGAAGGACACGGTACTATTCGAAAGAGTCCAGAGAAGAGCAACTAAAATGGTTAAGGGGCTGGAGGAGTTGCTGTACAGTGAGAGATTAGAGAAACTAGGCCTCTTCTTCCTTGAAAAGAGGACATTGAGAGGGGACATGATCGAAACATTCAAGATAATGAAGGGAATAGACTTAGGGCTCCTTTTATGAAGGTGCGCTAGCGTTTTTAGCGCACGCACAAGATTAGCACTGAAAAACTACCACCTGTTTAAAAGTAGGCGGTAGTGGCTAGCACACAGGGCATTTTAGCGTGCGCTAAGCACACACTAAAACTGCTAGCACACCTTTGTAAAAGGAGCCCTTTGTAGATAGAGACAGGTTGTTCACCCTCTCCAAGGTAGATAGAACGAGAAGGCACTCCCTAAAGTTAAAAGGGGATCGATTCCGTACAAACATAAGGAAGTTCTTCTTCACCCAGAGAGTGATGGAACTCTAGAACGCTCTTCTGGAGGCTGTTATAGGGGAAACCACCCTCCAGGGATTCAAGATAAAGTTAGACAAGTTCTTGCTGAACCAGAACGTACGCAGGTAAAGTTAGTCTCAGTTAGGACACTGGTCTTTGACCAAAGGGCTACCGTGTGAGTGGACTGCTGGGCACAATGGGCCACTGGTCTGACCCAGCAGTGGCAATTCTTGTGTTCTTGTGTTAACCCATAAATATGAATATTTGGCGACTTCCAGCTTACCTATCAGATCTAAAATTGGAAAGATTTGGTTACCCTTGGCTGATGGCTATTTGACTCCAACTATACTTGTCATATATCCGCACTTTCAGTCTTGTCATAGGGAAATGTCTTTTAATACACTTATCATGTAATTGCTTCTTTTCTATAAAAATTTTCTGTCATTGCTGCAGAGATGTGTTTTTACAGATGCAAGATTTTACATTAATGTTGCAATGTTCTAAGATTTCTGTACATGTTAGAGGGCATGATTTTTCATGCTGGCTCATGCCTCTACATGACAGTTTTTCTTTGCTCACAAATACAAATGCACAGTATAATCTCGTTATAATGGACTCGCTTATAATGGAACCTCGCCTATAGCAGACAAGGTCCGCTGGTCCCGGCCATGCGCCATTATAAACATACAGAAAATCATCGCATATAGCGGACTCGCATATAACGGACTTTTGGTTATAACAGACAACCAATTTGGTCCCCAGAGCTGCTTTTAGCTGTAGTTTTTTTCAGGTATAACGGACATGCAGGCTCTGCCTACAAGGCACGTGGCGTGCCGGTGATATAGTATCAAAATGCAGCCCAGAAGAAAATGACAGAGTATTTTTCTTTCCAGTACAGTACAACATAATGCTTTAGAACATTTTAGTGTTCTGGTTTAGCAATCATTTTGTGCCATTCCAATGTTCTGCTGAGTTTTGTTCTTGATGTTGCTGATATGGTTGTGCAGTGGCTGTTGTTCATTGATTGAACGTTGTTTCAAGTTGACCTAAATAAAGTTTTAAAAAAAATGCAACTCTGGATATAACAGACTGTTTTTCTAGGTCCCTTGACGTCTGTTATAATGAGATTATACTGCATTCATTTATACATTTGATATCTGACCTGTTATTTCTTTTATTTTTGTATGGGTTTATGAAAACTTCAATAAAAAAGTTTTAAAAATGAACATACAAAATACAAAATAGGGTGTTTGAAAATATGAGAGGTTTTTTATAGGACCAGTGATTGAAAACTGGAAATGATAAGTCTTAGACTTAAATCTTTTAGGATTTCATCAGTTTCTGAGCAGGTTTCCGAGTTCCTTTTAAAAACCAAACACCTTTTATTTGTTACTAGTATTTTAGCCCATTACATTAACGGGTGCTAGAATATATGTCTGTCTGTCTTTATTTCTGTGTCTCTCTCTGTCCTGCTGTCTTTCTGTCTGTCTCTCTCCCTGGCCCCCTTTGTCTGTCTGTCTTTCTGTGTCTCTCCCTGTCCCTATCTTTCTGTGTGGCACAGTGGTTGGATCTACAGCCTCAGCACCCTGGGGTTGTGGGTTCAAACCCCGCGCTGCTCCTTGTGACCCTGGGCAAGTCACTCAGTCCTCCATAGCCCCAGGTACATTAGGTAGATTGTGAGCCCATCGGGACAGATAGGCAAAATCCTTGAGTACCTGATTGTTAAAAAAACCTGCTTAGATAACCTTGATAGGCGGTATATAAAATCCTAATAATTAGCTTAACTTTCTGTCTCCCTTCCTCCCGCTGGTGCTAGAATATATGTCTGTCTTTCTTTCTGTTTCTCTCCCTACCCCTGTATTTTTCTTTCTGTCTCTCTTCCTCCTGCTGTCTTTCTTTCTGTCTCTCTCCATCCCTGGCCCCCTTTGTCTGTCTGTCTTTCTATCTCCCTGCCCCTGTCCCTGTGTCTTTCTGTCTCTCTCCCTGCCCCTGTGTCTTTCTTCCTATCTCCTTCCCTACTTCCCTGTGCAACTATTAATCTGGTGTCCTATTTTAAAGCTGGATATAATTTCTCCAGCTGGAATCCATGAACATCTTTCATCTTCTTTTCATAATTGTGGATGGTCTCCAGTAGTTTAATTGACTGTCTTGGTACTATTTCTGTTCTGTCTCAGTCCTCCGGTTTTCATTTTGTCAGGGGTTTCTCGGACTGACTGCTACCCGCTGCTGCTGGCTTCGTGCTCCGTGCTCGGCCGCCGCGGCCTGCAATCGCCGGCACCGTCACAGCCTGCAGCCGACAGCTACCGCGGCCTACAGCTGCTGCGGTCTGCAGCCGCCGCAGCCGACATCCGCCTCGGGGGGGAAGAGAGAGAGATTCGCGCGTATGCACACTCCTACCTGCGATGCCCTAGCTTACAGAAAACAGGAGCACGCAGGTGGGAGTGCACATGCGCGGCTTAGAGTTTTATTATATTAGACTAGAAACCATAATTTCACTTTAATTCCACAGAACGGACCCAGCCGTAGAAAAGCAGGATTTGTTTTTAGTTCACACATATTTAACACTGTTCAATTTCCCTGTGTCAAGCGACATTCGATTTTCACTGCATGACAACCTCTTAGTAAAACTTAATCAGATTACTTTAAATCAGTGGTTCTCAGCCTAGTTCTTGAGACACATTAAGCAGGCCAGGTTTTCTGGATACCCACAATGAACACACATGATATAAATTTGCATGTACTGCCTCTACTTTATGCAAATTTATCTCATGCATATTCATCATGAATATTCTGAAAACCTGACTGATTGGGTGTGCCCCAAGAACTGGGTTGAAAACCCCTTCTTTATATAAAGATTCTTTAAATATAAATATATAAATATCTTTTAAAATAATATGAATGTAAGGAAGACAAAGGGATGCTGTAGAAAACATAAGATCTTTAATATATTCAGACTTTTAAAAGTGAGTGAAGCTGAATACATCAGTTTTAATAACCATAATAGGATCTGAAAGCAAAGGTCACCTTCACTAAATAATATATTTTGTGTCATGGTGCAGTCATAGTAAAAATCTTAAGCATGTTTGGTTTTGGTTCTTCATCTCCTTTTGCAAGCTGATACATGTTTTGATCTATTGGAAACTTAATACTGATTTTTAACTCAAATGTCTTCTTTCACCAAGATGAATTTGGCTTATAAACTAAAATGAAGGAGACAGACAAGCAAAACAACATATTTACAAGATAATTTTTGTAATCAATGTGTATACCCCATAGAAGTATGGTTTCCATTTTATCCTTGATATCCGAGTTAAGAAGCATCTCCAACACAATGTTTTCCTTGCCAAATATTTAATCGATTATAGAGTTTCTAGTCAGCATGTGGAGTTCGATTTTGAGCTGACTTCAAATTTAGTTTGCAATGCATCTGAGGATCATGATGCCTTCTACATGGCACCCATGTGATTTCATAAAATAGGCATCCAGAACCAGCTCCAACAGCAGGCAAATGCCAAAACACACATTTACACCTGCTTCAAAGTAGGTATAAATGAGTGTGTGTATGCTTTTCACATGAACACTGTTCCCTAAGCTGAGCTGGAGTCCTCCACCTACAGTCCTGCCAGTGCGAGGTGCTCTTTCATTTCCAATAGTGAGGGACAGGTAAGCTGTGCAGGGCTCCAAGGAACTTGCTTGTCCCTAGCGATTGAAAACTCAATATTGAAGCGCCCCCCCCATTGGCAGCAATATAGTTGGACAGCTCCTTCTTGGAGGGAACAGTACACATGAACTTATGTATTTATAAAATGTGTATATATATCACAACTCCATCTGTGCTCCACTCAAACTATTTTTATTTATTTATTTAAGTAGTTGTCTATCCCGTTTTCCCCAAGGAGCTCAGATTGGGTTACAGGTTAAACATACATAATATAGTTAACAGGTTACGATTTGCACTGGACTTATCCAAATTTGACACATACTAGGGATCAAATACCAATATACATAAAATACAGTTTACAGCAAGCATGTCAAACTCAAAGGCTGACAGGGGCCAGATAAACAAGGTTTAAGTTTATGTGGGCTGCAAAAATGTAATTTTTCATAGAAACTTTTGTTTCATATTTTGCCTTTGTAAATTAAACCTATTTTATTACATTATTACTGTGTAAGCTCTTGTAGCTTATCAGTGAATAACACAAGATTGATTCTGAACTCTAGGTCAGCTTAATAAGATATGCTTATTTCCAGAGTTTTAAAGCCATTATTTACATGTCTTTGTCCTACCAGTGCCATCAAGTGGTGATTACTGGTATTACCCTCATGACCTGTTATAGAAATGACTGAGTCTTATGTTTATTTAAGATTTGATATACCGCTCCTACATTTTACTGACCTAAGTGATTTACAAAGTACCAAATTAAAATGAAATTAGGTACTTGAGAAAAACTACTCTGTCCTGAAGGCTCACAATCTAGTCTTATGAAGTTTGTATCCCTATAAGTAGAATACATATGAGCCCTGCTGAAAATAACATGCACTAATCTTTAGAAAAAGACACTCATAGTCTTATGTGTGAAAAGGATAAGGGGAAGGGGGCCTTATCCCGAACCAAGTATGTCTATAGTCACAAGTACCACTGCTATCTTCAGGCCTCCTTCAGATTGGTGAAAACCTGTGATCTTCCTTCATACTTAATTATTAACTTTTCTGTGTGTAAGACTGCACACTTAATTTTATGGCCCTGTAGCAGTGCCTGCAACCCATTGCACTGTTGCTGAGTTTTCTAGATATTTACAAGGGGGTACTGAAAAGTTCTCAGGCCAACCAAGAAGAGAAAGATGTGGATATGGTTCAATCAAAGATCTGAAACAAAGTGAAAACATAGAATTTTGTTTTTGCAAATTGGAACTTAACAAAATAAGATAATACTCTTTTCAGCTACAGTAGCAAAACAACGTTAAGAATTTAGGAAGTTGGTTGGTTGGGCTAAGAACTTTCAGCACCCCCTCCTACTATTTGAAGTTTCTGCCAGGTACTTGTAACCTGGATTGGCTACGGTTGGAGACACGATACTGGGCTAGATGGACCATTGGACCACTATAGCTATTCTTATGTGAGCTAAGTATAGGACAATCAAGCCATTGTGACATCACTGATGAGGTTGGCTCTTAGGCATTGGTGGAATGAGGCTTTATGACATCACAATCTCAGCTCTGAAATGTTGCTACAAGGGGGTGCTGAAAAGTTCTCAGCCCAACCATGAAGAGAATGATGTGGATATGGTTCAATCAATGATCTGAAACAATGTCAAAACATAGAATTTTGTTTCTGCAAATTGGCTCTTAACAAAATAACAACACTCTTTGCAACTACGGTGGCAAAATAACGCTCAGAATTTAGGAAGTTGGTTGTTTGGGCTGAGAACTTTTCAGCACCCCTTTAGCAGCACATTCCGTTTGTGCACTACCTTGCATACAGATCAGGCACTTTTGTTGCATTTATTTACCACCTTTTTATGGGACTCCTGAGGAAGACAGTGTTGATCGAAACACAGACCGTGTCAGGTCCCATATTGCTATAAGTGGTTTATTTGTATGCAACAATTTATTTGTTCATAAAGCACAGTTACTTACCGTAACAGGTGTTATCCAGGGACAGCAGGCAGATATTCTCACATGTGGGTGACGTCATCTACAGAGCCCCAACGCGGACAGCTTTTCAAGCAAACTTGATTGAAGTTTCAAGCTTGCTATGCTGCACCACGCATGTGCATGCCTTCTCCCTCCACTAGAGGGCGCATCCCCACCTCGTGGTCCTCAGTTCCATATCCAGCAAAGAAGCCATCCCCAGGGAAGAGGGCGGGTTGTGAGAATATCTGCCTGCTGTCCCTGGATAACACCTGTTACGGTAAGTAACTGTGCTTTATCCCAGGACAAGCAGGCAGCATATTCTCACATGTGGGTGACCTCCAAGCCAACCAAAAAAGGGCAGGTGGGAGGATGGCAATTTAGGAAAACAGGTTACGCAAAACCGACTGGCCAAACCGGCCGTCGCTCCTGGACAAAGTATCCAGACAGTAGTGGGAGGTGAAAGTATGAACCGAAGACCAAGTGGCAACCTTACAGATGTCCTCAACAGGTGTAGACCGGAGGAAAGCAACAGAAGCTGCCATAGCCCGGACCTTATGCCCCGTGACTCGACCATGGAGCGTGAGACCAGCCTGAGCGTAGCAAAAAGAAATTCAAGCAGCCAACCAGTTTGACAAGGTGCGCTTGGAAACAGGACGTCCCAACCGATTAGGGTCGAAGGACAAAAACAATTGAGGAACCCTCCGATGAGATTGAGTGCGTTGAAGATAAAAAGCCAACGCCCTCTTACAGTCAAGCGTGTGAAGCGCCACCTCACCAGGATGAGAGTGGGGCTTCGGAAAAACACCGGAAGAACAATGGACTGATTGAGGTGGAAATCAGACACAACCTTAGGCAAAAATTTAGGATGGGTGCGGAGAACCACCTTGTCATGATGGAAAACAGTAAAATGTGGGTCCGCAACCAAAGCTTGCAGCTCACTAATCCGCCGAGCGGACGTGAGCGCTAGTAGAAAGATCACCTTCCAAGTGAGGAACTTGAGATGAGATTTATCCATAGGCTCAAACGGAGGCTTCATCAGTTCAGCCAGAACTACGTTGAGATCCCAAACCACAGGAGGCTTAACAGGAGGATGGACGTTCAAAAGACCCCTCATGAAACGAGTAACCAGAGGATGAAGGGAGAGAGACCTGCCCTCGAGATGCCGATGGAAAGCAGCAATAGCACTGAGATGCACCCGAATGGAAGTCGTCTTCAGACCAGACTGAGATAAATGAAGCAAATATTCCAAGACCGAAGCCACCGGACCCGAGCTCGGATCCAGATGATGCGAGGAACACCAGGATGAAAATCTGGTCCACTTCTGGGAATAGCAAAGCCGAGTCGAGACCTTGCGCGAAGCTTCCAAAACCTCCCTGACAGACTGAGAAAGAGGCACCGAAGTCAAGGGGAAAGGAACCAAGCCGTCAGATGTAAGGACTGAAGATTGGGATGCAACAGCGAACCCCGACTCTGAGACAGCAGAGAGGGAAAAACAGGCAGAAGCAGAGGCTCCCTGACACTGAGTTGGAGGAGCAGGGAGAACCATGGTTGACGAGGCCAATGAGGCGCAATGAGAATCATAGTGGCTCTGGTCAATTTGAGATGTACCAACGTTCTCAAGATCAGAGGGAAAGGAGGAAACGCATAAAGGAACCTCCCTCCCCAGTCGAGAAGAAAGGCATCGGCCTCGAGACGATCCGGGGAGTACATCCGAGAACAATAGAGAGGGAGCTTGTGAGTCTCCGGAGAGGCAAACAGATCCACCTGAGGAGTCCCCCAACGGTCGAAGATCTCATGCAGGACTCGGGAGTTGAGCGACCATTCGTGTGGCTGTAGGAGGCGACTGAGTTTGTCCGCCAGACAGTTCCGCTCTCCCTGAATATAAACCGCCTGAAGGAAGATGTTCTGAGAGACCGCCCACTCCCAGAGGCGAAGGGCCTCCTGGCACAGAGACCAAGAGCCCGTCCCCCCTTGCTTGTTCACATAGTACATTGCCACCTGGTTGTTCGTCCGCACTAGGACTACCTGATCGTGCAGCAGGTGGCAGAAAGCTCGAGCAGCCATAAAAATGGCGCGAAGCTACAAGACATTGATGTGACAAAGACGGTCCTCCGCCAACCACAGTCCTTGAGTCCGCAGACCATCGAGATGAGCCCCCCAAGCGTACTCCGAAGAGTCCGTGGTCAGGACCTTGCGATGCGGAGGGACGAGAAAGAGCAAACCCCTGGAAAGATTGGAAGAGTTGGTCCACCAACGGAGCGAGCGTCTCAAGGAGGGAGTCACTGTCACAGGGGAGGAGACCGGGTCACGGTCCTGACGCCATTGTGAGGCCAACGTCCACTGAGGAAGCCTCAGGTGCAAGTGAGCAAACGGCGTGACATGAACTGTAGATGCCATGTGGCCCAGCAGAATCATCAGGCGCTGCGCCGATACCGAGGGCAGCAGCGATACCTGGCAACTGAGGTGGAGAAGGGCCTCCAACCGCGGAGGAGGGAGGAACGAACGGAGGTGTCCAGCACGGCCCCAATGAACTGAAGGGATTGAGCAGGGCACAATTGAGACTTGGGAAAGTTCACTTCGAACCCCAGACGCTGAAGGAAGATGATAGTCTGTCGGGTCGCTAAGATAACCCCCCTCCCTGGACGGAGCTTTGATCAGCCAATCGTCCGGGTAGGGAGAGACCTGCAGACCCTGGGATCGCAGGGCCGCCGCGACTACCACCATACACTTCGTGAAGACTCGAGGGGACGAAGCCAAGCCAAAGGGGAGGACCCGGTATTGAAGGTGCAACTCCCCCACCTGGAACCGTAGAAACTTGCGGAAGGCGGGATGCACCGGAACATGGGTATAAGCTTCCTTGAGGTCCAGGGAGCACATCCAGTCCCCTTCGTCCAGCAACGGGTACAGGACCGGTAGAGATAGCATACGGAACTTCTCCCGGACAAGGAACTTGTTGAGCCTCCGGAGGTCCAAAATGGGGCGTAAGTCCCCGGTCTTTTTCGGGACCAGAAAATAGCGGGAGTAAAAACCCTTCCCCCGCTGGTCGGGGAGCACCCGCTCCACAGCTCGGAGACCCAACAAGGCCCTGGTCTCCGAAAGGAGCAGGGGGAGCTGCGACCTGTTTGAAAGACATGCGCCGGGTGGACTGTCCGGCGGGATTTCCCTGAAGTTGAGGGAGTAACCCACCGAGACGACTCGGAGCACCCAAGCATTGGAGGTGATGAGAGTCCAGGCAGGATGAAATGCCCTCAACCGACCCCCGATGGGTAGCGGGGTCGACGACAGCGCGGAGGGGGCCCGCCCCCATCCACTCAGAGCGTCAAAAAGACGGCGCCGGCTTGGACGCCCCTTGCGCCTGAGGCTCCTGTTGTGTAGCCCTGGCCTGCTGAGGGGGCCGCCTGGGCGGAGGCCTGGAGAAAGCCGGCGTGGACTTCTGCGGATAGCGCCGCGGTGGAGGACGGTACTGCTTCGGAGCCGACAACTTCACCTTGGGGCGGACCAGGGAGGCGAAGGAGCGCTCATGTTCGGAAAGGCGTTTAGTAGCCGCGTCCAGGGACTCATCGAAGAGCTCCGAGCCCACGCAGGGCAAATTCGCCAGGCGCTCCTGCAAATTGGGGTCCATATCTACAATGTGCAACCACGCTAGGAGTGCATTGCCACCGCGAACGCGGAGACCCTTGATGTTAATTCGAAGGCGTCGTAGACGGCATGTAAAAGGAAAAGGCGCAGCTGGGACAGAGAATCCATGAGCTTAACAAAGTCCCCCTTATGCGAGTCGGGCATGACCCCGTGTTAACGGGGCATGGACTTGACCAGATGGCGCAGGTACGAAGAGAATGTAAATGCGTAGTTAAGCACCCTATTCGCCATCATGGAATTTTGGTAGAGGCGGTGCCCAAACTTATCCAGGGTACGCCCCTCACGCCCGGGCGGAATCGCTGTGGACACTCGAGAAGGCTGGGATTTCTTCAGCGACGACTCCACCAGCAAAGACTGGTGGGACAGCTGAGCCTTCTCGAACCCCTTACAGGGGACCGTGCGGTATTTCGATTCCATCTTTGAGGGGACAGCCGTTACCGCATAAGGGGAATCCAAATTCCGCAAGAAAGTCTGTTGCAGGACCTTGTTTAAGGGCAGGCGTGGAGATTCCCGCGGAGGAGAGGGTAAATCCTGTTCCTCCAAAAATTATTTGGAATACTGGGACCCCGTTAAAAGGTCCAGGTCCAAAGCCTTCCCCATATCTACCACAAACCTCGAAAACGAGGAGGGCCTCGAGGGAGGGGAAGGGGAGCGAGAGGCCCGCGCCGCCAAGAAGGACGGAGAAGCCTCGCATGAGTATCTGGGCTCACGACCCGTGCCAGCCTCCGACCCCCAGGAAGCCGCCCCGAGGGACCGCGTCGGGGTCGGAGACCTCCGAAGTCCCGAGGAGCCCCTCGGGGAAGTCCCCAGGGCACCGGGCACCAAAGCCTTCCTCCTCCTCGGGGAGGAATCCCTCGATCCCTTCCCCGCAGGGGAACGGAGCAGCCGCGGATTAGTCAGGCTGAGTTCCGAAACCTTCAGAGCCTCCGCCTCCCGGGCCGGCGAGGAACGACCGCGCCTCCGAGGTGACCCACGAGGGCGCTTGGACTTACGAGACTGGCGCTTCACCCGAGGCCGACCCGAGGGCGAGGACTCGCGGGAGGACCCCGTCGAGGACTCGGAAGAAGAAATCCTGCGAACCCGGCGCACCTTGTCCCGAGGTTGCACGCTCCGCACAGGCTGGTCAATAGCTGAGGCCAAGGCCGGGGCCGAGGCAGGAATAACCACCGGGACCGAGGCCGGAGCCGAGGTCGCGGCCGGGGCCAAGGATGGCTGCAGGTGGGCTAGGGCACAGGACAGCTCCGAGGGGATAAGCGCTCGGAGCATGTCCTGAAACACGGGAATGGCCATCAGGGACGGCATGTCCTGTGACGGCGGGTGCTCCCTTGATGGCGACCTCGGCAACGAGTATTCCCGCGGAGCACCCGACTTCGACGCCTGGGGCGGGGCCGAGGACAACCCACCCGCCCCTGTCGAGGAGCCCGAGGACGGCTTCTTAGAGGACCCTGGAGTAGAGGTAGGAAGCGGGGACTTACCCGGGGCCGACTTCGGCGTCGAGGACGCAGGCTTCGAAGATGAAGGCATCCGCGGCGAGGTCGAGGTCAAGGCCGGGGCCAAGGCCGACGTTGAGGCCTTCCCCGCCGCGGGTTCGACAATGAAGAGCTCCGCCATGCGGGCGCGCCGGCGGCGGAGCCTCGAGGTTGAAAAGTGGAGCACCTAGTGCAAGAGTCCGTCGGGTGATCCGCACCCAGGCAGACAAGGCACCACCGGTGGGGATCGGTGATGGAAAGCAACCGATCGCACCGGGTGCACTTTTTAAAGCCCGACAAAGGTCGGGACATGAACGAAAAACAAGGCCGCGAACGAACGAGGTCCCGCGGCCGCGGCTACCGGGAGCCCCCGGAGCCTGGAACGAAAATTATTATTTTTTTCGACGGATTTCAAATACGCGATCAAAGCAACAACAAAAAAAAGCACAGCGACTAAGAAATAAACCCCAGCCGCGGTGACAGAAGGCAATATAGCACGGAGCAAAAACTCAACAGGGCTTCTGGCTCCGCGGAAGAAACAGAACTGAGGACCACGAGGTGGGGATGCGCCCTCTAGTGGAGGGAGAAGGCATGCACATGCGTGGTGCAGCATAGCAAGCTTGAAACTTCAATCAAGTTTGCTTGAAAAGCTGTCCGCGTTGGGGCTCCGTAGATGACGTCACCCACATGTGAGAATATGCTGCCTGCTTGTCCTGGGATAATAAATTTTGCCTGCATCTTGTACACCTGTCTGCAGTCTTTCTCTTTGTCCTTGCCATGTCTGAGTGGCCAGTTCATCACAATGCTGGCCCCTTCTACGTCCAAATGATCTTGTACTGGGCATTTGGGACTTGACCAAATTTTTGGTCAAAAATGTGGTATAAAGACAGATGTACTGGCAGTCTGGATGATCAATTGTCTAGATAGACAATTAAAAAAAAAAAATTCTAGATGTATTTTTTATTTTTAAATTCTTTATTCATTTTTATAACTTACAACAAGTGCATCAAAAAGTAACATCATTTTCAATTAAATACATCACTTGAAATTCTATAATTCTTCATATTAAATATAATTTATCCCTTCCCCCCCAACTCTTTTCAAAAATGGACATTTTTCCCTTCTGACTTTGGGCATCTAGTGCACCATACATTCGAATCGGACTTCACATCCATCCTGCCAGGGAACATTCGGGGAGGGGGGTCATGGTGGCTTTGGGCAGAAGGGACTGGGCATCCCTCCTGCTGCTATCATTGTGGGGGGAGGGAGACAGTATCAGGATTCTCTGACGTTGTTTATGACAGATGCCAGTCAGAGAATTGTGCTTTTAGGCAGAGTG
Source organism: Geotrypetes seraphini (assembly GCF_902459505.1). NCBI lineage: Eukaryota > Metazoa > Chordata > Amphibia > Gymnophiona > Dermophiidae > Geotrypetes > Geotrypetes seraphini. The sequence continues at coordinate 177,812,250 of NC_047086.1, read as the reverse complement.
GCTCCTCCTTCGCCTAAAAGGTCTTGTTTTGGGTGTTTGAGACTTGGGTGATTTTTTGGTCGGGAATGTGTTCTAAACTTACATGTAGTGGTGGTCTGGGCAATTAAACTGATGAACGTACAGGTAGAAGCAAATCAAGGAGACCCAATATTCCACAGAAAAACAGTCTGTGGAAAATACAGTGTTCTTGACTTTCCTTTTATTTCTTCCAAATGTCTTCAAATAGTATAAAAAATTGTCCACATCGAGCATAAAAAAGTTTAACAGATATGTTTTGATAGACTTCCTAAAAGTTTGGTAAGAAAGAGCGTTTGAGATAAAGTTAGTTAAACATTTATTCCATTTGCCTGCTTGGAATGATAATGTTCTACTGAGGAATCTCTTGTAGATACAGCCCTTCAAGGATGAGAAAGTGAACAAGTAGGCACTACAGGGGGGGAGGGGGGAGGAGTTAAGATGGTGCCAGCCTGAAGTCGGTGGTTTTACCAGCGGTCCACGAGAGCTTTTTACTTCAGCGTAATGCCTCATTCAAAACAGAAGGGCAGTGTCTGTTCTGAGCCCGCTGCAGTCTGGACATCTACTCCTGCCCAAAGATCCATATTGGACTTTACCGCTGCTTCTTTTGGCCCCGGTACTCCGGGAGGAAGGCTTGGGCTATCTCTAGCCGGAAGAGCGAATGGAGACTCCAAGCAGGAGGTGTCTCTCTCCCCCCTGGAGCCAGTTCCACCCCTATACCCTGCTCAGGAACTCGCGGTCCTATTGGAGCCTCCCTTTGCGGAAGTCAGCGCTGGGGAGACCCCGTTTCAGGGGCTTGGAGCTGCGAGAATTGAAGGGCAACAGGGAGCAGTGCGAGCCAGTATTGGAGCTGGCTCTGAAACAACAAAGTTGGAGGTGCTCACCCTCGAGAAAGTTTGGGAGTCTCTCGAGAGGTTAAACACCCAGGTAGCCAGATCTTCACACGAATTATCTACCCTTGTAAGTACTGTTGATGCTTTGGGTAATACTTTGGAGAAAGTTAAAGAAGATTTCTCAACAGAAATAAAAGAAGTTAAGGACAATGTGGTAAATATTCAAGCTGTAACCAACAATTTGATAAAGGAACGAACAGTTTTGACTAAAAAAATTGAACAAATGGAAAATTATTATCGAAGATTAAATATACGTCTGTTGAATTTTCCGAAGGCCTTGAGGGTTACACCCATTGAAATGTGGAAAAGGTATTTAACTGATATATTAAAGTTTTTCCCGGAACATTATCCTCTACTTAATAGAATCTACTATTTGCCTAAAAAGAATATTGTGGGAACTACACCATGCATAGAGGAATTGAAGTCAACAGACGCTCTTAATGCTACGGAATTATTAGAATCCACTATTTCCGAATCCACAGAGAGGGCCACACTGTTCATTTCTTTTGTTTTTGAACAAGATATGAATGCAATTATGCGATTGTATTTCCGAAACCCTCTATTATTGTTCTTAGGAAAGAAAGTATGGATGTTTCCCGAAGTCACGACAACAACGCAGGAGCAAAGAAAATTATTTCTAGCTATGAGAGTAGAGACTTTAACGCTTGGAGCGACATTCCTATTAGCTTACCCATGTAAATGTTTGATTAAATATCAAGGGGTTAAATATGTCTACTATACACCAGATCAATTACGAACCTTTTTAGACTTGAAAGGTTTGGCTACCTGGAATGTTTAAGATCAAGCATGAAAGAGAGGGTTAATAGCTGTTAAGCCTTTCATTCATTGACATATTCCTAAATATTGTATCTCTTCAATTTATTCAATTCCTCCCCCCTATTTGAGCTAGTGGTCTAAGGAAGATTGAATATGTTACTAGTAGCAGTAAGTGGGATTATATTTTTAATTTGTTTTCTTTCTGCTTTACTTGTAAGAATGTTCTTGTGGAGTATGTAAAAAATTTAAATAATAAAGTAAAGTAAGTAGGCACTACGGCCCTGATTCTGCAAAGTGCGTTATGATTGTAGGCAGCTGTAGGTGTCCTAAAGCTGTCTAATCAGCCAATAGGGAGGCACGTTTTTCTAAAAAAATGCTCTCCAGTTAGGCCGCCTATATTGAAGGTCCCTCCAGGAGCCCAGCGAGGCCCACAAGCCCGCCTAAGGCTAGGCAGTAGCCTTAGGCAAACCTAGGTGGCCCTACACGTCTCCCAAGTAGAGCGGGAGATGCTTACAATGTAGCCAGCAAAATGCTGGCTTACATAGTAAGTAAACTAGAGAATAGGACTTAATAAACTAATTGTCAGAAAATGTTCCTAAGCTCTCAGATGCCTGCGCCGATTATTCAAGGTTTTTTAAATCAGCTATTTGCAGGAACATGGTATCTTTCATCGAGCTGCAATTATCGACTTTTTTTAAGTGCTGTATACTGTACCTAACAATAAAGTGCTATCTAACGTGCTGAATGTTAAAAACAACAACTTAGGAGCTTAATAATCGGCACTTATCTTTCACTTTTCTGGTGCTGCTACTGCTCCTCGTTGTTTCTTGCAACTAGTAAGTATAAGACGTATATGCGGCCGCTATACTTAATCGTGGCAAGGGATCTCCCTGCCGCGATTAGTATAGCGGCCGCCAATCTCCCCTCTCCCCCCTGAGGATCACAGCAGGAGGGTGCCCAACCCCTCCTGCCCACAGAACCCACGATCGCCGTCAGGAAGGTGCTCAACCCTTCCTGCCGGTAGACCCCCCTACCTTACCCCCGATGATCGCAGTAGAAAGGTGCCCAACCCCTCCTGCCCACAGAACCCACAACTGCCGGCAGGAAGATGCTCAACTCTTCCTGCCGGTAGGCCCCGCCCCCCGAAGATTGCCAGCAGGAGGGTACCCAACACCTTCTACCGGTCCCCCCATGACCCCCCCATAAAAATGTCCCAACCCCCCTCCCTAGACCCCCCAATGAAACTCCCACCCCGGAAACCCCCCTCGGGCTTACCCCCAAGTTGGCCAGACAGGTCCTCGCACCATCCAGCCAGCAGGCCCGCCTCTATCTAAATGAGGTGGGCCCGCCCTTCCGCTGCCCAACCTACAGGATCCTAGGGCCGGATTGGCCCAGGTGTCTAAGGCCCCTCCCGCCATAGGAAGGGTCTTAGGTGCCTGGGCCAATCCGGCCCTAGGATCCTGTGGGTTGGGCAGGGGAGGGGCGGGCCCGCCTCATTTGGGCGGAGGCGGGCCTGTTGGCCAGACTGTGCGATAACCCGTCCGGCCAACTTGAGGGTAAGCCCGAGGGGGGTACCGGGGTGGGGAGTTTCATTAGGGGGGGGTCAGGGGGTCCAGCAGGAGGGGTTGGGTACCCTCCTGCTGGCAATCTTCGGGAGGTGGGGCCTACCGGCAGGAAGGGTTGAGCACCTTCCTGCCAGCGATCGTGGTTTTTATGGGCAGGAGGGGGTTGGGCACCCTCCTGCCATGACCGTCGGGGGAGGGGGTGGGGTGGGGACTGGTGGCCGTATCTGCGGCCGCTATACTAATCGCGGCAGAGAGATCCCTTGCCGCAATTAAGTATAGCGGCTGTGTCTAAAGTAACCCGATTCTGTAAACGGCATCTGCAACATGGAATATTCTGCACAGATTAACGACAGTGCTAGTCCAGTACTAATTGACTCAAGCCTGGATGTTAGGTTCTGCTTTAGTTTTGGCCACTAGAAATATAGGGGTCCTTTTAATAAGGCACACTAACCAATTTAGCACACGCTAAAGATTAGCGACACTAAATGTTAAGGTGCCCATTATATTAGTATGCCTTAATAAAAGGACCCCATAGCTGGTTAAGTCAATATCCATTGGCTGGTGGACTAACATAATGACCAAAGATAGACCTGCTATTTATGTGGGTCTATCTGGCTGCTATTGGTTAGCAGGTCAGCCAATGAATATTGGCATTAACTGCCTATGTTGAGCAATATAGCCAGTGACCAGACTAGCTGCTGATTGTGAACATTCAGCAACTATGTCCTGCTGAATATCTGTGGTTAGCTGGCTTAGTGATATTTAACCATCCAGGAGCCATTCATGGCTAATTAAATAGAGCTGAATATCAGGCGGATTGAGTTCATTAGTATGCATTAAAAAGGTCTAACATACACTAAGGGTCAGATTCTGCAAAACAACGCTGTAATCGTCAGCCACCTGCCAAAATAGCGCCGGTCACGTGTCAAATCACGTTACAGCACCTTTTGCAGAATCCCAGCTAACATGAAAGGTAGGTGCTGGAAATGTAGGACAGGGTTTTGAAATGAAGGCCTATGTTAGAAGTGCCTATCTTTGATGTGAATCACATCTGCAGAGGCACCTAATGGTGCCTAAGGTCACTTCTGGCACTAAGGACACTTACTTCAATCTTAGGCGCTGCTAGGCGCCTCTGTAGACATAATGCCAGTGCCATTTTTATAGATGTCTACGTTTTTAAATGAGTTTTTATTGGGCGGTTTTTTTTTTTTTTTTTTTTTTAAATCAGTGCAGTCACTTACTGTGCTGACTGAACCAATTAAAACAATTGTTAGCAGCAGTAGAGTACCTACCAGCGTCCAACTTACAGTGCCATTTACAGAATCTGGGTTTAAAGGCCTGATTCTATAAACGGTGCTGCTCAGCGTGGTTGTCAATCAACCACTAGGTACCGTTTAAAGAATTACGCCTAGCTGCACCTAATGGTAGGTACGCCTAGGCATCTTAATGGTAGGTGCCTTTACATTAGGCCAGGGTTTTCCTGGTCTAATATTTCAGCATCTATCACAGATCTCTAGTGACACCTAATTCATATCACGCTATTCTCTGTTCCTAACCATGCCTACTTTTCAAGTAGGTGTCGTTATGTGCCAGTAGGTGACTGAACTTAGGTGTCTCTAGGCACTGCTCTGAGTTCCGCATGGAACTCTTAATTGATCACGTTTAAATTTTTTAAAATTAGTTTTCAATGGTGTGGTCAATTACCACTCTAATTAAACTAATTAAGAAAAATTAAGTTTTCCACAGATTTTGGCTAGGCATCCCCCTAACCTAGGAACCATTTTTTGAATTTCCCCTTAAATGTATTTGTGAAAAAAAAAAAGTGAATCAAAGTTTTTAAAAAAATTCAAAGAAATAGGAAAAACACCTAAACCAAAAATGAACTGAATTTTTTTTGTTTTGTGCACATCCCTGCTCTTCACTAGAAGTGCAAATTATACATACCATGAAACTATATTATGTTAGCAGCAGTACTTTAAGCCACCTGAAAACATATCTACGTAAATTCAGTCATTTTTCCTGCATAACCCCCATTTTAACCTGCAAAGCTCCCAAATAAGTTTTGAAAAATGTGCCTCTACATGCATCTTTGGTCCTGTGCACACCACTGCACCGAGAGCTGAAACCCAAGTGTACAGATTCCTCAGAGGAAAGGAAATACAGGAAAACCTTTATGACATCCATTCATTCTTGAAGTGATTAAATGTAAATTGAATTTCATGGTATGTATGTGTTCCGGATAAGGAAAGCTTCATTCCAAACTTCTGCAAAGCAATGACTTAGACATGAAAAATGTTATGTAGCAGTAATGGAAAATTCAGTAGCAAAGTTAAACTCATAGAGAGTGAGTACATGCATCTTTGTCCTACTTTTGAGCCTCTGACCTTTTTCCAGTACTCTTCTCTCTAACTTTACCTTCTTAATTAGATTGTGAGCTCTTTCGAGCAGGGACTGTCTCTTCTGTGTTCAAGTTACAGCGCTGCGTGCATCTGGTAACACTATAGAAATAATAAATAGTAGTAGTAGTCTCTTGTTTCAACATAAGCACATAACAACAGCTTTACTGGGTCAGACCAATGGTCCATCAAGCCCAGTAGCCCGTTCTTACGGTAGCCAATCCAGGTTACTAATACTTGGCCAAAACCTAAGGAGTAGCAATATTCCATGCTACCGATCCAGGGCAAGCAGTGGCTTCCCCCATGTCTTTCTCAATAATAGACTATGGACTTTTCCTCCAGGAAATTGTCCAAACCTTTCTTAAAACCAGCTACGCTATCTGCTTTTACCACAACCTCTGGCAATGCATTCCAGAGCTTAACTATTCTCTGAGTGAAAAAATATTTCCTTCTATTAGTTTTAAAAAGTATTTCCCTGTAACTTAATCGAGTGTCGCCTAGTCTTTGTCATTTGTTCTTTCTTTTAAAACTTGTATCCTATGTTTGTATTTGCTTCATCCCTAGCCTGGTATCTTCCTAGCCTCTTTCCAACTGCTTCTTTGTCCTGACCTTTTCTTTTTTTATTCATTTCAGAATTTCTGCTGAGCCAAAAAAATAAAACTAAAGTCCGGATTCTATAAACAGTGCCGTTATCAGCGGCTACCTATCACGTGTCAATCACACAATAGCGCCGTTTGAAGAATCAGAGCTACATGAAAGGTAGGTGCCGGAAACGTAGGCCAGAGTTTTAAAGGCCTGCATTTTCAGCACCTACATTTCATAAAAATTGCACCTAGAGGCACCTTATGACACCTAACGCCAAATCTAGCATTAATCACGCCTACAGTGGTGAGATAGGTGAGATAATTGGCATTTTTGGAAGCGCCCTTAGGCGCCTGTTTTTTAAAATTAAAATTGATTTTTAAATGGCGCAGTCAATTAATGTGCCAATTAAACCAATTAAGCTAGGCTGTGATAGGATGCCTACCACTGCCTAACTTTGGGTGCCATTTTAAGAATCGGGCCCTAAGAGTCTCATTTTTGAAACAGAAGAAAGTCTAAAACTGGCACTAAACAGAACTATGTATTTCCAAAACTCATTTTTAAGATGTTTTTTTCCATAGCTCGTCCAGTTTGTCTAAATCACAAGGAGGTGTGTTCTGGGTGGGACTCACCTCAACATACAACAATCAAACAAACAACAACAAAAAAACCCCCAACCCTATATTTTAATTCATTTTTTATATTAATAAACTATACCATTGATTGTTTTGGACATCTCGCTTGCCTTTTTTTTGTTTGTTGGGTGAGACTAAGGCAGGCTTAGGATTTGGAAATTTTTCTGCAATAAAGCACAGTTACTTACCGTAACAGTTGTTATCCAGGGACAGCAGGCAGATATTCCCACACATGGGTGACGTCACCGACGGAGCCCCGCAGCGGACAGCCTCGAAAGCAAACTTGCTTGAAGATCTCGATCTTTCGAGCACTGTACCGCGCATGCGCGCGTGCCTTCCCGCCCGAACTAGGGGGCGCATCTCCTGAGAGGATCCTCAGTTCAGATACCTAGCCAAGAAGCCAACCAGGGGAGGTGGGAGGGTTGTGGGAATATCTGCCTGCTGTCACTGGATAACAACTGTTATGGTAAGTAACTGTGCTTTATCCCAGGACAAGCAGGCAGCATATTCCCACACATGGGTGACCTCCAAGCTAAATAAAAAGGGATGGAGGGAAGTTGGCAATTTACGAAAAAAGATTTTGCAAAACAGATTGGCCAAAGTGGCCATCCCTCCTGGATAAGGAATCCAGACAATAATGAGAGGTAAAAGTATGAACCGAGGACCAAGTGGCAGCTTTGCAGATTTCCTCAATGGGAGTTGATCGAAGGAAAGCTACAGATGCCGCCATAGCTCTAACTTTGTGGCCTGTCACTCGACCTTGCAGAGGAAGACCAGCCTGAGTGTAGCAGAAAGAAATACAAGCAGCCATCCAGTTGGAGATTGTGCGTTTTGATATAGGACGTCCCAACTTGTTTGGATCAAATGAGATGAAAAGTTGAGGAGATGTTCTGTGAAGTTGAGTGCGTTGGAGGTAGAAAGCCAAAGCACGTTTACAGTCCAAGGTATGAAGAGCGGCTTCTCCAGGATGAGAATGAGGCTTTGGAAAAAACACAGGTAGAACAATAGACTGATTGATGTGAAATTCTGAAACAACTTTAGGTAAGAATTTAGGATGAGTACGGAGGACCACTTTGTCATGGTGAAAAACTGTGAAGGGTGGATCTGCAACTAAAGCTTGTAGCTCACTGACTCTTCGAGCAGAAGTGAGAGCAATCAAAAACACAGCTTTCCAAATGAGATACTTGAGGTGGGCTTTGTCAAGCGGTTCAAAAGGAGGTTTCATAAGTTGAGCTAAAACAACATTGAGATCCCAAACCACTGGAGGTGGTTTAAGCGGTGGATGGAGATTGAGAAGTCCTTTCATAAAGCGAGAAACGATAGGATGTGCAGAAAGAGGTTTTCCATCCAAAGGCTGATGAAAAGCAGCTATAGCACTAAGATGGACTCGAACAGATGTAGTTTGAAGTCCAGATTGTGATAAATGGAGTAAGTAATCCAGAACGGATGTCAAGGAGGAAGATCTGGGTGGCAAGTGACGTGTAAAACACCAAGCAGAGAATCTAGTCCACTTCTGGCCATAACATTGTCTAGTTGATGGTTTTCTGGAAGCAAGTAAGATATCTTGAACAGACGGAGAGAATTGAGAAAAGTCTGTTATGCAGAAAGGTACCAAGCTGTTAAATGTAGAGACTGCAGATTGGGATGAAGCAAGGATCCTTGACTCTGCGTGAGTAGAGAGGGAAATACTGGTAGAAGTAGAGGCTCCCTGGTGCTGAGTTGAAGTAGAAGGGAGAACCAAGGTTGTCTGGGCCACCGAGGAGCTATCAGAATCATGGTGGCATGTTCTGACTTCAGTTTGACTAGAGTCTTGAGAATCAGAGGAAACGGAGGAAAAGCATAAAGGAACTGATTCCTCCAGTCCAGTAGAAATGCATCCGCTTTGAGACGTTGAGGGGTATAGATGTGGGAGCAAAATTGAGGCAGTTTGAAGTTGAGAGGTGACGCAAACAGATCTATCTGTGGAGTTCCCCAACGGGCAAAGATTTGGTGAAGAGTAGGAGAATTGAGTGTCCATTCGTGAGGCTGTAGAAGACGACTCAATTTGTCCGCCAAATAATTGTGTTGACCCTGAATATAAACAGCTCTGAGGAAGATGTTGTGAAGAATTGCCCAATGCCACAATTTCAGAGCTTCTTGACAGAGGGAGTGAGAGCCCGTCCCTCCCTGTTTGTTGACATAATACATGGCTACCTGGTTGTCGGTACATACAAGAATCACCATGTCGTGAAGGAGATGTTGAAAAGCTTTGAGAGCATAGAATATCGCTCTGAGTTCCAATAGATTGATATGACACCGACGGTCTGCTTGAGTCCAGAGACCCTGAGTGTGAAGACCGTCCACATGAGCTCCCCATGCGTACATTGATGAGTCGGTTGTGAGAACTTTCTGATGAGGAAGAGGGTGGAACAGCAAGCCTCTGGAAAGATTTAAAGAGAGCATCCACCAACGGAGAGACTTCCGCAATGAAGGAGTTATGGAAATCAGTCGAGTTGGTGGATCCACTGATTGCTGCCATTGGGATGCCAGTGTCCATTGAGGAATACGAAGGTGAAGTCTGGCAAAAGGAATCACATGAACTGTAGAAGCCATGTGACCGAGCAGAACCATCATCTTTCGTGCTGGAACAGTTGAAAGTTGGAAGAGTTGTTGAGAAATCTGAAGCAGGGTGGCCTGACGTGGTTGTGGAAGGTATGCTCTCAGATTGATAGTGTCCAGAGTTGCTCCTATGAATTGGAGAGACTGAGAAGGAGTCAACTGAGATTTGGAAAGTTGATGTGAAATCCCAAACTTTGTAGAAAAAGAATAGTCTGTTGGGTCGCTGCAATAACCCCTGAAAAAGAGGGAGCCTTGATGAGCCAGTCGTCTAGGTATGGAAATACTTGGAGACCCTGGTTGCGAAGAGCTGCAGCCACGACCACGAGACATTTTGTGAAAACCCTGGGAGAAGAAGCCAATCCGAAGGGGAGAACTCGGTACTGCAGATGACGGCTTCCTACTTGGAACCTGAGGTACTTGCGAAATGCTGGATGAATAGGGATATGAGTATACGCCTCTTTGAGATCGAAGGAACACATCCAATCCCCTTGGTCCATTAAGGAATATAAAGTTGGCAGTGTGAGCATTCGAAATTTCTCTTTGACTAGATATTTGTTGAGAGCTCTGAGATCCAGGATCGGTCGCAAATCCCCCGTCTTTTTGGGAACTAGAAAATAACGGGAGTAGAATCCCAAGTTCCTTTGGGAAAGAGGAACTTCCTCCACAGCTTGTAGGAGAAGCAGAGCTCAAGCTTCTTGGAGAAGAAGGGGAAGATGCGACTGATTGGAAGGACACTCTCTTGGATGGCGATCTGGAGGCACCTGAAGGAGCCGAAGAGAGTATCCCTCTCGTAGGATGGTAAGCACCCAGAGATCTGATGTAATGAGCTCCCACTGGTGATAAAATGTGGAAAGGCGACCCCCTATGGGGAGGGGAGAATTTGGAAACAGAGAAATTTGAATGCTCATGTCGAGATTGTCAAAAAGACTGAGCAGGCTTGGTGGCAGCAGGAGTCTGAGATTTTTGTTGTCGCTGTTGTTGAGGAGGACGACGAGGAGGAGGTCTTGAAAAAGCAGGAGTCGTTTTCTGAGGATAACGACGTGGAGTCTGTTTGAAACCTCTAGTTGGTTTAGGTTTTGGTCGAATGAGGGAAGCAAAAGAGCGTTCATGTTCTGAAAGACGCTTGGTAGCTGCCTCAATAGAGTCATCAAATAATTCATTTCCCTGGCAAGGTAGATTTGCCAATCTATCTTGAAGGTTGGGATCCATGTCCACAATACGTAACCATGCTAAACGACACATGGCTACAGCAAAGGCCGATACTCGAGACGAGAGTTCAAATGCATCATATGAGGCTTGTAACATGAAGAGTCGTAATTGAGAAAGAGTCTTAAGGATGAGTTTAAATTCTGAAAGACGAGTGGTAGAGATATCCGGGTAAAAAGATGGTAAAATCTTCAGAAAATGGTTGAAGTAGGACGTAAAGATGTAGCTGTAATTAAGAACTCTATTTGCCATCATAGAGTTTTGGTATAAACGGCGACCAAACTTATCCATGGTACGACCTTCTCTACCTGGAGGAACTGAAGCATAGATTTTGGAAGGATGTGCTTTCTTTAAAGAGGATTCTACTACCAGGGATTGATGAGATAGTTGAGACTTTTCATAACCTTTACATGGAACTGTTCGATAACGGGATTCCAATTTAGATGGAATGGCAGTGATGGAATAAGGAGTCTCCATATTACGAACAAAGGTTTGTTTCAGAACAGGAGTCATAGGTAATCTGAGGGACTCTTTCGGTGGATGAGGAAGCTCCATATCTGCTAAATATTCAGGAGTATATTTAGAATCTGAATGAAGATCCAGTTTGAGAGCTTGTCCCATATCAAAAATAAATTTGGCAAAAGAAATGGATTTGGAATCAGGCGCTTCCTCAGGAGATACACTGCGAGATTTAGGAAGAGCTGAGTATGAGGGAGAAGCCTCTCTAGAATATGGTGAAAGTGGTTCTGAGTCTAGATGTAGAGTCACAGAAGAAGCTGCACTGTGAGGTGGAGTAAGAGAATGTTTTCTCTTCAGGCTCCTGGATGGAGAAGTACCAGGTGTACGTGGTACAGAATGAGTCGAGGTCTGTGGTGAACTGTCTCGACGGGGTGGCTTCGATGGTGGAGTCTTCGGTCGAGAAGGACTTCGAGTCGATGCGCGATGGTGTCGAGATCTGTGCTTCTGCTTCGAAGAATGAGGCAGAGAAGTCTCGGTATCCAATGCCGAAGACTCCCTCTGAAGCTTGGGAGCAATAGGTCTCGAATGCTTCGACCGGTGCTTCGGAGGAGGCGAGTCTGGAGAAGAATCAGACGAAGAAATTTTCTTCGGTGTCCTGGATTGGCCTCGAGATACTGGAAGCTCTGGTTGTGTGACAGGCTGATCAGTCCGAGGCAAGGTCGAGGACGGGACCAATTGAGCCACTAAGGAGGAAATCTGAGTGGTGAGTATAGATTTCAGCATGTCCACCAGCATCGGCACCGAGACAGAAGATTCTGACCTCGTAGGTGCAGCAGTACGCTCCGAAGAGGGCGACCTCGAAGGTGAGTATTCCCTTATCTTGGAGGTACGCTTGGAAGATGGACATGCAGAGGAGTCTGGTGGCTTCTTGGGTACGGTACCTGAAAGAGAACCCGGAGACTTACCCCCCATAGAAGACTTCGCAGATGGCACCGTCTTCGAGGGAACCGAAGCAGGTAAGGTCGAGGCCTTCGAGACCGAAGCTCCAGCCGGAGCCTGGGTCGAAGCCTTCGAGACCGTAGTCGTCGATGTCGAAGCCTTCGAGACCAGGGCAGCCACCGAGGTCGAAGCAGAATCCGAAGGTTCCTCCATGTCTCCGAAAAGTTGAAAAAATTGAGCGCACCGGCGTCGAAAAGCCCGTGGAGTAAGAGTGAAACAACTGTGACAATCTTCTGGGGAATGAGTGGGACCCAGGCACTGTAGACAGCGGCAGTGGGGATCGGTGACCGAAATCACACGATTACACTGGCGACAACGTTTGAACCCGGTAAGAGGCCGGGACATGGAAAAAATAAAGTCCGTGTCGAACGAAAGGAGCAAATGGGCCTAGGCCCAAGGCTCACCGGCCGGACACGAAATCAAAGAAACAATTGAAACTCTTTTATTTTTTAAGAAAAGAAAACGAAAAAGAAATAGGAGAGCACAGCGACCGAACTTAACTGAAAGAAAAGAAACAGCCGCGGTGAAGAGAAGGCAATGCTGCAGAGATGTAGAAAAACGTGTCTTCTTGTCTTCGCGGAATTAAACGAACTGGCACGCACGCATGCGCGGTACAGTGCTCGAAAGATCGAGATCTTCAAGCAAGTTTGCTTTCGAGGCTGTCCGCTGCGGGGCTCCGTCGGTGACGTCACCCATGTGTGGGAATATGCTGCCTGCTTGTCCTGGAATAATGGAACATTGTAAAAACATCCATCGCAACTCTTCTTGTGACCTTTAAGACAGAATTGGAAAAACAAGCTATTTTAAAATTGTACTTTGTGAAAAAACAAGAGATGTTCTGTGGCCAACGGGTGATGTGATCTAACACTTCCGAGCACACTTAAAAATAATTATACAAGATTTATTTCATATTTATATGCTAAGTATTTTTTTGTTTGTTGCTTTGTGCATATTTACTTGGCTGCATTTAATTTTATTTTTCCCTATCAATTCTGGGTATTTCAGAATATAAATTTATATGTGCCAGCTTATTTGTGTCTCTGACTGCCATTTAAGAATCCTATGTGTATGGTTCTCCAAACTGTCATGAGGATCATTTTGTTACTTGCCTGATATTATTTGCCAGTATTACTTTAGGAGCAACCTCTCATGATCCTTCCAGCAAAACACTGCACAAAACAAGAAGATTTAAATTACTTAGATGTTCTTGGAAGCAGCTGTAAATCTTGACATTGATTTTGGAGGACATAAATGCACATTTTTTTTTCTGAAAAGGGGTCTGCACTTGTATTCAGTCCTGTCCAAAACACATTCAGATCACTCCCTTTGCCATATCCATACATTTGCAATTTGGACTTGAATATCCTGGATTTCAAAAGTCAGGGTTTGAATATGTATGCAATATATACGTCTATATGCCAGTTTCTATCAGTCCAAATCATGAATAGGGCTATAGTATATCTGGATTTTCAGAAAGCTTTTGCCAATGACTCTCACGAAAGATTCCTGAGGAAATTAAAAAGCTATGTGGTAGAAAGCAATGTCCTATTGTGGATTGGGAACTGGTTAAAAATAGTGAATAGGTTTAAATGGTCAGAGACTTGTACTGGGACTGGTGCATTTTAACATACAAATGATCTGGAAATGGAAATGATGAGTGAGATGATTAAATTTGCAGATGACACAAAACTATTCCAAGTTGCTAAATTGCATGGGGACTATGAGAAATTGCAGAAGGACCTTATGAGATTGGCTGGGCATACCAATGGCAGATGAAATTAAATGTGGATAAGTGATGCTAGTGATGCTACGCAAGAAAAAGACCTAGGTTAGACACAGAATGGGAGAAAGCCCTGAATCTAATTGGCTAACCAATCCCTGTTCTATTCCAAGTGACTTTGTGTTCAGTCTGTAAAGTACTCTAATGCCCAAAACAGATGAAACCTGCTAAGCAAATAGAATTCTTTGTAAAATAATATCCATAATAGGAAAACATATCCAACAAAGCAATCCCTTTTTCAGTTTTAGTTTACTGTATTTCAGTCTTATGCCTAAAAAGGGTTACAGCACATTATTTTTGCATTTTCCTAGCTCCATTATTTTGTTGTATGCTTGTGCCTCTCTGTCTGGATGCACTTATGTATAGCTTGAAGAACGAGAACAAAACTTTCAGTTTGGATCTTTGCTATTATTCAACTAATAACTAGAAAAGTTCTTTACTTTGTTTATCTAAGTAACTATATTTAGAACCACCACCCTAGCATTGTGATTTATGTCTATTTGGATATAATTTTCAGTTCTATTGAGCAGTCTTATCAAGAAATAATGAGAATACTAAGAAAACATTTCTGTCATGATAAAAATAGATGTTTAGGAAAAAGAACTTTCTTGTTATAAATAACACACTTTACAAGGATAGGAAAAATGGCATGTTCTTACCCCCTACTTACTTAAATATGATTAGATTATGTGAGTTTAAAAAAATGGGATTTTTTCCATCTTTATTTAGTCAAAACATTGCTAAAATTGACATTTTACCTTTTTTTTGCCCACAGATATAGTTAACATCCCAGCTTCTAACTGCAAGCTGAACTAGTATTTTTGACCAGTCAACTAATAGAAGCATTTTCTTGTGTGAAATACTTTTAGATGTTCATATGGTTTTGTGACATTTTGTCACCCGATAGTTCATCAGCAAGACAGCATCTCCTGACACTGCATCACCAAACCAGATCATCATGTGACACTTCATCACCAAGGATTTTCATCACACAACACATCATCGGGTATTCAGGCTAAATGTATTCAAATATGTGTGGAAAACTTGCAGCATATGGGGGTGGGGAGGCATGCCAGCACACAAACAAGCCTGCTTGTTTGCGCCTAAAAATGAGCCTTGCTAAAACTTCTTACACATAAAATTTCCATGAGGCTCATATCTAGGCACAGAAGAGCAATGCTTTCATCACACAAAGCTAAATGTACTCAAATTATATGCATGGAAAACTCGGGCAACAAATTGAGCAAATATATTTACATTTAAGCTAGCACATATCATATAATGCATAATGAATGTGTGCAAAATCTGTGCACAAAGGTGGTGAAATGTCAAAAACCCATGACAGTTCATCACCAGCATGCAATTGCATAGCATCATGTATCAAAGCCAGGTTAGGGAGGATGGGAACAAGGTGAGGGGTGTTATGAAATATCCACGGTGATGCAGTAGCAACAACACAAAGCAGATCAAATGTAGAAAATATGTGGTTTATTGGTTACCAGCACCTGTGGCCATGTTTCACCCTAAGGCTGTCGGAAGTTGAAGCTAAAAGGGGAATATAACACACCTTCCCCTTTAAATAAACAATCCTTTCCAAACACACACACAAATGTTGCACAACTTGGCAGCATCTGTCCTCCCCAAACAGTGTAGAACTGGCTCAGTAATGAAATGTCTCAGTGATAAAATATTTGTATACTGTTTAAATATAAATGAACTACGAGGGGTGTTCAATAATTTATCTAACTGAGTATGAAAGAAAGTAGCAAGTGTGTTGAAACAAGTCTGAGCATGTTGTGACATGTCTCAAGGTTACTCTTGCAGTTACAGCTCAGTACGAGTTTAAAATTCCAAGAGACGGGATGTCAGGAGAGTCCTCATGTGAATCGAGTAAGAAACTTCTAGATTTGGAGTACCGTCCAGTGATAACATTTCTCACAAAAAGGAAAAAGCCAAAGGAGATCCATGAACACAAAACTGCAGTTTATGGTGAGTCTGCCCCATCATTCTACTACTACTATTTATTATTTCTATAGCGCTGAAAGGCGTACGCAGCACTGTACATTTTAATATACAATAGACAATCCCTGCTCAGAAGAGCTTACAATCTTGGAGCAAGCAGTTTAAGTGGGATAGAGAATCCATTGAAGATGACCCTCACACTGGATGACCTGTGGAAGCAACTTCCACAGAAGTGTGCAAGAAATTTGAGGATTTAATTTTGACAAACGAATTAAGGTTTCTCGAATAACTGAAGAAATGGGAATCTCAGCAGGTGCAGTTTGGAAAACAACTCATGAAATGTTAGGCATATCCAAGGTTAGTGCAAGATGGTTTCCAAGAATACAAATGCCATGTCAGGCCAAGAGGCTCCAGTGCTGTCAGGAGAACTTGGAGATGCTCTGTGAAGACCAAGTGAATTTTTTCATTTGGTGACTGGAGATGAGACTTGGGTCTATCACAGAGATACTGAGTCCAAATTGGAGTCAATGCAGTGGAAGCACAAGTTATACCCCACCCCAATAAAAGTCCAAGGGAGAAAAATCTGCAGGCAAAGTCTTCTGGGATGATGGACTTTTGCTTCTGGAGTTCATGCTGCACAAGACAACCATAACCAAAGAGAATTATGCCAACACAATGATTGAAAAGATGAGGAAAACTCACAGCAGGTGTGCTGCTTCTTCACAAGGCGCCGGTGCACGTCACGACAATCACAGGCTGCCATCTGAGAAAGTGGGTTTCAGCAATTGAACCATCAACCCTACAGTCCTGACCTGGCTCGCTCGGATTATTTCCTATTACAAGTTTTGAAGAAATCTCTCCATGGAAAGCGGTTTTCAAGTGATGAAGATGTCAAGGAAGACGTGACATCTTGGTCAGAAGAATTATTTTTAAAGGTGTTAGTCATTGCAGGAGAAGTGGATGAAGTATATAGAGCTATCAGGGGACTATACTGAAAAATAATTCAAAATTTTTTTTTATAACTCTTATTGCCTACTGTGGAAGATAAATTATTGAATAACCCTTGTAGTTCAAGGAAAAGATCATATTGAACTGGTCAGGGAGGATCATCTTTGCAGCAGAGTAGCTAACCCCTTCACCTCCCTTATACACACCGAGTTTGGCATCAGAGGGAAGGCTTGTGGGTCAGCCACATGCGTGTGAACCGCTGCCTGTGCATCCCTGCAACAACTGCCGCTGAAGGAGCAGCCCAGCTAGACAACCCTGAAGGAAGTGAGTGTGGCTTGAGCAAGGGAGAGGGGACATGATCTGGGACAAAAGGGGGGGGGGAGGAGCGCTTTGGGCCATGGGAGAGGCATGAGTCTGAGACAAAGGCAGGGAGGGGGTCATGAACTTAGGACACAGAATGGGGCACTAACTTGGGACATAGGAGGTATGGAGGAAATAGAAAGGAAGGATTGTTGGGCATGAGTGTGTGAGAGGGAAAGAGATGGTGCACATGGGGAAAGAAAGAGAAAAATTGGGCATAGACAGAGAAAGGAGTGAGGTAGAATAGAAGGATGAGAGGGAAAATGTTGGATATGGTGGAGGGACAGATTAAAGGGGATGCAAGGGGGAGAAATATTGGACATAGTGATGGAGGAAAAGATGTGGCAATGCGCTGCAGAGGGGTATTAGAAGAAATGGGCATGAGGCTGGTGGGCAGTGGTAAAAAAATGCTGCACATGATCTGGGTGATGAGGGAGAAATGTTGGCTGTGACAGTAAAAGGAGTGGGAGAGATGCACCCTGGATCTCTCTCTCCTCACTCCCTTTGCAGCAAGGGAAAAAATGAGAGGGAGACGTTGCCAGTGGGGGTGGAGAGAGGAAGAAAAGTTGGACTCAAGGAGGGACAGAGAGATGTTGGTTGGGTGAAGGGAATGAGGTCTGGAGAGGAATAGTGCAGAAGGCAGAAAGAAAGAAATATTGGATGCAGTCAGAAGGAAGTGCAACCAGAGACTCATGAAATCACCAGACAGCAAAGGTAGGAAAAATGATTTTATTTTCAATTTAGTGATCGAAATGTGTCAGTTTTGAGAATTTATATCTGCTATGTTTTGCACTATATTTGTCTATTTTTCTAGTTATTACTGAGGTGTTGCATATTTTAGTCATCTGCCTTGAACTCTATAAAAAATGAATATAAATGATAATTAACATTTTCTACATACATTGTGCTGTGTTTTTTTAAATTGTGGTTACCACTATGTATTAATAAGATTATATTGTGTGTATATGAAAAATGGATGGAAGAAATTGCATTACAATTACTAGTAGTACTATTATTATGGGGGTGGAGCTTGGGCAGGGGTACTTGGCTTGAAGAAGTTGAGAAACATCACTATGAAACTTTCAGTCTTATAAGCCCAACCCCCCCCCCCCATAAGCTTGCCTATTCCAGCAATGTTTTAATTCTTATCATTTCTCGATTCTGTGCTTTGTATGTAGGTTGCATTATGATATTATTCTGGTTATCACTATTTTCATTTGTAAACCGTTTTAGCACTAGGTATATAAAAAAAATAAATCCATTCCCATAAACAAGGAGGGTAATTTATTAGGAGAATGGGCTATTTGAATATTGCTCACCCTTCCTGCAGATGGTTCTTTGAATTTGTGTGGCTATCAAACTTGGAACTCATTTCCATATGTAAGAGACAACCTAGACACATTTAAAGGAAAACTCAAATATTTTCTTTTCAAGGACACATTCAATGTATAAGCTACCAGACCATTAAATTTTAGATACGACCTAGTGTTATTTCCATTTGTCTCTTTTCCTAACTTATTGTGTAGTTCTTCCCACTACCCTAATGTTTCATCTCATAATCCGTTTTTCTATTAAATCTTTAGTCCACCAGTACAGATTGTTTTGATTTATATTATTTATTTTTAATTTTGTACATCACTTTGAATTTTTTTGATAATGCGATAAGATCAAACTTAACTATTACTAAGCTGCCAAACCACCGATTCCAGGAAGGAGACCTTTTGGCTGTTGCTGGATTTCTACCAACCTCGCTCTGGTGCATTATGGGACCTGCACCACTGATTAAACAGGTAGAATCATGGACTTTAAATCCTATACTGCTTTGGGACATACGTTTAAAATCAGGATTGGCCAAAGAGTCTCCCTGCTGGAATGGATGGATACCTCGGCAGTTCTGCTATTGTTTAGATATGACAATAGTTGCTCATGCTCGTTGCTGTTTCCCAGAAGCTACCTGCCTAGGCGATGGACTTTTCCTGGCAGCTAGGCCGGCTCTGGCTGAAACGAATTCTTGTTCCTACAAGGAGACAATAAGCAAACACACAGAAACGCGTATGTGCAGCTGTACCGGTCCTAGCTCAAAAGGGCAGGGCTCGCAATTTACCAATCACCTCTTCAACAAATTCCCACAAAACATGTTGACTTAAACGCTACCTTTCTGTACAGTACTCAAAAGGCTTTTAGCAACAACGGACAAATACGTCTCGCTGCTTTTACCACCTGCAGATTCAAGGGCAAGGACCTACACGTCAGCCCCGCTCACCGACGAACTTGAGAATCCCCCCTACAACGATACAAGCGCGAAGGAAAACTACCGTTACTGACGTCACCGCAAGGACGTTGACGCAAGGGGCCTGGCGCACGGGCAGTTTGAAGCTGGGGCGGGAGCGAAGAAGCGAGCCCCCGCTACAAGTACGCAAGCGCGCAGGAAGACTACCGTTACTGGCGTCACCGCAAGGACGACGTATAACACGTCGGCGTCTATAGCGTGTTGACGTAAAAGGTCTGGCGCGCGGGTAGTTTGAAGCTTGGGGGTAGGGCCGTCGTCGTCCGGGAGCGATGAAGCGAACAGTTCCGCGCAATAAGCTGCGCTCGCTGATCAAGAAGGACAAGCCGCAGCTGCGCTTGGCCGCCAACGTCGACCTGCTGGTTGGTTTTTCTCCTGCTTGGGTGGTAGCTAACGTAGTGTGGAGATGGCTGTGCGACCCTGAACGAGAAGAGAATTGACGTGGGGTGCCTGGGGCGCTCCCCTTCTTTCCCCTCTCGCTGAAGAACGACAGCAGGCTCCGGGAAAAGGAGGACGAGCTGAGACATCCGGGTTGTACTTTCAATGGAAATATAACCCTGATGTCTCAAAGTGTTCGCCTTTTTCCGGAGCCCTATGGGCCATCTTTATAATACAGTATCTCAAAAAGGAGGCTTTAGAATCGTGCCCACCTGCCTTCCCCAAGGTTCTGTGGCCCTGAGAAGGATCAACAACTTTTCCTAGGCTGCTGGAGAGAGCTGGAATGGCTCCTCCTGTCTAAGCTTTTATTTTGTTAAATTGGTTGGCAGGGTGGAGGGTATTTTCCTTGACTGAGTCTTATTATAATAATAATAATTATTATTTTATTTCTTGTATACCGCCATGTCATTGGTTCTAGGCAGGGCTATATACATTTTTAAGAGCACTGAGGAGCAGATTCTCTAACACTCATGGTAAAATCCGATGGGCTGCTTTTGCGGCCATAAATGTAATGATTTGAAAAAAGACAAGTCATTCTCTAAAAACTGTGTATGCAAATGAGGTTCACGTTGAGTTGTGGAGGGTCACTAAATTTGCATTGGATGAGTCGCTGGTGATATCACTTGGCACAGGTGCAGAATACACTTGCAAATTAAAAAAAAAAGGAGAGACCTCAAATTGAAGAACGGCAGGAGGGATGCCCACTCCCTCCAACTTCCGCTGTTGCACAATCCCCCGACACCGCGAGGGATGCATCTAATCTAATCTAATCTAATCCTTAGGTTTGTATACCGCATCATCTCCACGTTCGTAGAGCTCGACGCGGTTTACAGTAGGAGAAATAGGAAGGAACTACAACAGAGGGTTAGAGGTAGAAGTGTGAAGAAAATTTAAAGGACTTGGGATGCCAAGATATAAGAGTTTCCTTGATTCCTAAGTCAAATTTTCAGTAAATATGCAGAAATTTTCTCATATATCCTATAAGATACAAAACTCACAATTGGAGCAAAACATAACTGTTGTACAGCAAATATTTAACAAGAACTTATAAACTGAACGCTGAGGACTTAAGAGATCAGATGCCACAAGTGACCCTTGAGGGGAGGAATGCTGGCCTAGTGCCTAACTCTCAGTAAACCTGTTTCTAGGAGGGAAGTTGTAGAGGATCTGCATTAAAGATAGTTTTTACAGCAACCTGTGAGCTACTATCTGCCCGCCCACCCTTAGGCTCAAATTACTCTTATACTACTTCTAAATTACCCTTCACATTTCTCCAGCTGGTCTTAACAAGGACAATCTGCACAACCTGAAACACCTAACCCCCAAGCCCTCTCACCAGATCTGGGAACTCACCCTTTTCCCCACACCTGAAGCGGTACCGAGTAGTTCCCTTTTTAGCTCAGCAAAATCAGTCAGGCAGTAGTGTAGCCTTTAGAGTCTGTTAGAGAAGGAGGGAAGAGGACATTTTCCTGAGAGGAGAAAAGTAGAAGACATATCTTTGGGTTAAGTACATATTATTTTGCTCTGAGCTTTGATAGGTTTGGGAAGAAAAGCTCAATTGTAGGTTCCCTTCTAAAGAGCTTTGGGGAGAAAAGCTCAGTTGTAGGTTCCCTTCTAAAGACAGTTTAGATAAAAGAACAAACTTTTAATAAAAATCCTAACGCTCTCTATACTAATCTAATATATTCCTAGTAGCTTAAAAAGGTTAATTAGCTCAATAACAAGGTGCAGACAGTAGTCCAGCAGCAAGAGGGTTGCTATCCAGTCTTTTGCATTGAGTGTCACTTGTATAACTTTCTCCCGGTTGGCGAGAAGTTATGTGTGTGTACGTTCCCTTGAGGCTAGAGTAGCAGACTTGGAGGAGCTGAGGGAGACAGAGAAGTACATAGGAGATCTACAGGGATGTTGTAGAGAAGTCTCACCTTCAGTCTGGTAGCCCCTGTGCTGCCTTGGAGGAGAGAGGTCTCCTAGAAGGAGAGCATCACCCTGGGTGAAGAAGGAAATAATCCTGTAGCTAGGACCCGCCCACCAGGGATGCAATATCCTCTCGCACCGAGGATGTCTCTCCAGGGGCTTCTGCCCAGGAGGGAAAAGTTAGGACAATGGTTGTAGTTGGTGATTCGATTATTAGACATGTAGATGGCTGGTGGGCGTCGGGATCGTCTGGTCACTTGACTGCCTGATGCAAAGGTGGTGGACCTCATGCATCGCATAGATAGGATTTTAGATAGTGCTGGGGAGGAGACAGCTGTCCTGGTACATGTAGGTACCAATGACAGAAAAATGTGGGAGGGAGGTTCTGAAAACCAAATTTAGGCTCTTAGGTAGAAAGCTGAAATCCAGTTCTTCCAGGGTTAAATTTTCAGAAATGCTCCCAGTTCCACGCGCAGGACCCAAGAGGCAGGTAGAGTTCCAAAGTCTCAAGGCATGGTTGAGACGATGGTGCAGGGATGAGGGTTTTAGACTTGTTAGGAACTGGGCAACCTTTTGGGAAAGGGGGAGCTTGTTCCAAAAGGATTGACTCCACCTTAACAGGGATGGAACCAGGTTGCTGGTGCTAACTTTTAAAAAGGAGATAGAGCAGCTTTTAAACTGAGATGTGGGGGAAAGCTGACAGTTGTTCGGGAGCGGATGGTTCGGTGTGAGGTATCCTTGGAGGATACTATTGAAACAGGATATTTAGGGAGTTCCAGTAGAGAGGTTCCGATAATGGTGAAAGAAAACCAGGAGGGTTTAAGAGAAAGGTTCAAATCTTCCCTGTCTTCTCAGCAGCCTGTAGTTGCAAGCAAAAACCACAATTTGAAGTGCCTGTATGCAAATGCTAGAAGCCTAAAAATTAAAATAGGAGAGTTAGAGTATATAGCACTGAATGATGAGATAGATATAATAGGTGTCTTGCAGACCTGATGGTAGGAGGACAATCAATGGGACACTTATCTGGGTAGAAATTATATTGCAAGGATAGAGTAGATCAAATTGGAGGGGGGGGGGTGCGCTATATGTTCAAGAGAATTGAATCAAATAAAATAAACATTCTGCATGACATAGATAGCTGTGTGGAATCCTTATGGATAGAAATTCCATGTGCGAAGGGAGGGAATATAAAGGTTGGGTTATACTACCGTCTCCCAGAACAAAATGAGCAGATAGATGAAGAAATATTTTGGAGATTAGGAAAGCTGTAATTAAAAACAATACAACAAATTTTCACAAATCACTTGTAATTACAAACATATGTTCTTATAAATATAATAAATAAGTATCCCCCCATATTATCAATATTTCCATGACCGTATTATAATAGGTGATTTCAATTACCCCACCATTGACAGGTTAAATGTTACATCGGGGAGTGCTAGAGAGGTAAAATTCCTAGATGTCATAAATGACTGCTTCTTGGAGCAACTGGTCCGTAAAATATCCTTTAAAGAATGGAAAAACGATCCAAATGAAGAAAATGGAAACACAAGCACTGGCAAGTTAGATGCAAAGCATTGATAAAGACAGCTATGAAAGAATATGAAGAGAAAAAAGGCAAAAACTCATAGCAATTTTTTAGGTACATCAGAAGCAGAAAACCTGTGAGGGAATCTGTGGGACCACTGGATGATCGAGGAGCGAAAGGAGTGCTCGGGGAGGATAAGGCCATAACGGAAAGACTGAATGAATTATTTGCTTCAGTCTTTACGGAAGAAGATGTAAGAGATCTATCTGAACAGGAAATGGTTTTCAAGGGTGATTATGAGGAGGAACTGAAAGAAATCTCGGTGAATCTGGAAGATGTACTGAGCCAAATCGACAAGTTAAAAAGTGATAAATCGCCAGGACTGGATGGTATATATTCCAGGGTACTAAAAAAACTCAAACATGAAATTGCTGACCTGCTGTTAGTGATCTGTAACCTGTCGCTAAAATCATCTGCAGTACCTGAAGATTGGAGGGTGGCCAATGTTACGACGATTTTTAAAAAGGGCTCCAGGGGAGATCCGGGAAATTACAGACTGGTAAGCCTCACTTTAGGGCCGGGCAAAATGGTAGAAATGATTCTAAAAAATAAAACTGTGGAACACGTCGACAAATATGATTTAATGAGATGAAGTCAGTATGGGTTCAGCCGAGGGAGATCTTGCCTCACAAATTTGCTTGACTTCTTTGAAGGTGTGAATAAACATGTGGATAAAGGTGAGCCGGTTGATATAGTTTATCTAGATTGTCAGAAAGCTTTTGATAAAGTTCCTCACAAGAGATTCCTGAGAAAATTAAAAAGTCATGGGATAGGTGGCAAAGTTCAGTTGTGGATTAGGAATTGGTTAGCGGATAGAAAACGGAGGGTAGAGTTAAAAGGTCATTTTTCTCAATGGAAGAGAGTAAACAGTGGAGTGCCACAGGGGTCTGTACTGGGACCGGTGCTATTTAACTTATTTATAAATGAACTGGAAATTGGAATGACGAGTGAGGTGATTAAAATTGCAGATGACACTAAACTGTTCAAAGTTGTTAAAACGCATGTGGATTGTGAAAAATTGCAGCGGACCTTAGGAGATTGGCAGACTGGGCGTCCAAGTGGCAGATGAAATTTAATGTGGACAAATGCAAGGTGATGCACTTTGGAAAGAATAACCTGAATCACAGTTGCTGGATGCTAGGGTCCACCTTGAGGGTTAGTACCCAAGAAAAGGATCTGGGTATCATTGTAGACAATATGATGAAACTTTTTGCCCAATGTGCAGTGGCGGCTAAAACAGCAAACAGGATGCAGGGAATTATTAAAAAAGGGATGGTTAACAAGATTAAGAATGTCATAATGCTCCTGTATCGCTCCATGGTGCGACCTCATTTGGAGTATTGCATATAATTCTGGTCTCCTTATCTCAAGAAAAGGTTCAAAGAAGAGTGACCAAGATGGTAAAGGGGATAAACTCCTCTCGTATGAAGAAAGACTAAAATGGTTGGGGCTCTTCAGCTTGGAAAAGAGACGGCTGAGGGGAGATATGATTGAAGTCTACAAAATCCTGAGTGGAGTAAAACAGGTGGATCGATTTTTCACTCTGTTAAAAATTACAAAGACTAGGGGACACTCAATGAAGTTACAGGGAAATACTCTTAAAATCAATAGGAATAATTTTTTTTTCACTCTGAGAATAGTTAAGCTCTGTAATGCATTGCCAGAGGATGTGATAAAGAGCGGATAGCGTAGCTGGTTTTAAGAAAGGTTTGGACAAGTTCCTGGAGGAAAAGTCCATAGTCTGTTATTAAGAGACATGGGGGAAGTCATTGCTTGCTCTGTATTGGTAGCATGGAATATTGCTACACCTTGGGTTTTGGCCAGGTACTAGTGACCTGGATTGGCTACCGTGAGAACGGGCTACTGGGCTTGATGGACCATTGTTCTGACTCAGTAAGGCTATTGTTATGTTCTTATGACATTTTTAGATCAGTAGCAAACAGCGCTACTCCTGCAAAGTAAATAATAAGATCCAGTTCAAACTGTTCACCATCAGTATGAAGATACATATACCAGTCAGATTGTAGAGTCAATCATTCTTCCCATGAAGTCACTACTCTTCTAACTTTCAGTTGTACCAGTTTTATCAGTCTTTTTCAGAAGCTTATTTAACCCCTCCCCCATGTCCAGTTCTTTGTGAAGCATTTACCAAAAAGCTGTTTCCCACTGTAATATTTAGTACAAAAACTTGATAACTGTTTTTTCCAATAAACACCATTTTCACAGTACAAACATCATCACACTGATCTCACTTTTTGCAGATGGAAGTGAGTAAGCAGCGAGTTCTTGCGATCAGTTATGCAAACTTATTTGATGTTTTGGTACAAATTTTCCAAATTTGCTTAAATTTATGATGTTTAACAATAAAGTTAGATGACAAAATATAGGGTGAAGTTAAAATTTGTAGCTTTAGTTATATGCCATTTTTAACAGAGAATTGTGATGGCTCTGATAGTCCACTTATTGACTATTTCTACATATTCAGCTCTGCTTCGTGTCTGTGCCATCAAGGAAGTTCCTCTGGAACAGCAGAGCACGGGGTTTTACTCCCGTTACTTCCTTGTCCCGAAGAAGACGGGAGATCTATGACGTATATTGGACCTCAGAGCTTTCAACAAGTTTCTTGTCAAAGAAAGATTTTGGATGTTGTTTCTAGCATCCTTGTATCCCTTTCTGGATCACAGCAATTGGTTATGCTCTTTGGATCTCAAAGAGGCTTATACTCGCATTCCATTCATCCAGACTTCCGCAAGTTTCTCAGATTTCAGGTGGGAAATTATTTTCAATACAGAGTGCTACCTTTCGGCCTGGCATCGTCTCCCAGAGTTTTCACCAGGTGCCTTGTTGTGGTAGTAGCGGCTCTGCACAGCCATGGTCTTCGGGTTTTCCCGTACCTGGACGACTGGCTCATCAAAGAGTCAACATCTCAGTGGGTTATTGTAGCGACCCAACGGACTTTTTGGTTCATCCAGAGTTTGGGGTTTGAAATAAATTTTCCAAAATCCCAGTTACAGTCCTCTCGAACTACAGTTCATTGGAGCTGTACTGGACACTGTACAACTCGGAGCATTCCTTCCTCAACAACGTCAGGATACTCTCATACAACTTTGTCACAAAGTGTTGCCCCTCACTTCACTCTCAGCGAGACACATGATGGTTCTTCTAGGTCACATGGCCTCTACAGTTCACGTGACTCCTTTTGCCAGACTTCACCTCAGAATTCCTCAGTGGACCCTGGATTCTTAATGGGCGCAGGCTTCTGATCCTCTCTCTCAGCACATTGCACTTACTCCTTCGTTAAAACAGTCTTTCCACTGGTGGATGCTTTCTTCCAATCTCTTTCCAATCTATTTCAAACGCCCCCTCATCAGAAGGTCCTCGGCACAAATTCCTCGACCTACGGCTTCAGCAAAGGAAGATCTTGCTTGACGAACTTGCTGCACTTCTTCGAGGGAGTAAACGGGCAGATTGACAAGGGTGACCCGTTTGACATTGTATATCTGGATTTTCAGAAGGTGTTCGACAAGGTTCCACATGAATGACTATTTTGAAAAATTGCAAGCCATGGAATTGAAGGTGAAATACTCACGTGTATTAGAAACTGGCTGGCGGATAGAAAACGGAGTGGGGATAAATGGACAATACTCGGACTGGAAAAGTGTCATGAGTGGAGTGCCGCAGGGTTCGGTGCTTGGCCCGTGCTATTCAACATATTTATAAACGACCTGGAAATTGGTATGACGAGTGAGGTGATTAAATTTGCAGACGATAACGAAGTTATTCAGAGTAGTGAAGATGCAGGAGGATTGCGAAGACTTGCAATGTGATATAAACATGCTCGAGAAATGGGCTGCGACATGGCAAATGTGGTTTAACGTGGATAAGTGTAAGGTGATGCATGTCGATAACAAAAATCTTATACACGAATACAGGATGTCCGTTGTAGTACTTGGAGAGACCCCCCAGGAAAGAGACTTGGGAGTACTGGTTGACAAGTCAATGAAGCCATCTGAGCAATGTGTGGCGGCGAAAAGGGCAAACAGAATGCTGGGAATGATTAAGAAGATGATCACGAATAGATCGAAGAAGGTTATCATGCCACTGTACCGGGCCATGGTACGCCCTCACCTGGAATACTGTGTACAGCACTGGTTGCCGTACATGAAGAAGGACACGGTACTACTCGAAAGGGTCCAGAGAAGAGCGACTAAAATGGTTAAGGGGCTGGAGGAGTTGCCGTACAGTGAGAGATTAGAGAAACTGGGCCTCTTCTCCCTTGAAAAGAGGAGACTGAGAGGGGACATGATCGAAACATTCAAGATAATGAAGGGAATAGACTTAGTAGATAAGGACAGGTTGTTCACCCTCTCCAAGGTAGAGAGAACGAGAGAGCACTCTAAAGTTGAAAGGGGCACTCTAAAGTTGAAACGTAAGGAAGTTCTTCTTCACCCAGAGAGTGGTAAAAAACTGGAATGCTCTTCCGGAGGCTGTTATAGGGGAAGGCACCCTTCAGAGATTCAAGACAAAGTTAGACAAGTTATGCTGAACCAGAACGTACACAGGTAAGTCTAGTCTCAGGGCACTGGTCTTTGACCTAAGGGCTGCCGCGTGAGTGGACTATTGGTCTGACCCAGCAGCAGCAATTCTTATGTTCTTAATTTATTAGATTATTTTAACATATCTTTACAAACTTTTAAGAATTACCCTCTCTTCAATTCAATGTCTTGATGAAGAGACTAGGGTAACTTGGTGGTTAATTTTTATTTCTGCAGGTAACGGGTTAAATGGGCTTGACCATTCACCATCTAACAGCAACTTATAACTCAAATATTTTCAGCAGTTTGTGGATTGCAAAGTAGATATAAACAGGAAACGGAGGACTAAATGTTCAGTTATTCACATGGAACAGGATCAGAAGTGTTCCAAGGTTCAATTCTGACGCAGAGAAAGTTGTTAGGTGCCATCACCTTGTGTTAGTCCTAGCGACTTCATCATTGAGTTTTCGTGGCAGAATACAGAACTAGATTGCCAGGCCTGCGTAGTATATAAATTTGATGATCTTGCTGTTGTTGCATCAGATGCGATCCTCTGCCTCCAACATTGCCCATCTGAAACCTGTTTGCCTTGGGAGGCTCTGTTGGTAGTAAAGTACCGACAGCATAGTTTTCTGCTTCTAAGATGTACACAAGCCCAGTGGCATGACAAGCCCATGTACCATAACACAGAGAAAGTACCTGAATAATATGTAAACTGCTTTGGTTGTACCACAGACAGGGGTATATTAAATGCTTTTCCCTTACTTTTACTTGTCATCCTGCTTGACTAATCCAGACCAATAAGTTGTATATCCCTACCAGCAGATGGAAGCAAAGAAACCAAGCTCTTCAGTGACATTGCTGCTATAAGGAATGGTGCAGCCTGGAACTTCTCAGTACTTCTTTGCATTAGCAGATGGTGCAGGTTGGACTGGTATAACAGGTTTTCTGCATATCTGAATCCATGGGGGCACGATCAACAGCCTGAGTTGAGAGGTTGAGTCCTTTAGCTGGCAATGACTCCCTGAGTCAGACAACAGCTTTCCTCTGCAGTTAGGAGATGGTTTTGTACCCCCCCTTGCCTCTGTTGGCTGAGAATGAGAAGGGACCTGAGCAAATGTACCCAAAGGACCTCTGCCTTGGGGTGGTATGTTTCTTACTGCCTTATCCCCCTCCCCTTCCACACTAATAGGAGCCCTCTGGATGAAGCATACATGTATATATATTTTTAAAAGCTCAGTAAACTGGTGCTCCAGATTGTGTGTGATTTATTTATTTATTTTTTTAAAGTAACTTCAAGTAGCAGGGATTTTGCAGGGCTGGGATCCCAGCAGAGAGGCTTGATAGAAGGGAGAACTAATTTTCAGACCTCTTCTGTCCCTGCTATGACAAGGGACTGTTGATTTCAGCTATTTCAGGTACTGAGGACTTTGGGAGCTCTCTGGAGCTGTGTTTCCTTAGCTTACCTCCAGTATGGTCTTCCCAAAGTACCTTTGGCTTGGAATGGTTAACATTTTGCCCATATACTGCTTGGTTTTCAAGGAGATTAAGCTCATGAGAATTATGGTCAAAATGACTTGAAACAAATCATCTGCTAAAGAAAATACAGCACCATTTACTCATGAGGAAGGCATTTGTCTAGTAGCAAAATTTTGATCACACTTTTGAAAAATTGTTTTAATCTGTTTATGCGACCAGCATAGAAACCAATACAAAAGAAAGCAGAAAAATATTGTAATAACTAAACACATTTCTACTTGTCATCAGAAACAAAACGGGTACATACGTGTATCACAAGCACTAATACAGGGGCACTATAATAAGAGCCCAGAGAAGCAGAGCAACCGATAAAATGAAAAATGAGGAGGAAAAAGCCTCAGATCCCAACCTCCACTCTACAGTCAGGCGACAAGTATAACAGGGTAAAAAAAAAAACCTCTTATACAAATTAAATTGTTGCTCTCTGCAATGCATGTAAATCCACTGCAATTTAAAAAAATAACAAAAGGCTTATCTGTTAGAAAAGGTCTGTCATATCGACGATGGCCTGCATTTCATTTTATTGGTGGTTCTACTTCTCTGGGCAATTGTTGTACTGCCCCTGTATTAGTGTTTGTGATAACACATATGACTTGACCTGTATCTGTTTATGATGCCAAGTAGGAAGTGTGTTTAGTTATGCTACCAATAATATTAAGAGAGTAGTGATGTTGAAATATCCCACAGAACTATCTTCAATCAATAGTATAAATGCTCTAAAGAACACACAATATCTTCACCACACCAATACTCAAATCATCAACTAGGTGTTGGACAGAAAATATTTTTATGTGAAAAGAGAGTCCTCAGTTCTCACAACTCATAAGCAGAGACGAGACCCGTAAACCA
Organism: Geotrypetes seraphini; assembly: GCF_902459505.1. Classification (NCBI taxonomy): domain Eukaryota; kingdom Metazoa; phylum Chordata; class Amphibia; order Gymnophiona; family Dermophiidae; genus Geotrypetes; species Geotrypetes seraphini. The sequence goes on along the minus strand of NC_047086.1, from coordinate 177,781,922 downwards.
GAGTTGCCACTGGATAAACCCATCCAGGTATTTACTTATGAAACATCCCAGGATCTCTCTTAATGTGAAAATCATGCTTAAACAAAAATGTGCTTCCTTCTGTTATGTCAACCAAAATTATAATCTTGAAAAGAATGCTTAATTCAGTCTTTCATTTTTTTCTGTCTAATACCTATTGATGATTGAATATTGGTGTGATGAAGATATTGTGTCTTCTTTAGAGCATTTATACTATTGATTGAAGATAGCTCTGTGGCATACAAGTCCCAATCCCATATTTCAACATTTCCACTGTCTTAATATTATTGAAAGAATCGTTTGGGTTATTACTTTGGACCTTCTTCCTTATTGGGTTCTATGGTATAATAGTTATGCTACCAGCATGTTCAGAATTTTTTTATTAGGTATTTATATACTGCCTATCGAGGTTATCTAAGTGGTTTATGAACAGGTACTCAAGCATTTTCCCTATCTGTCCTGGAGGGCTCACAATCTATCTTATGCACCTAGGGCAATGGAAGATTGAGTGATTTACCCAGGGTCAGAAGTAACAGCGTGAGGTGGTAGCTCTAACCACTAGGCCACTCCTTTCTTCAGATCTGCTAGAGATAGTGATTTGCCAATTTAAACTTTAGTACATTGTCTTCTGGATTTTGCAAGCTTTATTGCATTAGAAGAAGAAATGCTGCAAGGAAATAGCTCCAGATCCCTTTTGAATATATTGTCATTTTTCTAAAGGTCCATTTGAACTGCCTGCTGTTTCTCCAGAGGTTAGCACAGGAAGCCAGGACACATGCAATTGAGACGAAAAGTGCTGTAATTAAACCTGCTCACATCACTGCAGTAGCAAAAGTAAGAGATTCATCATGTTTTAATGGTTGCAACATAGATGTAGTACAGTTACAGGAGTGAATTTAACTGCAGATAAGGTTTCTAGGTTTGCGATTGCTGATTCAGTTTAATTCGGTTTATGAAATGAAATGCAGCAGGGTCAGTATGTATGTGTACTTTAAGTGTGGTTTTTGCACTTCTTTTTTTTTGTCTTTATTAAAGCTTAGAAATTTATATGGTATTATCTGACTATGGGAATGTCTTTCAGACAATGGATCAATAACTGATAAATATGTGGTCTCAGTGTATAATACACTTGTCATGATCTTCACAGCAGTGGGTATATGAAAATGCATGAATACAGGGAAGGGGATCATAAAACAGTAACAATCTGAACTGAACTGTGAAACTTCATGTACCTTGTTCATTTGCATACAACATGTGTTAAACATGCCTCTTTTCAATATTAACTGCCTCTCTTCAATCCCGTCCCAAGAATCCTCCTGTATACTGGTTAATCAATTTTCATTTCAGATATGGATAATGAATCCTAATGGACCTCAGAACCACCAACCTCCATCCGTTATAGCAAATTTTTAAACGGGGAATGTTGAGTGCATATATCCTCACCGATCCAGATTTTAATATCTTTTACAACTTCTCAATCTTTTAAATCTTTAGTTATTAAATATGTACTTATCTCTTATAAATGCAGCGGTAGGACCCGACATGTTTCGCTTCCGCTTTGTCAGGGATCCATGCCTAAGCCGCTTAATATCCACCCCGCTCTAAAGTTAATTTGCATCCCCAAGATTAAACAGTTAGCCTATCATCAGTCTTTTCAATATTAAACATATGCAACTAATGCTAATCTTTGAAGCTTTAATTCTCACCAAAGAAAGGTCGGGTCCAAGATGAAACAAGATAGCTTCTGTAGCAAAAAACATACTCTTTCAAATGATATAAAAAAACAACAAAAAAAACCTACACATTAGAGATATTTGAATCTGAAAAAGTGAAAATTTGCATAAATGCATAAAGCCATATTTTTTTGGATGGTCATATCTTCAGCTTCACTTGACTGTAAAAGCTCATATTGCAAATCTTGGAAGTACCTCATGGTACATGTCTTCTGGTAAAGTTGTACCCTCAGCTGACTTACCTACCAGCAGCAGTATGGAGCCAAACTTTGCAAAAAATTTTAGTTCGTGAACTCTTTTTGCCTACTTTGCTGACCTGTAGAAATAGAAGCATGTTCACAAAAGATTTCAAACTTGGCACAGAAACTTGCCCCAAAGTGTTGTACCAAATTGCAAAATTTCAGACTCCTAGGTCCTTCTGCCGCAGTGCTTAAGCAAAGTTGGTGTTTTAGGTCACACAGGCATGGGAATGGATCGATTGCTTTTGACAGTCACCCCTAGCTCCTGACCAAATTGAGATAGATCTAAAAATTTTTTGCAGAGTTTCATTTGAGACCCTAGACAACACCTCTGTAAAATTTGGTTGGATTTCAAGGGGGTCGAGGGTGGGCTCCTAGTCCACTTGACATGGAATGACCTACGGAAAACATTGTTGATAATGTTGAGATAATATAATTAATTTAAATTTAAAAATTACTTAGAATGCTTAAATGTCTGTCTAAGTCAGGGAGACATCTAAATCTCAAACTAAACAAGGAGAGAGGCATCAGAACTTTAAAGGACTAATAGATCACAGGGCCTCTTATAATGCACAGTTATTCCAGGTCCCGGTTAAAAAAGTCCCAGCCTTCAATCATCTGGCTCTCAACCTTCATTATCTGCATTAGTGTTAACTTTTAACTTTCAAAAAACCAAGTGGTTAAATCCCATTCTCCAAAAATAGAAAAACTTCAAAAATCACTGAGTAATTAAGCGACCACTTAGCAGCTCTAATTCCCGCTATATAGTGAATGAGCATTTCAGTACCTCAGACCTGCCTCAGGGGATTCATATCGCTAAAAATTCACAATAACTCAAGCTGCTCATGAACTGTCTGGGTCAGTATGTACCATTTGAACTGATGTGGTGTTTGAGTTCATGAGCAGCTTGAGCTATTGTGAATTTTTGGCAACATGAATTCCTCTGATGTGTTGGAAGGGACGTGTCAGAGGAAAGACCCTGCCAGGGCTGGCCACGAGCAGCCTGTTTTGAGGCTGCCTCCTGCTGGCTAGCTGCACTCGGATAAGAAAGGGAGAGAAGGAGGGAGGGGAGGGAGTTTGTGGCTCAGGACCACTGCCTGCTTCTGCCACTTCATGGCTTAAGGGAGGGAGAAGGGGTTTGTGGCTCAGGACCACTGCCATGCTGGTGCTTTGGGGTGGGAGGGAAGGAGATTTGTAGCTGCTTGGGGGCTTGAGGGAGGGAGGATTTGTGGCTCAGGACACTGCTGCTGGTGTTTCAGGGACATTTTTTTTTACACTGGGTTTTTTTGTTGTTGTTGTTGTTTCCGGTTAGTGTGTGAGCCCTCAACTACACCTGTTGTGTAGGCAGTAAGGGCTTGCAAACTTAACTACATGCTAATTGGCAATGTCCATATGCTAAACAATTAGCATAACTGCACCTATTCTCTGCACCAGCACAAAAACATACATTTTATTTATTAGCACATGGGTGGCATGCGTTCATTCAAAAACTACCATGGGTTACTTGAGAGTGCCCTGCAGTAGTGCATTTTTTTACATGTGTTAAGCACGTGTTAGTAAAAGGGCCCCAATGTGATTTGTTTTTGGAAAGCAGCAGTCTTTTCAGTCATGCCAAGTCTAATAATTTGTTTGAAGATGCTACTTTGAACTCTTAGACAAAGTTATACCAGCTGGGTCCTCTCTGAACTTAGAGCATATACCCAGCTGTTTAATTAAAGAAACTCCTGATCCCACAAATATCTGCTGGACAGTCTGTGACGGGAAGGGGTAAAACGCGGACTTTATGGACCTGACGGACATCGCGGATCTAAAACCGCACGTCCTTAAAAATCTGAGGTCCATGCAATGAAGTCGCTGATGGATCCTAATGCTTTTCTCTCCCTCCCAATCCATCATTGAAATGCAAGCAAGCTGGGTCGCGGGTTTTAAAACCTCCCTGTAATTTGCTAAAGGATTTTTTTTTTGTTCTTTTTTTATGGCCTCTCTCCCCATGTACATTTAATAGTGCTTCACACCTCAACTACCCATAGCTGTGCATGGCCCTCATCAGCTCATCGTATTAAACAAGGAAAACACGAAATTTCGTGCAAGTTTAATGGAGTAATTCCCCACCTTCAGTACGGTATCTTTCACTGGGAGTCTTTATGTAAGTGTTCAACGCTAGGGGAGAGTACCTCTATGACATTTTAGCTCTGATGAATCTTAATGCTTTTCCCTCCCTATGCTGAGACTAAAAGAGGCACAGACCTCAAGGCAAAAGTTTTGCCATTAGTCTCAGCATAGGGAGGGAAAAGCATTAGGATCTGTCGGAGCTAAATTGTCATCGAGGTCTGTCAGACTCAGATTTTTAAGGACGTACGGTTTTAGATCCGTGAGGTCCGCGTTTTACCCCTTCCCGTCTTGTGACATCTTTGCACATGATAGCTACTCAACACAAGGCTAAGCTCTGAGTAAGGATTAACTACATTAAAGTTAAGGGGGCAAGGTACTTTGGTTTGATATATACACTCTCTTTAAATGTATAAGTTGACTTTTTGACATGTATTGATCATTCTGGTAGACTTATGCTCATTGTTGTTCATCAACTGTCTATATTGAAAGCACCTTTTCCTTTTAAAGCCCCATCTATTACCATACCATCCTATACAGTGTCTTATATTCTGCAATTCTCTACAAGGAATCTGGTTTACAATAAGAATTGAATCTAGTTCTTCAAGTTACATTTTTAAGTCCGATCTTGTGGTTGTTAAAGGGAAGATGTGAAAGATAGGAGGTTGTCTATAGAGAGAAGCTATTCATAGCAGCCATGCACATTAGTGTTGACAACTGTAATTTATTGCTAATGGAAGTAATTGTTCCATAGAGGGCAACCTTATCTGTGTTGACATAAGGTAATGAGCTCTACAATATTGTTACTACTTAAGTAGTGTTACTCTGTATACATTGCATGGTTTACAGTCAAGAATAAAATAATTCCTTGTTTCATTTATTTCCACAGGCTGTTTTAAAGAAGAGCAGAGGCTAGAAATTTTGAAATTTAATTGGCTGGTGCAACTACTTGATCAATAATGTTCAAACTGCAAAGTCATTGGATTTATCATAGCATGTAGATCAAGAAAATGCTGTCTGAGTACTTCATACACAATCTTTAAAAACTTTTAATAAAAGCATAACTTTTCATGGTTGTCGCTCTGTTTGCTGTAATTTGTTGCAAAATCTTTTAAATTGGGTCAGTTTTCAAAATCAGTTTTGGTAAATTGGCTCTTGTAGAGTTTGTTAAATGGGTATGTTTTTTTTCCCCAAGTGCTTTAGAAGACATTACACTGTCAAGCTAAATACTGTACTGGTTTACACATCATATTTAAATGATCATTACTTTAAAAGGGTTCTTCATTGAGCAGGGATGAGACTTCATAAGGTGGTATGATATGCCTTGATATATTACCATTATGAGCTCAACTTTTTCCCTTTTTAAAACTATAGTACAACACTTGATTATTCAATGAATGAGCAATTAATTAAAAGTGATATTTAAATAACAAAATAAAGAATTGCTTTTACATCATTTAGTGGCCCTTTTACAATGTTGTGTTAAATTCTTAAAATGGTGTACCATGGGATACACCGAGGTGTCCTACAATTCTTGAATGTGTGCATACTAAAATTTAAACTTTTCAAAGTGAGTGTGTCTGGGGGTAGAGAGTGAGCATGCATATGCAAATTGGCTAGCGTGTTGGTAATGCCTACAAAATAGTTGGCGTTAGACTTGTCTTCTAATGGGAATTTAGTATGTGGCCATTAATGGGAAAATAGGAAATTTGGCCACTTTACCTCTGTAGTAAAAATGGCCTCGGCATGTGGGGAAAGTCCTGTGCTAAGGCCACTTTATAGCAGTTTGGTAAAAAAGGCATATTAAGGAAGTACATTAATTGCATGGTCAATTTTTTTTGACTGAACAGAAACATAATTTGTAAAAATTGATTTGATTTGGAATTTTATTTATTTATTTCGTTTTCTAGCCTGTTGTCCCCAAAGAGTTCAGAACGGGTTACAGGTTTAATTTTACCCTAAGGTTTATATATTTTTGAACTTTTATGGCAATTGGATTCACTCAAATAGTGGATTTATTATTGTATGTATATTTTATAAAATACACAGGTGCATGTATAGAGTAGAGTATGAGGATGGTTTGAAAAGTTCATTAAAAAAAGTTAAATATTTTAAAAAATTTGACAAAACTTATTTTCCTGACAGGATGGAAAAACTGGACTAATCCTCCTTGTTTACTAAGGTGCGCTAACGCGTCCATGCACATGTTAGCGTTTAATGCAAGCTAATTCGATTAGCACATCTTAATAATAGAGGGGGTAAGTGTACAGGCTGCAATGGAGACTATGTTGAAAACTATAACTTTTAAAAAAATTGTTTAACTTGTA